>NW_005435082.1:1092244-1101472 GCF_000147415.1 Chlorella variabilis | reverse complement strand
ATCTCGTACCGGTATCCCGTACGAGGAGGGCTTCGAGCCGTATGTGCTGGTGCAGCGCCGCTTCGTGCCCTGGTACGACGAGCGCTTCAAGGGCTACCGCAAGAACAAGGTGGGGGCGGTTGGCTCCGCCCTGCTGGCTGCTGCTGGCGGGCGGGCCTGGTGGCGGCACGCTGGCAGCTGCAAGCTGGCGCGCCCCCGCTGCCACCACCACCACACTCTACACACACACACACACACCGTCCATGCTTGCACCCGCGCGCTCACCGCCGCCGCCCGCCGCCACCCCCGCCGCAGGTGGTGCACCTGATGCACATGTTCCGCCTGGGCGTGGAGTTTGCGTCCACGCCTCACGGCTACGTGGTGCACTCGCCGCACCCGGTGGCCAACTCGTGGAACACCACGCAGGCCACAGGGTTCTGGTACAAGGTGTGTATGTGTGTGTGTGTGTGTGGGGGGGGGGGGGGGTGCTGGGGGTGCTGTGTGTGTGTGTGTGTGGTGGTGTGTGTGTCATGATGTGTGTGTGTCATGGTGGCTGGGTTGGGGCACGGGTGGTGCATGCATGCGGGCCAGCTTGACCGGCGGGGCAGCAGAGAGGATGCAGGGACTCGTGGGAGGGGGGGGCATTGGAGGCTGGTGAGGAGTGCGCGAGCCCACCACTTGCAAGCCCTAGCCTGCATGCCTGCCAGCCTGCGGGCGCCCGCCGCCCTCCCTCCCTCACCCCCTCACCCCGCCTGCCCGCCGCGCCCCGCCTGCCGCCCCGCAGCTGAAGAAGCTCTACTCCGACAGCCGCGAGGACATGGCCGCCTCCACCTTTGTGCCCGCCGCCTCCTTCAACTGCGACAGCCGGGAGCCGGAGAAGTGGAGCTTCTACCGCCGCCTGCGCCGCTGATGGCGATGGCGGGGACGCCCCCGGGGCCCGGCTGCCTGGCGCTGCGCGGCCGCGAGGCGCGGGCTGCGAGGGGCGCCCCACGCTCGCCAGGCAGCCGTCGCCGGCGGCGCCCCCCAGAGCGTGCCTCACGCTCGTGCGCGGCCCGATTTTATTGTCGCTCGACGCCTCCCCATCCCCCTGTTGCTGCTGTGCATCTCCAGCGGGGCGGCCGCCATTGCGGCCGCCCGCGCCTTCCTCTTCGGTGGGCTAAAGCCTATCTCATGCCTGTTTTGTACTGACCAGCCACAACGATTCACAAGGGCAACCAGCACACCCCAGGGAGAGCGGCAGCAGCAGGAGCAGTGGGGATCATGTCGTGGGGGGTATGGAAGGGGAGGGGTGGGAGCGGGGTGCCGACTAGGCGGGGCCGCCCCTCCCCAGCAGCCTCCCCCTCTCTCTCCTGCCCGCCACTCAGTCCCTCTGTGGCGCCAGCTTCTGGTCCACCACAACCATCTTCACTCGGTCCACAGTCACCTCCTGCTCATCCCGCCGCCCGCTGCCCTGCGCCCAGGCGTGCGGGGGTGCGGCGGCGGCGCGGGCGAGGTGACGGCCGGGGACCGTGCGGCTCCCGGCAGCTGCTGCTTGCAGCGCGGCGGCCGCCTGCTGTCGGCGTGCAGGGCGCCGGCTTGCCCGCGAGCACCGCCCACAAAGCACCGCGCCGCACCTGCGTGGGCGACAGCCTGAAGGTGGCCCCCGACAGGATGAAGGTCCAGACCTGCACGCCGCAGCCAGCAGCAAGGGCTCAGCCAGGCGGCCATGCGGGCCGGGCGTTCCGCGCTTGGTGCAAGCGTGGCACGGCAGGCGGGCAGAGGTGGGAGGGCCGCGCCGCACATTGTCGCAGAAGCGGTAGATGTCCAGGTGGCCCTTCAGGCTGCCCTTGGCGGTGACCTTGTTCTCCATCGTCTCAAACACCACCTCGTCATACTGCGCAGGGGAGGCGAGCAATTGAACAGGCCGGCAGTGGTGAGCGGCAGAGCGGCGGCTGGCAGACGGCGGCTAGCGGTGGGCACGACCCGTGCGGCCTGTCCCCTGTGCTCCTCTCCGCCATCTGCACTCTGCCAGGCCCCTTCGCCTACGCTGGCCTGTGCATTGCAGCGCAAGCGGCGAGCGATCGTCCCACCTCGTCCAGGATGCGCAGCGCCAGCTGAGGCGGGAGCTTCCCCTCCTCCACCAGCTGGTCTAGCGCGTCCACCAGGCTATGGCCCAGCTTGGACTGCCGATACAAGGCGGAGCACGCCATGACCAGCCTCTACGCAGCCATCAGAGGGTTGCAGCTGCTGCCCAGATGCACAGCAAACTGCACGGCGTGTGGTGGTGGGCGGGCGTTGAAATGGGCGAGGGTGATGTGGCGCGAACGGGCGCAGCAGCGGCGGCACATCATTCTCTCCCCCCAAATGTCCAGCTAACTTGCTCTAAACGTGTGTGCTTGTGACACCAGCGGCCTGTGTCATGCAATTTCTCCTTAAAACCAGTCCTACACCATCCAGCATCACTTGCAAAGCGGTGGCGCCGCCGCGACGTGGCGCGGCATCAAAGATGGAGACCAGATTTTGTTTCCTTATGATGAAGCTGAACGATGGATTGATTAAAGTAAGGTGGGATTGATTAACGAATGGTTGCTTGCTGCTGTAAAGCTCTCTGCTGGCGCCAGGCCTTGTTACCGCAGCGCAGTCGCCGATTGTGGTGTGCACACTGTGTGCCGCACAAGCGTACACCTTGACTAGCTTTCTCGCAGCATAACATCTTTTTCGACGACTTGGAATTGTGAGGGACCCGGGGGCTCATGCCCACCCTGCAGTCCTGTTCCCTGGAGCCAGCCCGAGGCCAGGCGGCGGCAGTCCTGCAGGTGGCGGCGGCGGGGGCGGAAGGCGGAGGCGGCGGGGCAGGTTGTCAGAACGCATATCGTTTGGAGGCTCCCTAACCTCGATGCTGATGCCATGGAGGCGCACTTTAACGGTGATTGAACGTCCTGGCATCCGGCGTACTTGCGTAGGGCATGTACTTATGCTCAGACTTGTAAGCGTACCCAGACTGGAAGGCGCGAAATCTTTGGATCGCCGCAACATGAGGCGCTCTAGCCCCCCAAATTACCCGCCCAGTTCCTGCGAGCGAGTCCACCCGTAGGCCCAGGGCTGTGCCCGCCAGAAGTAAAGAAGAGGCCGTGGTGGCGCCTCTGGCCCGCCGAAGGCTCAAAATGTCTCCGCAAATGTTGATGGTGGCGATCCTGGCCTGGATGGTCGCTGGTAAGGCCTGGAGGACTCGGCCCGCGGGCATGTATACAGGCCACTCCATCTATATGCCTTTTGAGCCTCCGCTGAGGCTGGTTGCTTGTGTGGGCTTACAGTCTGGTTTCAGCAAGAACAAGCTTGCAGCACAGACTTTGTTGTTCGAGCAAGGAGGGATGAAGCAGTAGAACAACAGGCAGGACAGGCCAACTGACAGGTCACCGAGCGTTTAGTGTGTGAGCGGGCAGACAGTACTGCATGTCGTGGAGCAGGTGTGGTGCGGTAAGAGCAAAGGGGGTGGACATGAGAGTGGGGGTTCAGGGCGGGACTGCAGGCAGCGCAACGGTGGCGGTCAGCCAGCGCTGGTGACAGGCGGCAGCAAAGGCGGCGAGGCGGCACGGTTTCTGGCGGAGGAAGCGGTGGGGAGGATGGGGCTCAGCAAACAGGTCAGGAAAGTTGAGGCGCAGCGGGGCGTAAAGGGGGCAGGTGAGCAGCATGTGGGGGGCATCTTCAATGCCGTCGTGGCAGTGGGGGCAGACTCGCTGCTCTCGGGGGCGCCGCGTCCAGCGGCCGGTCTCTTCCGCGCCCCAATGCGACCCGGTGCGCAGCTGCGCCAGCGCCTCGCGGTCCTGCCGACGCCGTACTGCATCCAGGTAGGTCTCGCGCTGCCCAACCATGGCGGGCGCCAGGTTGAGGGCGCCCACCACGTTGTGCACATAGTGCTCCAGCCGGCTGGCGCCGCCCTTCGCCAGCGCCTCCTGGAGCTGCGCCAGCTGGCGGCGCTGCGCAGCTTCCCCCAGCTCGCCGAGGTCAACAGGTGCTGGCTGCTGCAGGTCCAGCTGCATGCCGACCGCTGCGAGACCGGCCGCCAGCTGGGCAGCCCAGGACTGCTGTGCCAGGGGGTGGGCGCCATCTGCGAGCTGCACGCTGGACAACAACGCTTGCTGCAACAGGCTGCCGGGACGCTCCTCCAGCGTCTTGTTCCAGAGTTTGGTTTGCAAACGGGGAGGAATTGGGAAGCAGAGGGCATGGTTCATGCCAGCGACCCCACCGTCGCTCATCTTGCAGCTGGCACTGCAGGCGGCGCCGCTCCAGCGCCGCTCCGGAGCAGCGCTGGAGCGGCGCTGCCTGCCTGCTGCTGGATCCAGCTGCCGATCGCCTGCCTGGTCTGCCTCTGGCCCCTGCAGGCGTGTGTGCTGCGCCCGTGGTATTGCCTGGCAGGAAGTATGTCACTCTTGTAGGCCGCGAGGGCTGCACCTCGAGTGGTGAGACCGGCGCTGACCATGCCAGGCGCCTGGCTCGACGCGACTGTGTTGCCGGCTGCTGCTGCCGTCGTCGCACCCCATCCCTGCGCCCCTTCCCTCCCGGCAACTGCCTGGAGGAAAGTTGGGTGGCTACTTCTGCGATGAGTGAGTAGTCTCCCCCACTGCAGTCTCGCGCAGCTGGTTTGCCTACCACCTGCAATGGCAACCAGCTTGCTTGTAGTGGCTCCCACCAACCTGCTCAGCCTGCGGCCTCTTACTGTCCACCCAGCTCAGCTGGCGGAGCCCTTGCTTGTGCCCTGACCCTGTGCCTGTGTTGTGTCTTTCGCTATTCTGCAGACGGGGAGACGATATTCAGTTCTGGCCCACCGGCGGCGGCAGCCGCTCAACCTTTGTCTTTGGGCCCAGCACTGCCGCCGACCTGACCAAAACCAACGCCACACTGTCGGTGCGTGGGCCGCCAGACCAGCAACCTGTTGTGCAGCAGAACTATGTGCCGCTGGCCCCGGAGCGGTCCTGCTGGCTGGGGCCCTCGCCGCAGCTGGTGGCGTGCTTGTGCGTGGATGCCTGGCCGCCAGCGCATGCCCTGCCACCGCTGCCACCTTGCACTTGCTGTCCCACACGTGAGCTGACCAAGGTCTGCTCACGCGGCCTATCATAGCGGGGTGACTGTAACACAGTAGCCCACACACCCCGCCTTCAAGTTCCCTACCCTGTCTCACACACCATGCGCCCCTACGCACGTGCTGCAGCTGTTAACCCGGTCCACAGGGTGCCCCACCAAGAGCTTCCTACGCAGCAGCAAGACCTGCGCCAACACCTCCGCCTTTCTGGGCGCCAGTGGCAAGTAGGCGCTCGAGTGGTCCGGCTCCAGTGACAGGTTCAGGCTCAAATCGGCTGACCGCCCCGGTTGCCCCGCGCTCTATTTGGGCGCCATCAAGCCCCAGAGCGCAGCGCCCGCCTGCGGCAGCCCGCATCTGGGCCTGTACCCCAAAACCCCGGCCAACGCCTCGCTGCTACTGCTGTGGGATATCGTTCCCATCGTGATTCCTTCCCCTCCAAGTCCGCCGCCTCGCCCGCCGTCACCCAAACCGCCATCCCCGAAACCCCCGCCTCGGCCCCGCCCACCTTCACCCAAACCCCCGCCTCGGCCACGCCCGCCCTCCCCCAAGCCTCCCAGGTGAGCGCGCTCGGCATGCATGGTAGTGGCCCACTGGAGAGGAGGGGCAGCAGCATGGATGCCGCACAGCCGCCCAGCGGGTAAGCCGTGCCCTACCACACCTGCGGTGTCTTTCCCTGCAGCCCGCGCCCTTCGCCCCCAAGTCCCCCACCCCCTGATGGCAGGCAAGCTGCTGCGGGCGCGCTGTTGGGGCCTGCAACCTGACGCTGCAAACACTGCAGCAGTCGGGCGGTTTGCCTCACCCGCCGCGTGCCTCACGCCCCGCCTGCTGCGCCCGCGCGCTTGCCCGCCGTCCCTCTGCAGCTGCCCCACCGAGCCGGGCTGCATCTTCCAGTTCTTCGACACCGGGTCCACCGACCCCTTTGAGCAGTTTGCCACCGCCATCGGCGACGGCTGCCTGGCAGAGGGCATGACCATCAGCAACCCGCTGGGCCCCGCCTTCAGTGCCGCCAGGTATGGGCCGCTCAACTGCAGCGACCCCAATGCCAACGGCCCGCTGGCCTACATCGGGCAGCCCGAGGTGTCCACAGACGAGTTTGGGGTGATCCTGGTGCCCAACGACATGTGTTCCATCGACTGGGAACAATCAGGGTAGGCCCGCCAGCACAGCGGGGGAAGGCCCCCCCAACTGGGGCGGCAAACACCCAGCCTCAACCTGTCGCTGCCATGTGGTGCAGTCGCACGCAGCCCCGGCCCCCGCGCAGGCCCCACGCCACGCGCCTGCACCCCGCCGCCCCTCCCTACCGCCTGCGCAGGTACAACACCCCACCTTTACCTTTTAGGCCGCGGCTAAGAAAGGCCTTCTTTGAAGGCGCTGGAGCTAGTGTCTAAACCCTCCGAGAGGGCACAGGTTCGATTCCTCCCATGTCGAAACTTTGTGAGGACAAACGCGGCATAGCTGACCGGCTCAGCGCCAATCCAAGCCAATTCCTTCGGGAACGCCTAATAGAATCGCCAAGGCTTCGGCACAGGCCTCCCCGGGACCCATTCACTACTAGTGGGGGGTACTGCACTTGGCGCGTCGGGCAGATCAAATAATGGTCTAAAGCTAGACGTTAAAACCGGGAAGTGAAGCTTGTGGAGGCTCTTCCCCACCTTTACCTTTTACCTTTTACAACAACCCTGCCACCAAGCTCACTCTCACTCCCGACGCGCTTGTCACCATCCGGTCGTTGTACGTGGACTGCGAGGGCGCCGAGGAGATTGGCACCCTGCTCAACGTCCCCTACGTGTATACATCATCCGCCTCAAACCCAGCTCTGGCGCCGCGGTGAACGTGACCATCGACGAGAGCTACGGCGCCTGGGACCTGCCCTCCCCGCTGGTCATCGACGGCACGCAAGGCGCCAGCGCCACCATCGAGGTGCTGGATGCGACGGCCGGCTTTGGCCAGCCCTGGAACATAAACAACTGGCCGTTCGTGTACGTGGTGCAGCTGTGCGAGACGTCGGCAGCCGTGTGCGCGCAGCTGCTGGGACGAGTAAAGCAGCGCGCGCTTACGTCCGCGCCAGCATCACTCTTCCGTCTTGCCGCTGCATGGTGTGACCCCCTTGTTGCCCGAGAAAATGAGGGTGACGCGGCCTCCTGTTTGTGATGCACCCATTTTGATGCGTGCCTTTTTTACCAATAAGGGAGACTGGACCGCACCAGGGGCAGCAAGGCCAGGCGGCGGGTGCAGGCAGCTGGCTTGCGGGTGCGGCGTTGCTGGGCTGAGCAGCCCCGGCTGCATTGAAGTGGGCTTGTCTCTGTGCTCTCAAAAGTTCCGTTGGGAGCATATTGAAGCTTTGATGCCCACCATCATGCGACGGTGCGCCAGCGCTGCGCGCGGGCCGCGCGGGCCGCCGCCATACAGGTTACAAGTCCCCACGACCTTTCTCCGCCACCGCCAAGCACCCACCTTCAGGATTACCCGACCAGCCTTTGATCAGTGGTTCTTACTGCATTTGTTTCCGTGATTCTGCATATTGGTTGGGCCAGACGTTGCATGAGTGACTGACCGAGCTGCCCAATGTGTGTGTGTGTGTGTGTGTGTGTTACAGGGATTGGGCACATTAATGTGCTGGGGCCGAACCCGCTAACCCTGCCGGCTGTCCAGAGCGAGGAAAATCTGGCCGCCGATGGCATCCCGGGGAGGCTCCGTCTTGCAAGCGCCATGCCGGTCTGCCGGGCAGCCGTCCGCCGCCCAGATGCCGCCACGAAGGTGCCGTGAGGCAAAGTCCCAGCTAGTGTCCCGGCTGGAGTTCGAACTGACTGACTGACTGACTGACTGACTGACTGACTGAGACTGACTGAGATTACAGAGAACCGGGCCCTTTAAAGGGCTGGGGACACACAAGCCGTGCCCACTAGCTCTGGACAATATAAGTATGAAACCAACCAACAGACCGGGCGGCGGAGCGCGGGGCTGCGAGGAGCCGATCGGGCACAGCGGGCGGCAGGGAAAACGGAGGGTGCCTGGGAGCCAGCCCAGTGACTGTCAGAGAGGTGTGAGGAGGGGAAACGGGGGGCAAAAGACAGGGGAAAGAGGGGGGTCAAGGGCCAGGACCGCCAGCAGGCGGCGCAAGCAACTCAGAGACGCCACCCACCCCGGCACAGAAGCTGGGGGAGCGGCCAGGCGGGCGGGCGGGGACCGCCTCAGAGGGCAGGCGACACAGGGGGTCAAGGCTCAGGTCAGATCACACGGGAGAAGGGGGCAGCCAGCTGCCAACGAGGAGAGGGGAGAAAGGGGGACGCCAGAGAAAGCACACCGAGCGGCGGCGCGGCAGGCACAGCAGCGCACGAGCAAGCACAGGCGCACAGGCACAGCAGCACACTGCCGGCGGGTCCCCGATGGCGTGACTGCGGAAAAGCGCAACCACCTCCACTGGTTCCAAGCACACCTCGCACGGCGCAATAGCCAGCCAAGGGGCACCACAGCCAGGCAGCAGCCGACAGCGCACGGGCAACCAGATGCAAGCCGGCACAGCAGGCGAGCAACGCGACAGCAAGGCGGCGGGCACAGGGCAGGCAGGCAGAAGATGGGCAAGAGGGAAGACGGTAAAGGTAAAGGTAAAGGTAAAGAGGGAAGACGGACACGAGAAAAGGGGTGAGGAGGGCACAGTCAGGAGAAAGGCGGGGAAGGGCCAGCGGAGCTGACTGACGATCAAGCAGGGGGAGGAACAGGAGGGGGGCGGAGCCGAACGCGGCCGCCGGTAGAGAAGAAAAAGGGGTGGGCAGGGCCAAGGCTGTCAACCCAAGAGGCGGGGGCACAGCCCAGGGCCTCAAAATCAGCGAGAAGGGACCAGAAGGACTGGAGAGCCGCGCGGCGGGCAGCCTCCAGCGGTGTGGCTGCGGGCTGCGGTGCTGCGGGGCCAGGCGCGGCCGGCTCCAGCGGCGGGGGCGGCGGGTCCTGAGTGCCGCCGCCGGAGGAGGCTGCGCCAGCAGCAGGCCGCGAGGCCGGCTGGTGCAGGAAGCCGTCGAGGGTGAGCTGGGTGAAGCGCGGTCCGGCGGGCTGCGCTGGCGGGGCGCCACGACGGCGCAGCACCTCGGCCGCCAGGCTGCGGCGGCCCCGGTCCATGGCCTCCACAGCGGCCAGGCACACCACACGCCCAGGCGCCAGCGAGCACGCCAGGCGGGGGGCGGGCAAGCCAGATG
>NW_005435082.1:1089620-1090202 GCF_000147415.1 Chlorella variabilis | reverse complement strand
ACCGCTGCCACCTTGCACTTGCTGTCCCACACGTGAGCTGACCAAGGTCTGCTCACGCGGCCTATCATAGCGGGGTGACTGTAACACAGTAGCCCACACACCCCGCCTTCAAGTTCCCTACCCTGTCTCACACACCATGCGCCCCTACGCACGTGCTGCAGCTGTTAACCCGGTCCACAGGGTGCCCCACCAAGAGCTTCCTACGCAGCAGCAAGACCTGCGCCAACACCTCCGCCTTTCTGGGCGCCAGTGGCAAGTAGGCGCTCGAGTGGTCCGGCTCCAGTGACAGGTTCAGGCTCAAATCGGCTGACCGCCCCGGTTGCCCCGCGCTCTATTTGGGCGCCATCAAGCCCCAGAGCGCAGCGCCCGCCTGCGGCAGCCCGCATCTGGGCCTGTACCCCAAAACCCCGGCCAACGCCTCGCTGCTACTGCTGTGGGATATCGTTCCCATCGTGATTCCTTCCCCTCCAAGTCCGCCGCCTCGCCCGCCGTCACCCAAACCGCCATCCCCGAAACCCCCGCCTCGGCCCCGCCCACCTTCACCCAAACCCCCGCCTCGGCCACGCCCGCCCTCCCCCAAGC
>NW_005435082.1:1078711-1080793 GCF_000147415.1 Chlorella variabilis | reverse complement strand
CTTCCTCGGTCCCAGTCACCTCCTGCTCATCCCGCCGCCCGCTGCCCTGCGCCCAGGCGTGCGGGGGTGCGGCGGCGGCGCGGGCGAGGTGACGGCCGGGGACCGTGCGGCTCCCGGCAGCTGCTGCTTGCAGCGCGGCGGCCGCCTGCTGTCGGCGTGCAGGGCGCCGGCTTGCCCGCGAGCACCGCCCACAAAGCACCGCGCCGCACCTGCGTGGGCGACAGCCTGAAGGTGGCCCCCGACAGGATGAAGGTCCAGACCTGCACGCCGCAGCCAGCAGCAAGGGCTCAGCCAGGCGGCCATGCGGGCCGGGCGTTCCGCGCTTGGTGCAAGCGTGGCACGGCAGGCGGGCAGAGGTGGGAGGGCCGCGCCGCACATTGTCGCAGAAGCGGTAGATGTCCAGGTGGCCCTTCAGGCTGCCCTTGGCGGTGACCTTGTTCTCCATCGTCTCAAACACCACCTCGTCATACTGCGCAGGGGAGGCGAGCAATTGAACAGGCCGGCAGTGGTGAGCGGCAGAGCGGCGGCTGGCAGACGGCGGCTAGCGGTGGGCACGACCCGTGCGGCCTGTCCCCTGTGCTCCTCTCCGCCATCTGCACTCTGCCAGGCCCCTTCGCCTACGCTGGCCTGTGCATTGCAGCGCAAGCGGCGAGCGATCGTCCCACCTCGTCCAGGATGCGCAGCGCCAGCTGAGGCGGGAGCTTCCCCTCCTCCACCAGCTGGTCTAGCGCGTCCACCAGGCTATGGCCCAGCTTGGACTGCCGATACAAGGCGGAGCACGCCATGACCAGCCTCTACGCAGCCATCAGAGGGTTGCAGCTGCTGCCCAGATGCACAGCAAACTGCACGGCGTGTGGTGGTGGGCGGGCGTTGAAATGGGCGAGGGTGATGTGGCGCGAACGGGCGCAGCAGCGGCGGCACATCATTCTCTCCCCCCAAATGTCCAGCTAACTTGCTCTAAACGTGTGTGCTTGTGACACCAGCGGCCTGTGTCATGCAATTTCTCCTTAAAACCAGTCCTACACCATCCAGCATCACTTGCAAAGCGGTGGCGCCGCCGCGACGTGGCGCGGCATCAAAGATGGAGACCAGATTTTGTTTCCTTATGATGAAGCTGAACGATGGATTGATTAAAGTAAGGTGGGATTGATTAACGAATGGTTGCTTGCTGCTGTAAAGCTCTCTGCTGGCGCCAGGCCTTGTTACCGCAGCGCAGTCGCCGATTGTGGTGTGCACACTGTGTGCCGCACAAGCGTACACCTTGACTAGCTTTCTCGCAGCATAACATCTTTTTCGACGACTTGGAATTGTGAGGGACCCGGGGGCTCATGCCCACCCTGCAGTCCTGTTCCCTGGAGCCAGCCCGAGGCCAGGCGGCGGCAGTCCTGCAGGTGGCGGCGGCGGGGGCGGAAGGCGGAGGCGGCGGGGCAGGTTGTCAGAACGCATATCGTTTGGAGGCTCCCTAACCTCGATGCTGATGCCATGGAGGCGCACTTTAACGGTGATTGAACGTCCTGGCATCCGGCGTACTTGCGTAGGGCATGTACTTATGCTCAGACTTGTAAGCGTACCCAGACTGGAAGGCGCGAAATCTTTGGATCGCCGCAACATGAGGCGCTCTAGCCCCCCAAATTACCCGCCCAGTTCCTGCGAGCGAGTCCACCCGTAGGCCCAGGGCTGTGCCCGCCAGAAGTAAAGAAGAGGCCGTGGTGGCGCCTCTGGCCCGCCGAAGGCTCAAAATGTCTCCGCAAATGTTGATGGTGGCGATCCTGGCCTGGATGGTCGCTGGTAAGGCCTGGAGGACTCGGCCCGCGGGCATGTATACAGGCCACTCCATCTATATGCCTTTTGAGCCTCCGCTGAGGCTGGTTGCTTGTGTGGGCTTACAGTCTGGTTTCAGCAAGAACAAGCTTGCAGCACAGACTTTGTTGTTCGAGCAAGGAGGGATGAAGCAGTAGAACAACAGGCAGGACAGGCCAACTGACAGGTCACCGAGCGTTTAGTGTGTGAGCGGGCAGACAGTACTGCATGTCGTGGAGCAGGTGTGGTGCGGTAAGAGCAAAGGGGTGGACATGAGAGTGG
>NW_005435082.1:1075434-1078661 GCF_000147415.1 Chlorella variabilis | reverse complement strand
AGGAGCGGTGGGGAGGATGGGGCTCAGCAAACAGGTCAGGAAAGTTGAGGCGCAGCGGGGCGTAAAGGGGGCAGGTGAGCAGCATGTGGGGGGCATCTTCAATGCCGTCGTGGCAGTGGGGGCAGACTCGCTGCTCTCGGGGGCGCCGCGTCCAGCGGCCGGTCTCTTCCGCGCCCCAATGCGACCCGGTGCGCAGCTGCGCCAGCGCCTCGCGGTCCTGCCGACGCCGTACTGCATCCAGGTAGGTCTCGCGCTGCCCAACCATGGCGGGCGCCAGGTTGAGGGCGCCCACCACGTTGTGCACATAGTGCTCCAGCCGGCTGGCGCCGCCCTTCGCCAGCGCCTCCTGGAGCTGCGCCAGCTGGCGGCGCTGCGCAGCTTCCCCCAGCTCGCCGAGGTCAACAGGTGCTGGCTGCTGCAGGTCCAGCTGCATGCCGACCGCTGCGAGACCGGCCGCCAGCTGGGCAGCCCAGGACTGCTGTGCCAGGGGGTGGGCGCCATCTGCGAGCTGCACGCTGGACAACAACGCTTGCTGCAACAGGCTGCCGGGACGCTCCTCCAGCGTCTTGTTCCAGAGTTTGGTTTGCAAACGGGGAGGAATTGGGAAGCAGAGGGCATGGTTCATGCCAGCGACCCCACCGTCGCTCATCTTGCAGCTGGCACTGCAGGCGGCGCCGCTCCAGCGCCGCTCCGGAGCAGCGCTGGAGCGGCGCTGCCTGCCTGCTGCTGGATCCAGCTGCCGATCGCCTGCCTGGTCTGCCTCTGGCCCCTGCAGGCGTGTGTGCTGCGCCCGTGGTATTGCCTGGCAGGAAGTATGTCACTCTTGTAGGCCGCGAGGGCTGCACCTCGAGTGGTGAGACCGGCGCTGACCATGCCAGGCGCCTGGCTCGACGCGACTGTGTTGCCGGCTGCTGCTGCCGTCGTCGCACCCCATCCCTGCGCCCCTTCCCTCCCGGCAACTGCCTGGAGGAAAGTTGGGTGGCTACTTCTGCGATGAGTGAGTAGTCTCCCCCACTGCAGTCTCGCGCAGCTGGTTTGCCTACCACCTGCAATGGCAACCAGCTTGCTTGTAGTGGCTCCCACCAACCTGCTCAGCCTGCGGCCTCTTACTGTCCACCCAGCTCAGCTGGCGGAGCCCTTGCTTGTGCCCTGACCCTGTGCCTGTGTTGTGTCTTTCGCTATTCTGCAGACGGGGAGACGATATTCAGTTCTGGCCCACCGGCGGCGGCAGCCGCTCAACCTTTGTCTTTGGGCCCAGCACTGCCGCCGACCTGACCAAAACCAACGCCACACTGTCGGTGCGTGGGCCGCCAGACCAGCAACCTGTTGTGCAGCAGAACTATGTGCCGCTGGCCCCGGAGCGGTCCTGCTGGCTGGGGCCCTCGCCGCAGCTGGTGGCGTGCTTGTGCGTGGATGCCTGGCCGCCAGCGCATGCCCTGCCACCGCTGCCACCTTGCACTTGCTGTCCCACACGTGAGCTGACCAAGGTCTGCTCACGCGGCCTATCATAGCGGGGTGACTGTAACACAGTAGCCCACACACCCCGCCTTCAAGTTCCCTACCCTGTCTCACACACCATGCGCCCCTACGCACGTGCTGCAGCTGTTAACCCGGTCCACAGGGTGCCCCACCAAGAGCTTCCTACGCAGCAGCAAGACCTGCGCCAACACCTCCGCCTTTCTGGGCGCCAGTGGCAAGTAGGCGCTCGAGTGGTCCGGCTCCAGTGACAGGTTCAGGCTCAAATCGGCTGACCGCCCCGGTTGCCCCGCGCTCTATTTGGGCGCCATCAAGCCCCAGAGCGCAGCGCCCGCCTGCGGCAGCCCGCATCTGGGCCTGTACCCCAAAACCCCGGCCAACGCCTCGCTGCTACTGCTGTGGGATATCGTTCCCATCGTGATTCCTTCCCCTCCAAGTCCGCCGCCTCGCCCGCCGTCACCCAAACCGCCATCCCCGAAACCCCCGCCTCGGCCCCGCCCACCTTCACCCAAACCCCCGCCTCGGCCACGCCCGCCCTCCCCCAAGCCTCCCAGGTGAGCGCGCTCGGCATGCATGGTAGTGGCCCACTGGAGAGGAGGGGCAGCAGCATGGATGCCGCACAGCCGCCCAGCGGGTAAGCCGTGCCCTACCACACCTGCGGTGTCTTTCCCTGCAGCCCGCGCCCTTCGCCCCCAAGTCCCCCACCCCCTGATGGCAGGCAAGCTGCTGCGGGCGCGCTGTTGGGGCCTGCAACCTGACGCTGCAAACACTGCAGCAGTCGGGCGGTTTGCCTCACCCGCCGCGTGCCTCACGCCCCGCCTGCTGCGCCCGCGCGCTTGCCCGCCGTCCCTCTGCAGCTGCCCCACCGAGCCGGGCTGCATCTTCCAGTTCTTCGACACCGGGTCCACCGACCCCTTTGAGCAGTTTGCCACCGCCATCGGCGACGGCTGCCTGGCAGAGGGCATGACCATCAGCAACCCGCTGGGCCCCGCCTTCAGTGCCGCCAGGTATGGGCCGCTCAACTGCAGCGACCCCAATGCCAACGGCCCGCTGGCCTACATCGGGCAGCCCGAGGTGTCCACAGACGAGTTTGGGGTGATCCTGGTGCCCAACGACATGTGTTCCATCGACTGGGAACAATCAGGGTAGGCCCGCCAGCACAGCGGGGGAAGGCCCCCCCAACTGGGGCGGCAAACACCCAGCCTCAACCTGTCGCTGCCATGTGGTGCAGTCGCACGCAGCCCCGGCCCCCGCGCAGGCCCCACGCCACGCGCCTGCACCCCGCCGCCCCTCCCTACCGCCTGCGCAGGTACAACACCCCACCTTTACCTTTTAGGCCGCGGCTAAGAAAGGCCTTCTTTGAAGGCGCTGGAGCTAGTGTCTAAACCCTCCGAGAGGGCACAGGTTCGATTCCTCCCATGTCGAAACTTTGTGAGGACAAACGCGGCATAGCTGACCGGCTCAGCGCCAATCCAAGCCAATTCCTTCGGGAACGCCTAATAGAATCGCCAAGGCTTCGGCACAGGCCTCCCCGGGACCCATTCACTACTAGTGGGGGGTACTGCACTTGGCGCGTCGGGCAGATCAAATAATGGTCTAAAGCTAGACGTTAAAACCGGGAAGTGAAGCTTGTGGAGGCTCTTCCCCACCTTTACCTTTTACCTTTTACAACAACCCTGCCACCAAGCTCACTCTCACTCCCGACGCGCTTGTCACCATCCGGTCGTTGTACGTGGACTGCGAGGGCGCCG
>NW_005435082.1:1072487-1075384 GCF_000147415.1 Chlorella variabilis | reverse complement strand
ACGACCCCTTTGAGCAGTTTGCCACCGCCATCGGCGACGGCTGCCTGGCAGAGGGCATGACCATCAGCAACCCGCTGGGCCCCGCCTTCAGTGCCGCCAGGTATGGGCCGCTCAACTGCAGCGACCCCAATGCCAACGGCCCGCTGGCCTACATCGGGCAGCCCGAGGTGTCCACAGACGAGTTTGGGGTGATCCTGGTGCCCAACGACATGTGTTCCATCGACTGGGAACAATCAGGGTAGGCCCGCCAGCACAGCGGGGGAAGGCCCCCCCAACTGGGGCGGCAAACACCCAGCCTCAACCTGTCGCTGCCATGTGGTGCAGTCGCACGCAGCCCCGGCCCCCGCGCAGGCCCCACGCCACGCGCCTGCACCCCGCCGCCCCTCCCTACCGCCTGCGCAGGTACAACAACCCTGCCACCAAGCTCACTCTCACTCCCGACGCGCTTGTCACCATCCGGTCGTTGTACGTGGACTGCGAGGGCGCCGAGGAGATTGGCACCCTGCTCAACGTCCCCTACGTGTATACATCATCCGCCTCAAACCCAGCTCTGGCGCCGCGGTGAACGTGACCATCGACGAGAGCTACGGCGCCTGGGACCTGCCCTCCCCGCTGGTCATCGACGGCACGCAAGGCGCCAGCGCCACCATCGAGGTGCTGGATGCGACGGCCGGCTTTGGCCAGCCCTGGAACATAAACAACTGGCCGTTCGTGTACGTGGTGCAGCTGTGCGAGACGTCGGCAGCCGTGTGCGCGCAGCTGCTGGGACGAGTAAAGCAGCGCGCGCTTACGTCCGCGCCAGCATCACTCTTCCGTCTTGCCGCTGCATGGTGTGACCCCCTTGTTGCCCGAGAAAATGAGGGTGACGCGGCCTCCTGTTTGTGATGCACCCATTTTGATGCGTGCCTTTTTTACCAATAAGGGAGACTGGACCGCACCAGGGGCAGCAAGGCCAGGCGGCGGGTGCAGGCAGCTGGCTTGCGGGTGCGGCGTTGCTGGGCTGAGCAGCCCCGGCTGCATTGAAGTGGGCTTGTCTCTGTGCTCTCAAAAGTTCCGTTGGGAGCATATTGAAGCTTTGATGCCCACCATCATGCGACGGTGCGCCAGCGCTGCGCGCGGGCCGCGCGGGCCGCCGCCATACAGGTTACAAGTCCCCACGACCTTTCTCCGCCACCGCCAAGCACCCACCTTCAGGATTACCCGACCAGCCTTTGATCAGTGGTTCTTACTGCATTTGTTTCCGTGATTCTGCATATTGGTTGGGCCAGACGTTGCATGAGTGACTGACCGAGCTGCCCAATGTGTGTGTGTGTGTGTGTGTGTGTTACAGGGATTGGGCACATTAATGTGCTGGGGCCGAACCCGCTAACCCTGCCGGCTGTCCAGAGCGAGGAAAATCTGGCCGCCGATGGCATCCCGGGGAGGCTCCGTCTTGCAAGCGCCATGCCGGTCTGCCGGGCAGCCGTCCGCCGCCCAGATGCCGCCACGAAGGTGCCGTGAGGCAAAGTCCCAGCTAGTGTCCCGGCTGGAGTTCGAACTGACTGACTGACTGACTGACTGACTGACTGACTGAGACTGACTGAGATTACAGAGAACCGGGCCCTTTAAAGGGCTGGGGACACACAAGCCGTGCCCACTAGCTCTGGACAATATAAGTATGAAACCAACCAACAGACCGGGCGGCGGAGCGCGGGGCTGCGAGGAGCCGATCGGGCACAGCGGGCGGCAGGGAAAACGGAGGGTGCCTGGGAGCCAGCCCAGTGACTGTCAGAGAGGTGTGAGGAGGGGAAACGGGGGGCAAAAGACAGGGGAAAGAGGGGGGTCAAGGGCCAGGACCGCCAGCAGGCGGCGCAAGCAACTCAGAGACGCCACCCACCCCGGCACAGAAGCTGGGGGAGCGGCCAGGCGGGCGGGCGGGGACCGCCTCAGAGGGCAGGCGACACAGGGGGTCAAGGCTCAGGTCAGATCACACGGGAGAAGGGGGCAGCCAGCTGCCAACGAGGAGAGGGGAGAAAGGGGGACGCCAGAGAAAGCACACCGAGCGGCGGCGCGGCAGGCACAGCAGCGCACGAGCAAGCACAGGCGCACAGGCACAGCAGCACACTGCCGGCGGGTCCCCGATGGCGTGACTGCGGAAAAGCGCAACCACCTCCACTGGTTCCAAGCACACCTCGCACGGCGCAATAGCCAGCCAAGGGGCACCACAGCCAGGCAGCAGCCGACAGCGCACGGGCAACCAGATGCAAGCCGGCACAGCAGGCGAGCAACGCGACAGCAAGGCGGCGGGCACAGGGCAGGCAGGCAGAAGATGGGCAAGAGGGAAGACGGTAAAGGTAAAGGTAAAGGTAAAGAGGGAAGACGGACACGAGAAAAGGGGTGAGGAGGGCACAGTCAGGAGAAAGGCGGGGAAGGGCCAGCGGAGCTGACTGACGATCAAGCAGGGGGAGGAACAGGAGGGGGGCGGAGCCGAACGCGGCCGCCGGTAGAGAAGAAAAAGGGGTGGGCAGGGCCAAGGCTGTCAACCCAAGAGGCGGGGGCACAGCCCAGGGCCTCAAAATCAGCGAGAAGGGACCAGAAGGACTGGAGAGCCGCGCGGCGGGCAGCCTCCAGCGGTGTGGCTGCGGGCTGCGGTGCTGCGGGGCCAGGCGCGGCCGGCTCCAGCGGCGGGGGCGGCGGGTCCTGAGTGCCGCCGCCGGAGGAGGCTGCGCCAGCAGCAGGCCGCGAGGCCGGCTGGTGCAGGAAGCCGTCGAGGGTGAGCTGGGTGAAGCGCGGTCCGGCGGGCTGCGCTGGCGGGGCGCCACGACGGCGCAGCACCTCGGCCGCCAGGCTGCGGCGGCCCCGGTCCATGGCCTCCACAGCGGCCAGGCACACCACACCCCAGGCGCCAGCGAGCACGC
>NW_005435082.1:1070414-1072437 GCF_000147415.1 Chlorella variabilis | reverse complement strand
AGCCTCCAGAACACCTCCTTCCTGCCATTCTCCCAAGGCAGGCGCCACAGCCGGGCCAAGGCCGACTGCAGCTCGGCCAGGGGGCCAGCGGCGGGGGAGGGAGCAGCCGCGGCGGCGGCGGCAAAGGGGGCAAGGCGGGTGGCGGCGCGGTGCTCAACCGCAGGGGCAGCCAGGAGGGCCGTTGCGGCGCGCACGGTCAGAGCCGCAAGGGGGACAGGGCGGCCATCAGAGCGGCGCCAGCCCAGGCGCGGCAAGAGGGTGCCGGCAAGAACAGCCCGGGGACACAGCGACTGCCCCAGGCCAGCGGCGGCAGCGGAGGCAGCGGCGCGCGCCGCCGCCACCCAGGGCAGGGGCAGGGCAGCTAGCAGCTGTGCCACCCGCTCCAGCGCCACATGCCGCTCAACGAAGGCGTAGGAGGAGCGGAGGAGGGGGCCGCGCACGTCGGCGGTGTAGGCCGCCTGGGTCGGCGCCGCCAGCGCGGCTCGCTCCACCTCAAGCAAGCGGCGCAGGCAGTGCACCCCTGCATCCAGAAAGTCAGCAAAGGAGGAATCCAGGCCGGCAGGGTGCGAGGGGGAGAGGAGCAGCGGGTTGCCCCAGAGCGGGAGGGAGAGGCACCACGGCCCAGGCGCAAGCGGCTCCGCAGCCACGTCAGTGGGCACGGGCAGCGAGGCGAGGGCGGCGCGGAGGCGAAGGAGGGGAGGGGGAAGAGGGGCAAGGGAGCCAGGCACGCTCCTCCTTCCTGCCTTCCTCCGCGCAGCTGGCGGTTGTGTTTTTCAAGTACCACAGGAGCCCGGGGGGCAGCCTGACGGGGGTGCCGGCCTGGGGCCCGGCGGCGGCGGCGGCGGCACCCCTCATGGATCCCTCGCCTTCGGCCTTGGCGGTGGTATCGACTCATCGCTGTCGGCAGCCGAGATCTCGCAGCAGCTGACGCCGGGCAGCTCGGGGCGCGGACCCTTCGACCTCAGCAAGTACCCGGGCTTCTGCCGCAAGATGCGGGTAGGGTTGGGAGGCGCCCGGCTGGCGGGCGGGCGGGCCGTGCGCGACGCGCCGCAGCGGCTGCGGCCTGGTGTGGAGCGCTGCGGGCGGCTGCGCAGGCGCCATCCCGCCGGGCTGCCGTCCCCACCGGCCGCCTGCATCCGACCCTGCGCCTCACCCCCCACCCCCACCCCCTGCCGCCTGCCTCCGCCGCCGCTGCAGCCGCCCAACGTGCCCGTGCTGACGGTGCAGCGCATGTGGCTCAGCGGCCGGCAGCGCAACTACACAGACGTGTCGCTGGTCACGCAGCTGTCGGGTGGGGGCCTGCTGAGGGGCCCGCCTGTGGGCTGGGACGGTGGGGAGTGAGGGCCGCACCCTCCTGCAGCTGTCGGGTGGGGCCTGGGGGGCCTGCCTGTGTACCTGTGCGCGTGTCTGCCCAGGGGTGTGGGTGCAGGTGTGGGGAGTGAAGCCCGCACCCTCCTGCCGCCCTGATGATGCCACCAGCCTCCGACCTGCGCCTGCCGCCTGCCGCCCCCCCCCCCCCCCCCCCCCCCCCCCCGCCCCCGCAGCCGACCGGCTGTACATGCTGGAGGGGCAGTGCGGCGCCTGGGGCTCCATCATCGCCGCCGCCGTGCACGTGCCGCTGATGCAGGGCAAGATTGTGTCGGGTGGGCGCCGCCGCAGCAGCAGCAGCAGCCCCTGGCCTTCCCGCCGTGCCTGCTGCTGTTCGCCGGGCCCGGCTGCCGCCGCCGCTGCTGCCGCGCTGCAGCCAGCACCTGGCGCTCGGCGCTGCCAGCCGGCTGCCGGTGCGTTGCTCCATGCCCCTGCTCCTCCTCCCCTCCCCTGCTCCACGCCGCCCGCTGCCTGCCTGCCTGCCGTAGAGCTGCCTGAGCTGGAGGGCAAGGATGTGGGGGCGCCGCTGGAGATCATCAGCGAGTTCCACGAGCGCATGGAGCGGCGGGCCAGGTGTGTGTGGGGGGGGTGGGGGGGTCGCTGGCGGGGGCTGGCTGGCAGCGGCGGGGGTCTGGCTGGGCTGGCGGCCAGCTCA
>NW_005435082.1:1068800-1069539 GCF_000147415.1 Chlorella variabilis | reverse complement strand
AGAAGGACAGGGTAGCCAGGTCGGGAGGGGCTGCAAGTTGCGGCCGGCGGTGGGGGGGTGCTGCTGCGGCTGCGCCCCTGCCGACAGGGCTGGCGCTGGCTGCGGCGGCTGGAGGCCGTGGCGGCCCGGCTTTGGCTGGCGCAGGCTCTCGGGCGGGGCGGCCTTGTGGTGTGGGGCCTCGCAGGCAGCCTGCGCTGGCTCACCGCCTGCGCCCCGCCCCACCTCTGTGCCGCCTCCCCCCTCCTCCCCCCCGCTGCCGCAGGGCCACCGACCACTCTCGCTGGTTTGAGACCAGCATCTCGTACCGTATCCCGTACGAGGAGGGCTTCGAGCCGTATGTGCTGGTGCAGCGCCGCTTCGTGCCCTGGTACGACGAGCGCTTCAAGGGCTACCGCAAGAACAAGGTGGGGGCGGTTGGCTCCGCCCTGCTGGCTGCTGCTGGCGGGCGGGCCTGGTGGCGGCACGCTGGCAGCTGCAAGCTGGCGCGCCCCCGCTGCCACCACCACCACCACTCTACACACACACACACACACCGTCCATGCTTGCACCCGCGCGCTCACCGCCGCCGCCCGCCGCCACCCCCGCCGCAGGTGGTGCACCTGATGCACATGTTCCGCCTGGGCGTGGAGTTTGCGTCCACGCCTCACGGCTACGTGGTGCACTCGCCGCACCCGGTGGCCAACTCGTGGAACACCACGCAGGCCACAGGGTTCTGGTACAAGGTGTGTATGTGTGTGTG
>NW_005435082.1:1059986-1063146 GCF_000147415.1 Chlorella variabilis | reverse complement strand
CGAAAAGAGGGGGGGACGGCGGGCCGCCCGGCACGCGGCGGCAGCAGCAGCAGCGGCCTGCCCGAACGCAAATCGCTCGGCGGCAACAGGCTCCCCCGCCAAGCCACGCCACCCCACGTCTCAATTCGCTGAAGGGAAAGCACCAGGGCTTGGGGCCGCGACACACGGAAGCGGGAATTGGGGGGAGGGGCTGGCGCGCACAAAACGCGTCGTAGGGGGCGAACAAGTCGCAGAGGGGGTGGCCGGGCACCAACGGGGCACACGGGGGCTCATACAACGGGCCGGGAGCCGGCACCGGCCCGAGGGGGTGTTCGCCGGACTAGCCGAGCCGCGGGCGCCGCAGGGCCCGGGGCACCCCTCCACGCACCATCAGGAGGCCATCTCGAGTGCGGGCAGCTGCAGAATGGGCGGCTGGCGGGCCAAGCGAGCCGGCGATGCTGCGGTCGCCCTCGTCCTGCGTCCCCAAGGCAGGGTGTTGCTCAAGAAGGGCCCCAGAGGAGCGGGAGGGGGGCGCGGGGCCCGGCCGCGCCGGGGGACTCGAGCAAGGAACGATGAACAACATCAGTGTGTGTGTGTGTGTGTTACAGGGATTGGGCACATTAATGTGCTGGGGCCGAACCCACTAACCCTGCCGGCTGTCCAGAGCGAGGAAAATCTGGCCGCCGATGGCATCCCGGGGAGGCTCCGTCTTGCAAGCGCCATGCCGGTCTGCCGGGCAGCCGTCCGCCGCCCAGATGCCGCCACGAAGGTGCCGTGAGGCAAAGTCCCAGCTAGTGTCCCGGCTGGGGTTCGAACTCGTGCCTGTGGTATCACCCACCGGCACTCATCCAGCTCCTTATTTAACGTCGCGGCCAACGACACAACATCAGATCTGTGATCTGTGATCTGTGATGTTAGGCAATGCCCATTAATGGGCTGGGGGCACACAAGCCGTGCCCACTAGCTCTGGACTGTATGAAAGCATGCAATACCGCCCGGGCGGCAAAGGGCGGGCTCAGGGAGCGGTCGGGCGCAAAGGGCGGGGAGGGAGGCGAGGGGCGCCTGATGGCCAGCCCAAGGGCGGCAAGCATACCAGTGGGGGGGAGGGGCAGGTCGAGGACCCGCACACCACCACCACCAGAAAGCGGGCCCACCCACCCCGGCACAGTAGCTGGGAGAGCGGCCAGGCGGGCGGGCGGGGGCCGCAAAGGTGAAGGCGGCACGCGGGAAGACCGGGCAAGGGGAGGACGGGGCAAGCGCAAAAACATCAGCGCCTGGACACCAGAGAACCGGGCCCTTTAACATATTTGTACAAAATATGACAAGTCGTTTGGTTTAGGCACCGTGGCCGAGTTGGAAAGGCGACGGTTTTAAGGACTCGCTTCTTCGGGAATCCACCGTTACTCTTAACGAGTGCGCAGGTTCGAGTCCTGTCGGTGCTATTTTTTGGGGGGGGCATGATCGGGAGGTTGAATGAAAATAGCAAAAAAAACATTGTCATTTTATATTGGGGGTGGGGCGGGGATGATGGACATTGTGAAATGCAAACAGGCCTCCTCGGCGCGGCACTGCGTTGCCGCCGCCGCCGCCAGCGCCGCCTCGGCCTGCCGCGCCTCCCGCTGCTGCTGCTGCTCCCGGTGGGCCTCCGGGAAGTGGCGCACCCGCTCTATGATCTTCATCATCTCCAGGGTCTGCTGCGCCGCCTCGCGCTCGGCCTTGCACTTGGCAGAGCGCTTGGCCTTGGCATTGGCGGCCGAGACAGCGCCCTTGCCCGGTGCAGCCCGCTGCTTCTCCGTTGCAGCAGGCAAGGGCAAGGGAGGCGTTGTGTTCCGTGTTAAGCGCCGACGGTAGTGCCAACAGCGAGCAGAAAGACAGACGCAGGCACCATCAGCCGTTGGCGCAGCGGACAGAAGTGCGGCCTCGACCCGCAACGCCCAGCGGCGCCGTTGCCGCCAACGGCAACAGCTCCACCAATCGGCAGGAGGCCCTGCAGCGCTGCGCACCTACTTTTGTTCCAGGGTTGTTGAAAAAGTTGTGAAATGCACAGAGCGTGGACGGCCGGCTGGCTCGGAGCGGGAGAAAAATGTGACGGCAACATCGATCTGCATGAGAATTCACATGCTCCCATTGCAGACAATGCAGCTGAGACGGAGATCGCAGTTCAGCCAATGCATAGCAGTGGATGGTCGGCACTTGGGTGCCTCGGCAATGGCCTCTGCGTCGCCAAGCGCAGCGGACGCAGCGCCTGCAGATCGGGCGGGCGGCGGGAGCAGAGGTGAAAGACTCTCTGTTCCTCAATGACTGTTGCTTGCATCTGGCATCCACAGGATCCAGCGTGCTCTTCCGTGCCCAGGCAGCGCGCCTAGCGTGAGTACCTCTGCCGTGTGTCGGCGATCGCGGACTGCCAGCCATGTTGTACAAAGAGGGCACCGTGGATGACAACGGTGAGCTCTATTGCCATCGATTCGGCAGCAGCCGCTCCTGGCAGTATGCAGGCCAGCCGCCTTGACCTCTCCTTCCCTCTCTGCAGCCGTCAAGCAGGCCAAAGGCCAGGTGCTGGAGGGCGGCAACGGCGTGCGGGTCGGGGGCTGGGTGATCGCCACCCACAAGGGCCCCATCACACGTGCGCCGCCGCCGCCGCCTGCCGCCAAGCTCGCGGTGCCGTGCTCGCCTGGCTGCCCCTCTGCTTGAAGCCTCCAGTGCTTGTTCAATTTGGTGTCTTGTCTGCCTCGCTCCCCAGATGCCCCTGCAAATCGCTTCACACCGTGCTCGACACATGCCCCCCTCCGCCGTGCAGCCGACGTGGAGCTGGAGCGCATCAAGCGGGAGCTGCACACGCTGGCCGCCCCCGAGCAGTTCTTCGGCGACAACTACCTGCACCTGACGCACGAGGCCAGCGGCACAACCATCAGGTGAGGCCGGGCAGGGGAGCGCGCCAGTCGGGGGCAGGGCGACAGCACGCTGTGCCGCCCAGGTGTGCCGCTGGGCTTCGCGCTGACGCCGGCGCCGCTGCGCCCCTCCTGCTGCCGCAGCTTCACAGCGCGCGACGCCCTCCAGGGCTGGCTGGACGACACGTCAGGTGCGGCGGCGGCAGGCAGCAGCATCAGTCCTGCCGCTGCTCCGGCCGCGGGCTCTGCCGCCCCTGTTGGTGTTTGGAGCAGGGCCTTGGCTGCGCCACGCA
>NW_005435082.1:1049820-1059906 GCF_000147415.1 Chlorella variabilis | reverse complement strand
GGAGAGTCGGAGGAGTGGCTGCGCTCGCGGCAGCATGATGTGCAGGCGCACGCTGCACAGACGCTGGAATACGACTGGTGAGGTGGAGGCCGGCCTGGGGGGGCTGGGCTGCCTGCCGCTGCCGCTGCCGCTGCTGCTCCTCCACGCTGGCGCTGGCGCCGCTGCTGCCCCCACGTCCACGGCTGCGGCTCACACGCCCCAGCTGCGGAGGCTCACGCAGCAGCTGGCGTGGGCCTCCGCCCTGCAGGACCTACACAACAGCATACGCAGGCACCGTGAACACAGGCAGCGGCGGCGCCGCCGGCGCCGCCGGCAGCGACCCCCCCAAGGCGGCGGCGCCGCCAGCATCAGCACCAGCAGGGGCAGCAGGAGCAGCAGCAGGGGCAGCGGCGGGGGCAGCGGCGGACGGGCCTTGCGCCGGCGGGCCGACGGGGGCGGGGCGGTGGGAGGCGACGACGGCGCAGGTGAACCGCGCGCTGCTGACCAGCCGGGACCCCATCCTGTACTACGATGAGCTGGCGCTGTACGAGTCTGAGCTGGACGACCACGGCTCCTCGCGCCTCGCACTCAAGGTGGGGCGCCAGCAGAGCAGGGGGCAGGGGGGGCAGGGCAGGGCATGCGCGGCAGGCGGCGCTGGCTGCTGGCATGGATGGAGGCGGGCATCCTCCCAGCCGGCAAGCACTCTGCCGCGCCGCCAATCTGTTGTGGGAGCCTGCGCTCCGGGCGCAGCGAAATCAGTGCACGCACACGCGCACGCCTGCCTGCCTGGCGCAGGTGCGCGTCATGCCGCGCTGCTGGTACGTGCTGCTGCGCTTCTGGCTGAGGGTGGACCACGTGATGGTGCGGCTGCGAGAGGTGGGAGCTGGCTGCGATGGGGCTGCCACTGTGTGTGCACGTGTGTGTGTGTGTGCATGCTTGTGCATGTGGCAGCCGCAACAGCAAGGCGAGCCAGCTGCTCTGTTACAAGGTTGTCTCTGCGCTGCCTCCTGGCATCCGCCTGTGCGTGCAGACCCGCCTGTTCTGCCAGTTTGACTCGCCCGAGGGCACGGCGACGGTCCTGCGGGAGGTGAGCTGCGCGCTCTGCGGCTCCGTGTCGCCAGGGGCGTCCTCCCGGGGGGCAGGTAGCGATTGAATTTGGTTGACGGATCGAGGTGCTTTGCTACGTGTGCGTCCCTGGAGGTGCAGGTGCGGTACCACGAGGGCAAGTTTGCAGACCTGCGGGCGGCCGGGGCGCCCGCCGAGGGCCCCGCATACGCAGACCCAGGTGCGCCCGCGCCGGCGGCTGCCCGCCTGCGGCAGCCGCCCAGCCCGGCCCTGCTTGCCGGCGTCGCAAGCATCAGGCATGGGCTGAGCTGGGGTGCTCTGACGCTTTCCTGCCTGCCTGCCTGCCTGCCTGCCTGTGCAGACAGCGCGTCGGCGGCGCTCATGGCTGTGGCGCCCGTCGGCGTGACGCACTACCGCATGGAGCAGATGCGGGTGTAGCCATCCCTGGGCGCTGCCGCTGCCGCTGTAACTTGACTTCCCAAACTCAGGAAATGATCAACCCAGTAGCATCAAGGCAGCAGCCTTTCCAAGCGGGTGGGGGGGTGGGGGGGGGTGGGGGTCTCAGCTCACAGTTAAGGCTGAGAACAATTGCCACCTTCATCCCGCTGGCAACTTTGCCAATTCGGCAGCTCTCGAGCCGGCCTGAGTCCCAGCTGATGCGAGCTGGCGCCAGCTGCACCAAGCAAGCAGGGGCTTTACATGGGGTACACATGTGCAATACAATCTGGGCTTGAATCGGGGCATGCAAGTGGGCTAATTTGAAGAACGCGTTGCCCAGCACAAGTCGGGCGCGCAACCGAGGGCCAGCATCGGAACCAACCAACCCGCAGTGGTAGCTATACACAGGCGGCTGCGACCAGCACGCGCTGCTCCAGCGCCTGCACCTGCTCCGGCTTGGACACGACCACCGGCGGCTTGTACTGGACAGGGCTGGTGCCGGACCGGTATGCCAGGTGCCTGCGGGCAGGCAGGACAGGGAAGGCAGGATAGGGGGCAGCTTGTGGCGACGGCCCGGCGGGCGGGCTGCACCACAGGAGCTTGCCGGGTCAGCCGGGCCACGCGCCGCATAGGTGTGCTATGCCCACCTGACCTCCTCAAACACCCCCGCGCCCACCACCTTGAGCTCCACGCCCGCAATCCTGCCCCCTCGCTCCAGCCCGTAGATGGGGCACTGCGCCCGCAGAGCCGCATCCAGCCGCGCCGCCCACGCCGCCACGTCTGCGGGCGCCGGAGCGGGCGCGGGGCCGCCGCCGCCGGAGGTCCCCAGCGGGGCCAGCTGCCAGTACACGACGTAGTGCCCCACGGTGTCGCCGCCGTCGGCGTGCACCTCCTCCCGCGCAGCCCACTCGCGCAGCGCGCACGCGCCGCCGGGCAGCGCCCCCGCGGCGGCCGCCTCCACCCCTGCCACCAGTTCCGCCTCGCTCATCTTCTCCCACACCAGGTTGAGCACCTGGCCGCGCCGCCCCTCCACCACCACCCGCGGCGGCAGCATGGCCCGCCGCCGTCTCCACTGGATCACCGCCGGTTCCACAAGCAAGCAAGCAGGGCAGGGCAAGCACCGCAGAGCACCGGCGCCCAAGCGCCGCTACTGCTGCGGCAGCGTCGCACAGGCTCGGCAGGGCCTGCCTTGGGTGTCTTGCCGAGGTGGCCCACACACAGCAGGACGTCGCCCATGCGGTACCTGCAGGCAGGCAGCCCACCGGGCCGGCAAGGTGGTAGGTGAGGCCTGGCCGCAGCGCGGGAGTGAGGCTCCGCACTCGCAAGCGCATGGGTGTGCGCTGGCATGCCGCGCTCTGCAGCGCCAGGCGTGGCGGCGGCAGCCCTGCGCATGCGCTTGCCTGAACAGGCCCATGATACTGCTGACCACCAGCTCGTACCGCTTGGCCACCTCCACCTCCTCCATGCTGCGCCAGGATTCCAGGAGAGGGGCTGAGACAGGATGACACCACCACCGCTGTGCACCATGCCGCGGTGCATCTGCTCGCAGCGACTGGCCCTGCGGGCTTCATGCCACACCAGGCATGCCAAGCACCTGACTGTGGCGGCCCCCGCGTCCTCGGGCTCCTGGCTGTCACAGGGAAGGAACTCCATGTAACAGTCTGCACATGTGGCAGGCAGGGGTGCCGGCAGCAGCGGCAGCATGGCTCCAAGCAGCATCTGTGTCCTGGCTGGGGGGCGGGCCACGTGGCAGGAGCACTGTGATGCGGCCACGGCACTGGCCTCAGGCGTGCGCGCGCGCGCGCGCGCACACACACACACACACCTGCGTTGGGCATCAGCACGTAGCTCTTGCGCCCGTCGGGCTCCCGCTGGAACGCCGCAAAGCCGGCGGCGGCTGCATCGGCGGGGGCGGCCTCGCGGCGGGCCGCATGAAACTCCGCCACCTCGCTCTGGAAGCCGAAGAAGCCCTCAGTGGCTCCGTACACCTCGGACAGGAAGGGGACGGTGGGCAGCAGCTCCCGCAGGTGGGGTACGTACTTGCTCATGGAGCCTGCGGGGCAGGGGGGGCAGGGCAGGCATGGGGCAGGCGCCAGGGCGCCAGCGGGCGAGGAGAGCAGGGACGGCAGCACGGCTTGGCAAAGATCAGGGGCGGGGCTCCCTGCCTGTCAGGATGCAGCTGACGCAGGACAGGTTGGGGAACAGGCGCTCCAGCAAGCCTGCACGCCCACCATCAAACACCTGCACAGGTGGTGGGCAGGCAACCTGGCAGTTGATACGCTGCAGCCAAGCAGTGGTGCCAGTGCTTGGCAGTCTCCCCTTCTCCTGACGTGTGCAGGCCAGCAGCGTTGACCTACCTCCTGCAGCTCCAGAGCCAGGTCGGGGCTGGGCGACAGCTGGGCATCCACAGCCGCCGCGGTGGCAGCAGGCGGGACAGGCAGCCCGCCGGTGGCGTTCGGGGCGCCTGCCGCGCCGTCTGCTGCCGCCTCGCCGTCGGCCGGCAGCCAGGAGAAGCAGCGGCCCTCGCCCAGGTCGGCCATCAGGCTGGGCCAGTGCTCGATCAGCAGATTGATTTCCAGCAGCAGGTTGGCACCAAAGCTTTCTGCACAAGGCTTAGCACAGGCAGGCACGAGGCGTGTGCATGGATATGGGCGCGGCGCATGGGAGGTGAGCGCTCAGCTGGCAGGGGCGCGCAGCTTGGCTGCCTGCAAGAGCGCCGCCGCTGTGTGACCAGCAGCCGGGGAACACGGCCAGGCAGGCTTGCGCACCTACTATTTTGACGACTTGCAGGCGGTGCGGCAGGGCGCAGAGCCAGTGCAGGTAATAGCAGGTGTGGACGTCCCCAGAGCCAACAGACACCAGCGGCGGGCTCAGCGCCGTGGCAGCACTGCGCTTCAGGGTGGGGTTGCTGCGGGCGGGCGGGCGAGGGCGGCGGGGTGCAGTGCGGCAGGCAGGGATGCAGTTAAGCTGCTGCAGCGGGGCGAGACGAGCAGCCGCCCATGGCATCCAGCTGCAGCACCAGCGCCAGCGCCAGCAGCGCCCCGGCTGGCCGGCGTCCCCACTCACTCACCTGTCCCTCATGCTCATCATTCGGTGCAGGTTGACCGTGGACATGGGCCCCATTGCCACGCCATTTGGCAGCACCTGCAGCAGCGTGGCATTCGTCAGCCTGGTTCTGTGCCGATGCGCCGCACGCATCCGGATGCGCCGGCGGCCGGCTGGGCTGGCCAGCAGCACATCAGCATCGGGGTCGCAGCCAGGGGGAGGCCGCCCACCTGTGGCTCCCGCGCAAAGGGGAAGCTGAGGACCCTGGGGCTGGATGCTTGAGGGCGGGACAGCGGGGTGGCCTGCTGGATCAGCGCAAACACCTGCAGCAATGCAGGGAGGGCAAGGCATCCAACCCAGCGCTGGGTGAGCAGCCCGAGCGCAGAGGACAGCAGGCATTCGGGGCGAGGCCGGGAGGCCAGCGCCGCCAAGCAGAGGAAAGCAGCACGCTTCAGCGGCGCATGGGACCAGGCGCCTGCTGGCACCAGGCCCACCCTGATCATGCTGTGCAGCGCCTCCATGCTGGCTGGGAACTGCTTCTGGCTGCCGGTGGTGCCGGAGGTGCAGTAGATGCCAAAGACGGGCAGGCCCGACACCTCGCCGGCCGCCGCCTCCCAGCGGCGGCGGCTGGCGGGGTCGGCGGCGTCGTACTGCCTGCCCGCCGCCAGCAGCCGCTCGATGGCAGGCTGGTAGTCGCCGTAGGAGGTGAGCGGCAGCTGCCGCAGCAGGTCGGCCGGGGCGGGCACGGCGGCGGCGCCGTCGGCGGCGGCGGCTGCGACGGTGCTGGCCTCGCGGGGCGCTTGGCGGGGAGCCTCGGCCCAGCTGGGGGGCACCTCCACGCCGTGGCGGCGCAGGATGGCGACGCTGCGATGGGTTGTGAGCAGCCGACGCAGCACCACGGCTTGGTGGGCTGCAGGCGACCTGCAGGATGCCAGGAGCTCGTCCATGTTCAAATGCTGAAAATGCTTCTTGATGAGCGGGGCGGCAGCAGAAAACAATCTGTGTTGTGCTTGCAGGCAGTTAATCAGCACGGACAGTCAGCCGTACGTGCAGGCAACTAATCAGCGCCAACAGTCAGCGGTACTGCGTGAGAAGTCCAGCAGACCCACAGGCTGTTTTCCCATCACCTTGCAAGATGCAGGATGGTTGCAGGAATATAGCTCATCTTTACACTGGATGAGGAGCTCGGCGGCGGCGGTGGCGGCGGCGGCGAACGGCGGCGGCGGGCCAGGTCAGCGACGCCATAAAAACGTTGGCCACCCCAATATCCATCTTGTTTCCTGCCTCACGGAGGGCTGGAGGTGCCCACAAGGGGCCCACAAGGCATGGCGGCCCAGGATCAGGCGTCCAAGGCTGCCCCACCCACCAGACCCGCGCAGCAGCCCTTCCACGAGGCCGGCGCCCAGCGGCTAAGCGCCGAGCCGGCCACGCCCAGCGTCAGCGACGCCTCAGCGGTGAGCGTTGCAGGGCCGCCCCGCGCCACTTGCTGAGGTTGTGCAGCGCCGAAATCCCGGCTGCCACGGGCGTGTGCCCTCCCAGCGCCCTCAGAGGCTCTCCTGCTGCGTCCCGCTGGCAAGCTCGGCCCTGCCGCCCTGGGTGCCGCCTGCCGCAGCGCGCCCGGGAGCGAGGTCGCGGGGTCAACTTCCGGGACCTGCACTCCGTCAGCGGCGCCATCCAGGCGGGCAGGGTGTTCCGCAGCAGCCAGGTGGGGATGCAGCGGGCTGCACAGGGGGACAGGCACGGCTGGCCGCCGCCACAGGCGCGCCGCGCCAGCGCTCGCCATGCCGTGCCGCCGGGTTTCAGCAGCTACAGCACCTCAACCTGCCCAAAGCGCAGCGCTGCCCTGGGGCGCAGGTGGTGAGCGCCGCCGAGCTGGAGCAGCTGGGCATCCGAGCGGTGCTGGACCTGCGGCAGCCGCCCGTGCACTGCAAGGCGGACAGCGCCAACCTGCAGCAGGCGCTCAAGTCGGTGCCAGCGCGGCCTGCTGGACCTGCCTGGGGAGGGCTGGGGAGGCCGGCCGTGGGAGCTGGGAGGAGGCAGGGGAGGAGGAGCCACCCAGCTGCGCCATTGATGTCAACAGGCATACCGAGGTCCCACCACTGTCCCCCGCCCATGCGCCGTGCAGGCGCAGCCTGCTGGGCTGCCTGGGGTGGCTGGCAGGATGCCTGGGCGGCAAGCGCTATGCGCGCAGGCGGATGGCGGCCAGCGACGGTGGCGACGCTGCTGCCCTGCCCTGCCACCGCTGCACCGAGGCGTGCTGCGAGGCTTACGGAATCCCCGCCAGGGTGTACCACGGTGCGCCTGCCTGCCCTCCCAGGCTGCCCCCTGCCGCTGCTAGCTGGCTGCCTCCATGCATGCCTGCCTCTTCCCAGGCTGCCCCCTGCTGCTGCTACCTGGCCGCCTGCGGGCCTGCCCACTGTCTTCGTCGGCTTGCCTGCCTGTCTGCAACCCCATCTGCCCCCCTGCCTGCCTGCCCCACAGTGGACCTGCTGCCCACCCCCGTGTCGCTGCGCATACTGTGGGAGCTGCCGCGGGGCATCCAGGCGCGGGTGCTGTGGGCGGCGGCGCGGCGGCGCCACCCTGAGCCAATCGTCGCCGGTGGGCATTGCAGCGGCTGCATCGCCCCAAACACTGCGCGCATGTGCCCGAGGCCGATGCCGGTGGCCTGCCGCGTGGGACGGCTGTGCACACCCTGACGCCGCCCTCCTGCCATGCGCCCCTCCACCCGGCGCCGCCGCCTGGCAGGCGCGGTGGTGGACCCAGAAGTGATGGGATACCTTAAGCTGTACGTCATCCTGCTGGAACGGGCCAAGCCGCGCCTGGCAGATGCGCTGCGCCTGCTTGCCGACCCCGCAAACCTGCCGCTGATGGTGCACTGCATACACGGTGCGCGCCGGTGGCCGGCTGGGGTGGCGCGGGGTGGGACGCGGTCGGCAGGCGGCTGCAGCATGGGGATGAGTCTCTTGGGCGGGGTGCAGGTGCACGAGTGCTGCAGACCCTGTTGCTGGCTGCTGCGCCGCATGCTTCGAGTCGGCCTGCCGCTGCACCACGTTGTTTTGTCTCCTGCTGTGGTGCAGGCAAGGACCGCACGGGCCTGGTGGCCATGCTGCTGCTGCTGCTGTGCGGCGTGGACCGCGAGGTGGGCAGCGACAGGCCCGCCAGAGCCCCCTCGCCTTCTCGCCCGCACCTGGGGCCACCGCCCGACCCCCTTCCCGCCCTGCCTGCTGCTCCGTGCAATGTGTGGCACCTGTCCCTCCATCCACACGCGCGCGCGCACGCACACAGACAGATGCCGCCCCCGCAGGCTGTGGTGCGCGACTATGCTCTGTCCGAGGCGCTGCTGCTGGAGGGGCGGGAGAAGCGCGAGCTGCTGGGCCTGCCTGAGCACCTCACCACGGACCAGGTGGGGCGCAGGTGGGGCGCAGGTGGGGGGGGGGTGGGACAGGACGGTGCATGTGCATGTGACAAGGGGCTGCACGCCTGGCCTTCCGTGGCGACTCCCGACTCGCTGTGTGGGCAGGGCCCTCCACACCCGCGCCCTGCACCCCGCCGAGCCCGCAGATCATCGCGGCTGCGGCTGCGGTGATGGAGAGCACGATAGACCACCTGGAAGGGCGCTACGGCTCCGCCCACAACTACCTGAAGACCATCGGGCTGAGCGATGGGGAGCTGGGCGCGATAGCGGTCAACCTGCTGCAGCCCGGGCTGGAGCTGCCGCGGGGCGGCGCGGCGGGTGGTGCGTGCCCCGGTGTGGCGGGCTGACGCCTGATGCAGGGCTCTTCTGGCCTGTGCATTACCGATCAGAGATTCAAAGAGCAGGGTGTAAGGACGGGCTGCGTTCCCCTTTGGGTGAGGGATGGCTGCCGGCGGCGAGGTGGCGGCGCCAGCGAGGCGGCGGCGGGGCGCAGCATGTGGTCTGGGCGCATCGCCCGATGGCGTGCAGCCTTGACCCATCGGCAGCCATGGAGGCCGTCATCAAGGTGCTGCAGGGGGTGCCCGAGTCGATTGTCGGCAGCAGGCGGCCGCAGGGAGCGGGCCTGCTGGTGGGCCTGCGCGATGGCAATCAGACGATGGTGCTCAGCGCGCTGCACTGCGAGGAGGACGACCTCACTAGCACCAAAGGCGAGTTGCTCCGCTCACGCCGCTCCCTGCTTCTCCCCTCGGCCCCCTACTGCGACTGGGCAGACGGCCGGAATCCAATCAAAGTCCCCTCCCGACCCTCCTCTACATTGCAGAAGTGGCGGCGGCGCTGCTGCCGCCGCCGCTGGCGGTGGTCGGGTATTACGGCGCTGCTGGCGCCTCCCACCTGCACACTCGCACCGAGCCAGGTGGCCTGGCTGTGGTGGTGGGCAAGGAGGGCGGGCTGGAGTACTTTGTGAGGCAGGGCGGCGGGCTGGGCAGCTGCCAGCCGAAGGTTGTGGGTGCTGCTGCAGCATGCACCAGTGACGGCCTGCTGGCTGAGCTGGCAGCCGGGTACGTGCCTGTGCGGTGCGTGGCAGACCTGGTAGTGACCACCAGCGACAGAGGGGGCGCCGAAAGCCTCAAGGCGGCGTTTGAGGATCTGGAAGAGCAGCTGTGTGGGCCGGCGGCCATTTACGTCGCTGAGGCTTTGCCCGGCAGCAGCGGCGGCGGCGGCGGCGGCGGCGCCACGCAGCCCGCACTGCCCGGCTCGAAGCCCTTTGCCGCGCTGGGCGCCAGCTGGACCCGCGCGCTGGTCCTGCGGCCCTACCAGCGCGCCTCGCCGGCCGCGGCGGCCGCCGGCTGCGTCGCGCCGCAGATGAGCTGGCAGCCGGGCGCCGACACTCTGCGCCACGCGGCCCTGCGCCTGGACGTGCTGTGCTACGTGCCGGCAGGCATGCCCGGCGCGGACGCGGTCGGCGCGGTGGTGCGGCCCGCCGTGCGGCGGCAGCTGCGTTGCATGCGGGCGCACGCGCAGCAGGCGGCGGCGGCCGGCGCCTCGCCGGCCCTGCCGCCGCAGCGCGCGCTGCACTTCCGCCCGCCCGGCTACTGCCACCACGTCACGCTGGTGGGTGCGGCTGGGTGGCTGCTGGCGCTGTTGCTTGGCATGACTGCCCCGTAGTGGGGGGGCCAGTGTGTGTGTGTGTGGCAGGGCAGGGCAGGCGGGAGCGGCAGGCGGCCTGCGTGCCCGCCACCTCTCGTGCAGCGCTCCACCCAGGCGGCCGCCTCCGCCGGTCGAGGCATGCGTGCAGCAGCACCCGGCAGGCCCACCTTGCTTGCTTGCTCACCCCCGCCCCGGACGTGCCGACCCCGCCGCCCGCAGCTCTACCCGCTGCCCGCGCCGTGCACAGAGGCGGAGGAGGAGGCGCAGCTGCCCCGCCGCAAGGCCCTGCACCGCCTGCTGGGCCTGCCCCCAGACCGCCCGCTGCTGCGGGTGGCGCACGCGGTGGACTGGAGCGGCGGCGGCGGCGGCGGCGGCGGCGGCGGGCTGGACGCCGCGCTGTCGGCCGGCGGCGTGGGCGGGCGGCCGCGCCTGCGGGACGTGCACGTGGGGCTGCCGCCGCCGCCGCTGGGGGGGCAGCGTGCACCTGGTGCAGGGCT
>NW_005435082.1:1048805-1049770 GCF_000147415.1 Chlorella variabilis | reverse complement strand
CATACAGGTGTGTGGGGGTGGGGGTGTGTGGGTGNGCATGGGGGCCGGGGGGGGACATGCCGCTGAATTGGCTTGGTGTTGACTGTGTTTCGATTGCACCGGCTCGGCTTCTACCGCTGGATGCAGCGAGCAGCCATGTGTATGTGTGAGGGCCCTGCGTTCCCTGCCCCTCTACCCCCCTGCTGCCACCTCCCTCCCTCCCCCGGTATCCCGCTTTCTTCCACCCTCCCTCCCCTCCCGCCCTGCTTTCCTCCCCCCCGCAGGACAAGTTTGACGACTGCGGCTGGGGCTGTGCCTACCGCTCCCTGCAGACCCTGTGCTCCTGGTACGCGCGCCAGCACTACGCCGCCCGCCCGCCGCCCAGCCACCGCGAGGTACAGGCAGCGCTGGTGCAGATAGGCGACAAGGAGCCCTCCTTCATCGGCAGCAAGTGAGGCGCCGCGTGCTTGTGCTCTGTGTGTTCGCTCTGTGCGTGCGCCGTGGGCGGCGGACCGAGCGGGGTGGGGCGGGGCTGGGGGGGCGGGGTGGGTGGGGGATGACTTTGGGGAGGGGAGGCGAGCAGGCGCCCCTGCCCGCTCCACGCCGGGCCGTGCCGCGTGCCTGCCCCATGCCTGGTTCACGCCTCCCTGCCTGCCCCACTTCTCAATACCTTTCCTCCCCGCCCTTCCCGCCCCGCCCTGCCCCCGCCCGCCGCAGGCAGTGGATTGGCGCCATTGAGCTGGGCTTTGTGCTGGACGCGCTGCTGGGGGTGAGCCACCGCGTGCTGCGGGTCGGCAGCGGCGACGAGCTGCCCAGCCTGGCCCGCCAGATTGCGCACCACTTCGACACGCAAGGTGAGGGGGCACGCTGTGTGTGTGTGTGTGTGTGTGTGTGTGTGTGGTGGGCAGTCGAGGGCTGGGATGGGGAGGGAGGTGTGCATGCCACGCCCCGCCTCTTGTTGCCAGCCTGTAGCGTGTGGCGACAAT
>NW_005435082.1:1043229-1048637 GCF_000147415.1 Chlorella variabilis | reverse complement strand
TCGCACTCCACACGCACGCACGCCCCCTCCCCACCCCGCCGCCCCCATCCCTTACAGGCACCCCCATCATGATTGGCGGCGGCGTGCTGGCGTACACCCTGCTGGGCATCGAGCACGAGGAGAGGAGCGGGCGCTGTTCCTTCCTCATCCTCGACCCGCACTACACAGGCGGGGAGGAGGTGAAGAAGGTCCACGCGGGTGGGTGGGTGGGTGGGTGGGGTAGGCTTGGGCTGGCCTGCCCTGCGCGGCTCTGTTCCGCAGCCCGCACCTGCACCCGCTTCGCCGGCCGGCCCGTCGGTGCCTTGCCCGCAAGCACCGCGGCTGGCACCGGGCATCCGTGTCGGCCCCTGCCGCCCATCCCCAGCCCGCCCATCCCGCCTGTCTCTCCCGCCTCGCTGGCCCGTGCAGGCCAGTGGGTGGCCTGGAAGCAGCCAGGCGACAAGGCGGCGGCGGGGGGCGACCTGTTTGTGGCATCCTCCTTCTACAACCTGCTGTGCCCGCAGAGGCCCGCCACCGTGTGAGGCGCGGGGCCGCTGCCTGCGGCGCATAGTGTTGCTATCACACTCTGGCCAGCCAAACACTTGACATTCGTGTCGCATTTAACGCGTGGCTGCTGCCGCTTGTGTGCACTTTGTCTTCTCTCTCTGCCGCCTATGGTGGTACCGCATGTAACTGCCACCCTGGCGCTGGCGTCTTTCAGCTGGCGCCCCCTGCTGGGGCGGGCGTCGAGGAGCCGTGCTGCTTCTGCAGGCCGTCGGCTGGTGCCCATTGCTGGGCTGGCCTCCTCGCCCCGCTCCCCACTACTAGCTACCGACAGAATTGCTGCCGGATTTAGGCGCGCGTTAAGCTGTGTCGTGCCGCCTCAGTAGCCTCCGATGGGGTGTGCGGCGGCGGCCTGGTAGCGGGCCTGGATCGCCGCCGCATCCAGCGGGCGCCGGGACATGAGGATGTGCGGCTCGGGCCTGCAGCAGGCGGCGGCGGCGTGGCGGGAAGACGAGCGGGCTCAGGGTCAGCCATGGGGAGGCGCTGAGGGCAGGCGCGGGCAGGCGGGCAGGCCACCCAGCAAGGTAGCAGCCACCTGCATGGCTCACTGGTGCACCGCAAAGCGAACCCAGCCCCGGCTTTGCTGCACGCCAATCCCGCGCCACTCCACCTGCAGCAAGGGGCCGCAGAGTGGGCGGCGGCGCAGCTGAGAGCCACCGCAGGCACGAGGGGCAGTGCGCTGCACCCTTTTGGGGTTCAGCCAGGGCCAGTAGCCGCCCCATCTGACCGCACAGATAGCGCAGTGCCGGGTAAATCGTATTCATAGCGCGGTGCAGCTGTGCGGGTTGTCCGTCCCCGCCCAATTCATGCGGCTCGGCCGTCCCCGCAGCAGCACCCAGCGTGGGAGTCGTGAGGCAGCACCCACCTCCGACATCAGGCGGCCCTTGGGCACCAGCTGCACGATGTCGGGTGGCAGGCGCACATGCCTGCAGGCCGCAAGGGGAGGCAAGGGGCGGCCAGCCTGCTTATTTCTGGGCATCTGGCGAGTGCCCGGCGGCCCAGCTGGTGACAGGTGGCTGAGGCTGGTGGGCACGCGGCGCCTGGGGGAGGCTCGTACGAGATGCAGATGCATATGCAAGGTGCCTGTACTCGTACACATCATCGACATACTTCTCGCTGAGTCAGGGGCCAAGGAAGTTGCTCATATGAAAGCAGGGTGATGGCGGCGGCGGCCGCGCGATAGCACCTTGGCCTGCGCGCAGGAGGGCTTCTCCCCAACGCCAGGCAGAAGAGTGCTTACAGAGTGCGCACCTGTACTGTATTTGGTGGGCCGGCATCGTCGCGGGTGGGTTGGCTACCGGCTGGGTAGTGGCCGGTTGGGCCAGCAGCGCGCCTGCCTTGCGCTTGACAGGTCTGATGGCAAAGCCGGCTGGGGAGGACTGTATGCAAACGATTCAATAGACAGGGCATGGGGCGCGATGGCGTGGTCCACCGCCGCAGCGGCAGCACTCACAGCGCGGCGGCAGCATTTTTTGCCCAAAACGGCTTCTGCTAACAGCCACTAGCTGCGGCACCTCATTTCAGCCGCTTACATCTCCCTCTGTGAGCTGGGCGAGGTGCTGGCCAGTGCGGCTACACCAAACACAACCGGGGCTTTTGCCCATCGCACGCTGCTGTGCAGACGCACGAACGCTGCCACTTTGCGTCAGTGCGGGGGGCAGCAGCGGCACCTCTTGGGCAGGTCTCTTCCACTTCCCTGCGCAGGAGGGCGCCGAGAGGCTGACAAACATCTACAGTAAGTGATTAGGCAAATAGGAAGGCGAGCCACGCACGGGGGAATGCCAGCCGACGAGCATCTCTCCGCCGCCCCGCCCCTCCCGTGCCCACCTGCGGCTCCGAGTTGCTTGCAGGCTGACTCGGCAGGACAGCAGCAGGCAGCATGTCGGGCATGTCTACCCGAGCAGAAGAAGTAGTGGCGGAGCAGCTCAATGACGCGGTCTTGCGGGGCGACCTTGCGGCAGTGGAACGGCTAGTGTCACAGCCCGCTGGGCGCGCCCTGGTCAGGGCAAACACGGACTTGGGGACAGAAGCCATATTCTTTGCCGCAGAGCTTGGCCATGTTGAGATTCTCAGCTGCATGATGGCAGCTGGTGCAGACCCCAACAAAAGCACCAGCATAGGCGGGCGGGCGCTGCACCAGGCTGCCTTTTCTGGGCAGGCGGGTGCGGTGCGTTGCTTGCTGGCGGCAGGAGCTGATGTTGACCCAAGAACTTTGGAGCTGACAACTCCGCTGAACGGTGCGTTGGCTGCTGCACTGCTTGGCAGGATGGCTGAGGGAACATTGCCTGGGTCCCTGGCTTTGACCCAAATCGAAATTGGCGGGCATGCAGGTCACCTGGAGGTGGTCAAAATCCTGCTGGCGTCAGGGGCAGACGTGCAGGTCAGGACGTGCTATGGGGGCAGCCCCCTGTACCCTGGCAGCGCAGGAAGGCCATGCAGATGTGATGCGGGAGCTTCTCAAGGCAAACGCGCAGGTGGGCTGCACCTGGTGCCTTGCACGTCAGCAGGTTGCTGCCTTTGCCTGCAATGACCACACAACTGATTGCATGTCATCCTGGCTTGCTGGCAGGTGGACATCCGCACCAACACGGGGCACACATGCCTGCATGCCGCCGCCAGGCGCGGCAGCCTTTCGGTGGTCGACCAGCTGCTGGCGGCGGGCGCTGGCGAGGACCTGGAGTATCATGCCGGCGATGGAGCGACCGTGCTGTGCTCCGCTGTCAGGGGGATCCTCCAGTGGCAGGTCGACACGTGGACAGCTGGCGACTCGGCAGCCAAGGAGGCAGCTGAGAGGACGGCGGGTGCCACGGTGGTGGTGCGCCGCCTGCTGGCCGAGGGAGCCAACCCCAGCCAGCACTTTGGCGAGTTGGGGCCCACCCCGCTCCACATTGCAGCCCAGGGCGGCCCCCTCACGCCCTTTGATGGCATCGTGGCGGCCCTGCTGGAGGCGGGGGCCAACCCAGAGGAGCCCGACAACCGTGGGATGACCCCCGTCGACACTGCGGCGCTGCAGGCCAGCCTGAGGCCCAACCATGCGCCGACGCTGGAGATGCTGCGAGCAGCGGCTGCCAACAGGTAAGCGGGAACAGCTGCCCAGGCCCTGGTCAAGGCTGGCAACGACCCGTGCCGCTTGTGGACAGCTCTCTGTTTTGCTGGCTGCAGGCAGGAAGCCGCCCCCACCACCGCCAGCAGGAAGAAGTGTGCCGCCTGCAGGCGAAGCAGGCCGGCTGGCAAGAACTTTGTGCGATGCGCCCGCTGCTTGGCGGTGCTCTACTGCGACGCGCAGTGCCAGCGCGCCCACTGGCAGGCGAGTGTCCCTGCTGCAGCGGCAGGCGAGAAGCGTGCCTCTGCATGCAACCTCATCCAGTCAACCGATGGGTGGGATTCGCTGCGCTGCTCTGCTGCAGGAGCACAGGCAGGCGTGCAAGCCAGCAGTAATTACACCCTGAGCATGAACCGGCCCTTCACCAGTGAAGGCCGCAGCCTTTGCTCGACAGTTGCCCTTTGCCCTCCCTTCCTAGTGTCAGGTTTGATTCCAGGGATCATCCAGGACCATGTTGCTCCATGTTTTGATCTTACAACCTCTGCACAGTCGGACATCGGCACATGCAAACAGCGCGCCGGTGAGCCGCAGGCGGCAGGAGCCGCGACCACCGCCCAGCAGGCAAAGCAGCATGGTGGTTTCCGGCGCCACACCTCCCTCCATGCTTGTTCTGATCATTCCCTCGCCTACTGGACTGCCCAGCAAGCAGGCAGCGCCAACGTCAAGCTATTGACCGTGATCGCGGGAGCTTGGTGGCTTCTAGGCGCACAGCGGCGGCAGGCGCCGCGCGGTTGGTCGCCTTATGATCGTGCGGTTGAGGTCCAGGTGCGTGCGGCACGCGGGACTGCGGGTGCTGACCCCCGCCCTGCTGCCTGCCGCCGCTTGCGCCCCTCAGCCCACTGCCGTTTCTGCGCCCCGCTGCAGGGATGGCCTGGAGCGCATCGAGGTGGAGGACGGCAGCACGCTGGCGGGGCTGAAGCTGGCCATCCAGCAGAAGCTGGGGGTTCCTCTGGCGGACATGCTGCTCTCCAATAATGCGCAGCTGGTGGGTGGGCAGGCGGGTGCTGCCAACGGGCGGGCGAGCCCGCAGTCTGGCTTCCCATGCAGTACAGGCTGCCCGTGCGGCCGCTGGCCAGGACCAGGCAGCCGAGGGGGCCAGCTGAGCGGCAGGGAGGGCGCCTCCATTTCTGACGAGCCGCCGCTGAGACCGCGCCGCTGCCTGCCCCGCCCCCCTGTCCAGCTCACTGCCAAGAATGCGGCCGGCTTCAGCGACATGCTGGACAACTCGGCCAGCCTGCGGCAGCTGGGCGTGCATCACGGGGACATGGTGCGCGCTGCCTGCCTGGCCTCGCGCTGCGCCACCCCTGCACCGCCCATGCGGCCAGCGACTGCCAGCGGGCTGGCTGGCTGGCTGGGCAGCGCGGGCCGCTGCTGGGCCCTGCCTGTGCCACCAGCCAGCAGCTGACCGCTGCCTGCTGGCGTCTCGCCACACCGCACATCCAGGACCCTACACACATCCCCCAGCACACGCAGCACGCCCACAGCACACGCAGCACCGCCGCTGCCGCAGGTCTTCCTGCTCTACCACTTTGAGCGCCAGGTGGAGCCCGTGTTCCGGCCCAAGGACTGGGAGCGGCGCCCCTTTGGCGCGCACATGGACGTGGCGGCCATGGTGGCGGCGCAGACGCGCATCGAGCGCCAGGACACGCCCCACGCCGCCTCCGCCTCCTTCGACTTTGCCACAACCAACGCCTTCCAGTCCTACGTCTCCTCCGCCATCGTCTTCTCCATCAAGCGGGGGGGCATCATGTACGGACACAGG
>NW_005435082.1:1042208-1043179 GCF_000147415.1 Chlorella variabilis | reverse complement strand
CGGGGTGGCGGGGGGCGCCCTGGGGTGCGGCTGGGTGGGCGGGCGGGCGTGGCTGTCAAGGTGGTGGTACGTGCGCTGCGAGGGAGGGTGGGCGAATACTGGACAGGATCGAAGTTGCCGATCTGATGCCGCTTGCGCGGCATGCGTGCTTGCGGCTCTCGCACTCTTCTCGCAACCTGCATGCCGTAGCCGCTGGGTGCTGCCCGCCCACAACGCCCCGCCTCCCCGCCCACCGCCCCCTGCCTGCAGTGGACGAGGAGGGCGCCGTCTTTGTGAATGCGGTGTACGAGCCGCCGCAGCAGGGCTCCGCCGACAGTCTGTCTCTGGAGCGGGGCACCCCAGAGGAGCGGCAGGCGGACTTCATCGCAGAGCGGCTGGGGTGCGTGCCTGCCTGCCTGCTGCAATGTCAATCTGTCTTGCTGGCTGGCTGGCTGGCTGGCTGGCTGGCTGGACGCTGGCTGGTGGCCACAGGCCCCTGCCCCTTGCAGACCTGCCGCATCTGCCCACGCCTGGCCTTGCACCCGACACCGGTCACCCGGCCCCCTTCTCCCGCCTCCCAGGTGGCGCAAGGTGGGCTGGATCTTTGCTCAGTCCACCAAGGAGCGGGACTTCATCATGACTGGGGAGGAGGTGTGCCAGATGGCGGGCATACAGGTGGGCGGGCGGGGTGCGTGTGGGCGGAGCCGTGGGGTGGGTGGGCTGCTACTGGGCGCTTCGTTGCCGGCCGGCCGGCCCCAGGGCCCAGCTCTGCGGCTCGGCCAGCCAGCCGGCCAGCCAGCCAGGCAGCCGCACGTGTTCCGGCCTGCGTGGACTGAGGCTGCGCCGGTGCGTGCAGGACGAGATGGGGGAGCATGCGGTGACGGCGGTGGTGGCCACCTGGCCTGGGGAGGATGGGCAGCCGGAAGTGCACTTCGAGGTGGGGGGGCGGGTGTGGGTGTGGGTGTATGTGTGGGTGTGAGTGCTGCCATACG
>NW_005435082.1:1040324-1042035 GCF_000147415.1 Chlorella variabilis | reverse complement strand
TGTGGAAGGAGGGGTGGTTCCAGGAGCAGGCTGAGCCGAGTGGCACATCCACGCTGCGCAACCCAAAGGCGACAGCCCGGCCGCCGGCGCAGCAAGCGCCACGCGCCCGCCCCCGCCGCAGCAGCAGGCTCGCCGGCCCACGCTGCCCGGCTCCCGCGCTCCCATACACCGCACCATCCAGCCCCCGCCGCACCTCCTCCTCCTCCTGCTGCTTCTCCTTCTTCTTCTGCCTGCTTCCCCCGGTCAACCGCACCACCCAGCCCCCACCGTACCCCTGCTCCCCTCCCCTCCTCTCCTTCTCCCTCTCCTTCTGCTGCCCTGCACCTGCAGGAGCCAGGGGAGGCTGCCCCCGTCATCGTGGCGGGCAAGGACCTGGGCGAGGTGGACAACGACTACTTCCTGGTGCCGGTGGCGGTGAGGGACCACGAGGGGCCGCTGGAGACCAAGTTCCCGCTGGAAAACAGGCTGCTGCCACAGGGTGGGCCGCCTGCGGGTGGAGGTGTGGGTGGGGGCAGGGGATGCGGCGGTGGGTGGGCCGCCGCTGCAAGGCGGGTGTGGGTGTGTGCCTGCCTGCCTCCTTCCCCCACCCTGCATCGCCTCCTTCGTCACCTCCTTCATCACCTTCGTCGTCACCCTCCCCGTCTGAGCCCCCTACCCTCCCCGGCCCCGCCCCGCAGGCATGCCGGAGCTCAAGGCGCACCTGCAGGCGCGGCGCTCCGCCCCCTACTGGGCCCGCATCGCCGACTTCCACCTCCTGCTCTTCCTGGCGCGGCAGCCCAACCTGGAGGAGCCAGAGGTGGAGCGGGGGCCTGCGTGTGCCTGTCTGCACTGCGGAGTGTCTGCGTTGCATTGCGTGTGGTGCAAACACTTGGTTTGGCAGGCTGGGCTTGGGCCGGAGCCTGCGCGCGAGGCCTGTGTCCCGCCGGCGGGCGCTGTTGCCTGCAGGTGGGACTGCTGGTGGATGCGGTGCGCGACAAGGCGCCCGTGCCAGAAGGGTTCCAAATCATCATCGACTCCATGGCGGGCCTCTAGCCACAAGTCGGCAGCAGGGGCGTGAGGTGGAGCTGCATCATCCGCCACCGCTGCCGTGCCGTGGCGCGTGAGCGTGGCAGAGGCGCAGGGCAGCCGTGGGGCGGGCACCTGCTGCTGGGCAGCCCAGGCTGGTTTGCGTGTGCCGCCGCAAGGCTGTAAGGTTGACGCCATGTGGTAAGCACATACTGATACATCAAGCGGAGCGCAGAGCACAAAGCACAGCATTGCAAATCCCCCTTTGTAGAAAGGATAATACAATGCAAAATTGCAGAGCACAGCCAAGGACGGCAGGTTGATCAGATAAAGCCCTGCCGTCGTTGCCCTGCTGCCGCCGCCACCCCGCCAAGCTCCGCTCCCTGCTCACTCCCCGCCAACACGCAGCCCCCGCCCGTCGCACAAGCTACGGCTTGCGCGCGAGGCGCGAGGGCCTGCAGCAGCTCTCGTACAGCGGGACGTGGTACTTGATGTGGTGGAAGGCGTCGGGGCCGCCCCCGCGCTCCAGCGCGTGCAGCGTGCCCGCCACCAGGTCCCCGAGGGAGCCTCGGTGGGAGGCCTGGGCATAGTCGATGGCGTCGCCGATGTTGAGGTTGTCAGCCAGGTGCCTGTGTGTGTGGGGTGGGGGGTGGGGGTGGGTGGGTGGCTGGGGGGGGGGAGGAGGAGTCTGTGTTTGGTGGTGGTG
>NW_005435082.1:1032588-1040013 GCF_000147415.1 Chlorella variabilis | reverse complement strand
TGCTGAGCGGCGGCAGCAGCTGGCGGTAGTAGGGCACCAGCACCAGCCCCGCCGCCTCGCTGCTGCCCACCAGCAGGCGCAGCGCGGCCAGCGCCGCCTGGACGACCTCCTCGCTGGGCGAGCGCAGCGCGGCGCGCAGGCCGGCGATGAGCTGCGGGATGACGGGCAGCAGGCGGTCGCCGCCCGCGGCCTGCACCATCTCCTCCACCCCACGCCGGGCCAGCATGCGGAAGGGCTCCTGCGTGTTGTGTGTGAGTGTGTGTGAGTGTGCAGGGGCGAGTGCAGGGTGGTGGGGCGCCGAGAGATGTGGGGGAGGTGAGCAGGCACCCGCTGCAGTGCCGTCGGGGTAACCTAACATGCTCGCCCCATGCAGCAGTGGAACTGCCGCTTCTTCGGCCCACAAACGGCTGATTGCTGTCCAGCAGTGGGCCTCCTCCTTCATCTCACCCCACCACCCAGCCCCCACCCACCCTCCATCCTTACAGGGCTGCCACCCCACCTGTGTCTCCAGCAGGCCGTCCACAAAGACGGGCAGGTAGTAGTGCAGGTCGATGGCCGGCAGGTCAGCGGTCCACTTGATGGTGTTGTGCCGTGCCTGCTCCACGCGCACCGGCAGGTCGCCGCGCTCATACATGCGCCGGAACAGGGTGGAGCGCTGCGTCTTGGCCTGCCCAGCGAGGGTGGGGCTGCCGCCGCGAGCTGCCGGGATGAGGCCGGCGGCGGCGGCGGCGGCGGCGCGCGGGCTGCCGCCGGCGCCCTGCGGCTTGGGCGCGGGCTTGAGCCCGCCCGGGCTGCCCTCCCGCTTGCGCAGGTACTGGGCTGGGTCGGGGCGCTCCGAGGAGGCTCGGTTGTCAAACGACTGCGTCATCGGGGGTCGGCGGGTGGCGGCGCCGCTGGGCGGGTGGTCAACAGTCCGCGCCTTGGATGCGGGAAGGCGTGCCGGAGCGACACAGCGCGCAGCTGTGTTGTAAAGGCGAAGTGCGCTGGTCAGAGCTCGGCTGGAGCGACCCGTGACCGGCTTGGGGCGGGTGTAGGCTGGTGGCTCCTTGCAGGCAATTGGACGAGCTTAAGGGAGGTCGGGAATTGGAACTCAAAGAAGGTGGAGTCCAAGGCAAAACAGATAGCAAGAAACCGAGGTACACGTGGCGTCGCAGCTTGGTTGCCGCCTTGCGCTCTCCTGCTTATCCCAAAACGTACCCGCCAGATCACCATGCTGCGGAGGGCTGCTGCAGCGCTTGCACGGCGGCACGAGGTGCGGGCTCCCCGCTGGGGCAAGGGTTGTGCCTGAGCCATCAGCCAAAATGATCAGGAGGCGCACCTGCCCGCGATCAACCGGAAACACCCTGCTGTGGTGCAGGCCCTGCTGCAGGACGCCCTGACTGAGGGCCAGCCCGCTTGCTGGCGGGCGTTGCAGCAGACACGGGTGAGCGGGGCCTCTCGCCGGATCGATTTGTAACCGAGTGCTGCCGCCGCAGTGCAACAGGCACCACAGGGTTCCGCCGCCGCCGCCACCCGCCCGCCGCTTGCAGGCGCTGCACCCGTCGGCGGCGGCGCAGCTGGCGGAGCAGCCCCCCAGCAGCAGCGGCAGCGCCCAGCACCTCCCGCCAGGTGCCACGGAAAGCGTGGTGGTTGGCGCGCTGTCCGCGCGGGCCGCCAAGGCAGCGCAGCAGAAGCCCAGCACCGGCGTGCCTGCAGTCACCAAGTTCCTTGGCTTCTCAGGTGCAGTGCTTGCAGTGCTGTCCTGCCTTTCTTGCATTTTGCTCGATCATCGGCGAGACCTGGTGCATGGGGAGGCATGCTGGGCCTGGTGGCCAGCTTCCCACGCTGCGCCAGGCTGCAGCAGCCTGCCGCGCCCCTGCGCTGTGCTGCCTACGCGTCGTGCCCGGGCGCCGCCGCAGGCGCGCTGCCGTTCTGGGTCTTCTCACCCTCCGTGGCACCGCTGCTGCCGCTGGACCTGCTGCTGGAGCCGTCCATGCTGGCCAGCACGGGGCTGCTGCAAGTGGGCTACGGCGCCACCATTCTGTCCTTCCTGGGTGGCGTGCACTGGGGGCTGGCCATGACAAACGTGGGAGGTGGGTGCGAGACGGGGTGGAGGGAGGGTTGATCGGGGTGGAGGGTTGACAGGGGTGGAGGGAGGGTTGACCAGGGTGGAGGGTTGGCTATGGAGGGTCGACTGGGGCGATACGAAACACTTGGAGAGGGAAAGCAGCCGATGAAGGGCACCTGCGGCTGCTTCTGCCTGCGGCCGCGCGTCCCTGCTGCTGCCGTGCTTCCCTGATCCCTGCCTCCCTGCTCCCGCCCCCCCTGTGTGCGCAGGCGACGTGGCGTTTAGGATGGCGGATCAGCGGTACCTATGGAGCGTGCTGCCCTGCCTCATGGCCTGGCCCACTGTGGCCATGCCGGTTGCCCAGGCGGCAGGCATCCAGGCAAGCCTTCCCTCGCATGCGTGCTAGCTGGCGACGCAGCCCCACTGCTGCTCTCTGCTGTCGCACGGTTCGCTGCCAATCCTCCCCTTGCGCCGTCACATGTTGGCTCGCTCCCTGACTGTGCGCCTGCCGTGCCGCCTGCCTGCCTGGCTGCCGCTCCTGCAGGCGATGCTGCTGGGGGTGGTGTATGCCGTGGACAGGGCATGGGCCAAGAAGGGCCTGCTGCCGCCCTGGTACATCCGCATGCGGCTGCCCCTCACCTGCATGGCGGCAGGCGGCCTGGTGCTGACTGCAGCCACCAGCTAACGCCGATGCATAGCGGCATGAGGGGAGTCCCGTCCAGGTGTTACGCCGCCGCCGCCGCCGCCGCCGCCAGCTCAGCCGAGTGGTTGCAGTAGATCTGCCTGTAATCGCACCTCCTTCCCAAGCACATCTGACTCAGAGCCTTCTACAGCTCACGCAAAAGCGGCAACTGCGGCAGATTGGCGGGTCGGCCATCGCCGCCATCGCCGCGTGGGCCCCATCGAGCTGGGACTGCACAGCTGTTGATAGCGCTGCATGCAGATCTCTCGCAGCGGCAGCCTCCTGGCCAGGCCAGGCCCTGCTCGGAGGCCGTGCTGCAGGCTTCCGCGGCGCAGACCCCTGCGGGTGACAGCCTTCTGGACGCCGCCATGGGGCAACAGGTGAGCGGATGGCGGCCGCCGCGACGCCGCCGAAAGCAGCCGGCAGTGCCCCTGCCGCCGCTGCCCTATCGCCTGTGCGTGCGCCGCCTGCCGCCTGTGCCTCTGCCAATCCAGGCAATTGCGCCTGGGCGTTCTGACCTCATGCATTCCTCCCCTGCGTGCCTGCCTGCCTGGCTGCAGCGACGGCGAGGCGACAGATGATGAGATCCTGACGGCAGCAGCCGTGTCGGAGCGCGGCGGGCGGCCAGCCCAGCGGCAGGTCAAGCAGGCGGTGCCGCCCCCGGGCGCAGGCAAGCTGGGCTGGGCGCGGCAGCGGGAGGCGTGGGGATCGCTGCCAGGACGGAACTCGCTCCCTTTGTCGCTGCTGGCTGCCTGCACTCCGGCCTGCCTTGCATCGCTGCAACCCGGCCTCTGCTCAGCCCTGGCCTTCTGGTTGCTCCCACGGCCTGCCACCCCGCCCTGCAGGCGTGGCCGAGGAGGTGGCTGCCCGCCAGACGCTGCCCGCCTTTGCCGCCGCACTGACCATCATCACCGTCGGCGCTTTCCTCCTGGGATCCGCGATACGGCGGTACATCCTGCAGCCAGCAGACCTGCCAGATGGACGCGCCGACGGCGGCTCCAGCGGCAAGGCCAAGCGCCGCGGCGGCGGCGGCGGCGGCAAGGGCCAGCGTGGCATGCCCAGCGTGCCCAGCGTGAAGGACCTGCTGGGCCAGTATGCCAAGCCGCCAGGCGCCCCGAGCGGCGGCGGCGACGCGGTGCTTTCTTTGGCCGCCGTCCAAGCCAGCCACGAGGCGGAGGCGGCGGCCTCCGCCGCAGCAGCGCAGGAACCAGCGGCGGAGGCAACGGGGGATGCAGCCCTGCCCCCAGCAGCAGCAGCAGCAGAGCAGCCAGCAGAGCCAGCAGCAGCAGAGCCAGCAGCAGCAGCGGCGGCGATCGAGGCAGCGCCTGCGGCAGCGCCTGCAGCGGAGCAGCCACGCGCAGGTGCCGATGAGCAGGCCGCGCCGGCTGAGCCCAGCCCTGCAGCCGGCGCGGGCGTCGCGAAGCTGGCAGCTGCAGAGGCCGCAGAGGCTGGCGTGCCGGGCGCTGTGGGCGGGGAGGAATGGTGCTCCACAATCCTAGAGCCAGCCATGCGTGCGGCTAGCGCAGCAAAGCACAAGGCGCAGCAGGAGGCGGCGGCCGAGGCGGCAGCAGCAAAGCATGCAGCGCACGAGGAGGCCGCCGCGGTAGCATCGGCCGCAGCCGCCGCGACCGCAGCTGCGGCGGCGGCGGCTGCCGCGCCGCTGCTGGCCTGCCAGCAGCTGTGGGCGCTGACGCAGCAGGCGGGCGAGGGGCCGGTCATGCTGCGCCTGCTGTTCCCGGTGCCTGGCGGCGAGGAGCAGCACTGCGTGGCGCTGTTCCAGGTGCGACCAGCGGGGCTGCCTGCCTCAGGGGGGTGCTGGTGGTGGGCAGTAGGGTGCTCCGCTACAGAGCAGGGTGCACTGGGACAGATTTAGGTCGCTGCCTGGGCGCTGGCGCAGGCTGCCTGCGGTCTTGTGATGGGAGCAGGCCTGCCTAGCCTCCGCCAGCGCCAAGCAGCTGAAGAGTTGCCCCTTCGCCCGCCTGCTCCCTGCCCCGCCCGTCCGTCGGCCCGCAGGAGGAGGAGGACGCCGCGGCTGTGCAGCGCGCGCTGCGGCTGGTGCTGGGCCTGCCCACCGCCGTGCAGCAGGTGCCCGCGGCGGGCATGGTGGCGACCGCGGCGCAGCAGCGCTGGGGCGCCGCTTTCTTCGGGGCAGGTGCCCTGCCTGCGGCGCTGGCGGCTGTGGAGGATGCCGCGGTGCAGCAGCAGCGGGTGGCTGCGGAGGAGGAGGAGGAGGACGGGGAGGAGGGGGTGGCCGGCGGCGGCAGCCACGAGGCACCTGATGCAGCAGAGCTGCTGTTTGGGGTGCTGCAGCAGCAGGCGCAGCTGCTGGGGCGGGCCGAGGTGCAGGCGGCGGCGGCGAGCCTGCTCGCGCCGCCGCCGTCGCCGCCGCCGCCGCCGGGCCCGAGCACACCAGCCGAGGCCGGCCGGCCATCCGAGCAGGGCCAGCAGCCAGAGCCGGCAGCCGCGGCAGCGGCGCAGCAGCAGGCAGGCGAGGCCCAGCAGCCGGAGGCCACCCCCGCAGAGCAGCAGCTGCCACAGGCTGCCGAGGCGGCGCCAGCGCAGGCAGCCCCGCCGCCTGCGCTTCAGGCCGAGCAGGCGGCGGGGCCGGCGGCGCCGCAGCGGCCCGGCGACATGCAGAGCCAGCGGGCTGCCGAGGTTGCCGCCGCGGCCAGGCAGGGCGTGGACCCTTGGTGGGAGGAACAGACGCGGCGGCGGCCCCCCGCCAAGCTGGATGCCGACTGGTGGCTGGCGCTGCCGGTGCTGCACGTGCCGCAGCTGCTGTATGGAGGCGGCACCAAGGGCCTCATGACTGTGCCCATCTGCGTGCCAGACTTCCTGCACGCCAGCGGCGGCAGCGCTGGCAGCGCCGCAGGCGGCGACGGCGGCGACGCGGCCAGCGGCGAGGCAGGCGCCGCCGCCGCCGGCGAGCAGCAGGCCTCGCCCGCTCCCGCGGCAGCCGGCGGAGCCGACGGCGCGGCGGCGGACGGCGGCGGCGGCGCCGCCGCCGCTGGCACCACCTGCGAGCGGCGCCTGGTGGCGTTTGCTGAGCTGGCGGACGCCGAGGCGCTGGCAGAGTGCTCCCTGGCGCAGGTGGGCCCCTCGCACAGCGTGCCACCTGCCTGCCGCCGCGCCCCTGCCTTGACGCTGCGAGCACCGCGCCCCGCGCGGTGCCCGGTGCCTGGACCGCTCCTCCCTCCCCGCTCCTCCCACTGCGGGCCAGAGGCCGACCCCTTCCCGCCCTGCTGCCAAACCAACACCCGAAACCCCCGCCGCCACCCCCGCGCAGACCGGGAGCGGCGTGGCGGACATCCAGGTGCTCAGCGTGCCGCCCGCCAAGCTGCGGCAGCACGCAGAGTCCAACGCATGCGGCGTGGCGGTGCTGCCCAAGGGCGAGCTGGCGCTGGCAGCGGGCACAGCCTACGACGCGGTTGTGAGCCTGGTGGTGGACGCCGTGGAGCGGCGCTTCTACGAGGAGGTGCTGCACCGAGCGTACGCGCGCATGCTGGAGGCGGCGGCGGGGGCGCGCGCGGCGCAGCGCGCGGCGCCCGCCGGCGACGGGGATGCCGGCGTGGCTGCCCAGGGGCCAGCAGAGCAGCAGGCGGAGCGGCAGGCAGAGACGCAGGCAGAGCAGCCACAGTGAGGGATTGTGGTTGCGATTGCATGCCGTGGCCGACTGGCGGTTGAGGCGCCTCTCGCTGGACGCTTTACACACACCTAAGCAGGGCAGATCTGAGGGCTGACGCACTACCGAGGAGGACGCAGAAGGGGATGGCAAGTGGCCGGCGGGGGCGCCCTGGGGGCGAAAGGGATGGGTACACTCGTGAGGCCGGCCCGCTGCCAGTGCCGTAGCAACACAGATTTGAGCGACGTCAAAATGGAGGGAAACAGGGCGCGAAGCGAGCAGTCATAAGCTTAGAAATGCGATGCGTGAGATGTGATGTGCAGAGGGGGGCGCCCGGCGGCGGCTGCTGGGGCAGGGCAGGGCGGCAGCGCGGCCGCCCATCTCAGCTGCCCCTGGTCGCCACCGCCTGGCAAGAAACAGGCTCTCAGTGCTGCTAGCTCTCGAGGAGGAAAGAAGAAGGGGACAGGGGGACACAACTACGAAAAATGGCGCCAATGAGCCGAGGGTCGCCGCCCACAGTACAGCGGTACAGCAGGAGCAGCCGGGGCCGCAATCAGGCAGGGGTTTGGTTCTCATGGGGCCTCCCCAATAGAGAGAGGTGTATGGCATGGTGGGGGAGGCGCGGCAGCTGCTGTAGTGAGGTGGGCGCAAGGGCAGTGTGCGAGGGGGTGAAGATACAGGGGGGCACAGCAGTGGGCGCACACGGGAGGAGAGAAAGGCGGAGAAGGGCCGCCGGCCGCACGTGCCGACAATTTTCACGGCACTCGGCAGGCATGCGGGCGAGCGCATGCGGTCACGCCCACGGCCAGGGCCAGGCAGCCCGCCGGCCCGCATGCTGCTACTGCTACTGCGGGGGCGCGCGCGCCTGGACCTGCCCCAGCTTGCCGTTGCGCCGCCGCTGCTCCATGGTTGCTGCCACGGCGGAGGCGAGGTCCACAGAGTGAGGGGGGCCCTCCCCCGAGTGGTCCATCGAACCCAGCGCCACAGGCCCCACGCCCTCCACACCCACATCCATCGACATGCTCTGCACCTGCACCCAGGGGGGGCGGCAGGGGCACACACGGCACGTCAGGA
>NW_005435082.1:1030810-1032002 GCF_000147415.1 Chlorella variabilis | reverse complement strand
GCGCGCCTCCGCATGCGCTCCGCGTCGCTGGAGCCGTCGTCGGGAAGCTGCTGCATCAGCTCCTCCAGCGACAGCCAGCCGTCACCGTTCTGGTCGAGGCGGTCAAAGGCCATCTGCACCCAGCAGCCCCACTGCGTGTCGTTCTGCAGCGCCTTCCAGTCCACCAGCCCCGCCACAAACTCCGTCAGCTGGATCTCGCCGTCGTGGTTGACGTCCACGCGCTGCATCAGGTGCTCCATCTCTGTGGGTGTGGGGTGTGGTGGGTGAGGTGGGTGGGGCAAGGAGGAGCGGTGCGGGAGGGAAAAGGGCAGGGCAGGGCAGGGCAGGGCAGGGCAGGGAGGCGCGGCGAGGCACAGGCACAGCGCGGCGCGCATTCACAGCCACAGCCACAGGGTGCCCCAGCCGTACAGCCCGCAGCATTCACTTGCTCCTTATGGGTGTAACAGACAGACAGACAGCCCCACACAGGCACACACACAGCCGCCGCCACCACCACCACCACGATGAATACCCCCACCACCACCACCCGCTCACCGTCCACGCGTATGTCGTACCCCAGGCGGTCCAGCCCCGACACCAGCTCATCCATGGACACGCTGCCGCTGGCGTTTACGTCCAGCTCGCCAAACAGCGCGGTCAGCCCCTCAATCAGCTCCTGGGAGGGGGGCAGGGGGCAGCGGGGGCACAGGGGCGGTTAGCGCACGGGGCAGCGGGGCGGCGAGCAAAGGGCAGGCGGCGGAGAGCCGGCGGGGCATGCGCAGCGCATGGCAGGCACGCCTCAGCACGCAGCTGGCGCCCCTACGCAGCGGCTGCCCCGGCGCATGCCGCCGCCGGGCGCGCCCACCCCCAGAGGAGAGGACCGCCACCGCCACAGGTCACGCCTGCCTGCCCGCCCCCCGCACTCTCCTGGTCCCCACCTGGCTCTCCTTCTGCGTGGTGGGGTGGTTGGCCATGTCGTCTGCGATGATGCGCAGCACCAGCTGCTTGAGGTGGCCGTAGGTGGCAAAGCGCTGCAGGCGCTGCACCACCGAGGAGCGCAGCGGCAGGGTGGACGTCGACTCGGCGTCCTGCAGCCAGGGGTGGCGCAGCGCCTCGCCCGCGCGCACGCGCCGCGCCGGGTTGCGGTCCAGCATCTGCTTCAGCAGGTCGCGGGCGGGGGTGGAGACCTGGCGCAGGGGGGGAGAGCAGGGGA
>NW_005435082.1:1028586-1030387 GCF_000147415.1 Chlorella variabilis | reverse complement strand
CATGAGTCCAGGCCAGCAAGGGAGGGGAACTTCCCGCCGCAGCGCAGCGGCGGCAGGGCGGGCGCAGCGATCCGCACAGCGCGCATGCGGGCCGCCACCGCCACGCAGCACGCCTGCGCCCCACCTCTCTGAGCGCGGGCGCGTTCCAGTTGATTTTGTCGGTCAGGATGGACTTCCACACCTGCTGCAGCGTGCAGTCGCGCACATTGTCCCAGAACGGGAACTTGCCTGCGCACGGGGGGCGCGGCGCGGCAGGGGGACGGCGCGGGGGGTCGGCAGGCGCTCCATCTGCCCCTCCCCGCCTGCCCACCCTCCCGCATGGCTCCAGCAGCTGCTGCCGGCTGCCTGCCCTGCGCACCACGAGAGGCGCCCCGCCACACACGCAAACACACAAGAGGGAGCGCCCCCCGGAAAAGAAAACAACAAAAAAGCCGCGGCCCGCCGCGGCCCGCCGCCTCACCGGTAAGCAGCTGGTACATCATGATGCCCGCGCTCCACACGTCGGCCCGCTCGTCGTACGACTGCTGGATGACCTCGGGCGCCATGTAGGCGGGGGTGCCGCTACGCGACTTGAGGGGCGGGTCCTCGGGGCGGTGCCGGATGGACAGCCCAAAGTCGGTGGCCTTGACCGGGGAGTCCATGTCCTGCGGGGCAGGGAGGAAAGAAAGGAGGGGGGAGGAGGGGAGCGATGAGCAGCAAGGAGGAGGAGGGGGGGGATGAGCAGAAGGGGTGTGGGGGAAGAGAGGGAGGTGAGGTGGCGAGGGCCGGCGGGGCGAGCAGGGGGGCGGCGGCGCGCAGGACAGGACAGGTGCGCGTCCGCTGCAGGCCCTCGCCCTGGGGCTTCCAGCCCAGGCTTTGGCCGTGCCGGCATGAAGCAACCCCGCACAGCAGTGCAGGCGGCAGCACAGGACAGGGAGCAGGCACATGCGCACGGCACACTGCTGCACGCGCTGCGCCAGCCGCGCGGCTGCCCCAGCCGCGCTGCTGCCAGCCGGCTGCCCAGCCAGGGTGGGCATCTCCCCGTGCGGTGCACGCAACCCGACCTGTTGGCCTGGCGAGCCCAGCCCCAGAGCTTCGCCAAACCGTAGGAGCGGGTTGCGTGGGGAGGCCTGCAGCCAGCAGGCACGCCACACCACGCAGGCAGGCAGGCGGCGCGCCAGCTCAGCGAGCCAGCCAGGCGGCGGCGGTACGGGCGGTACGCCCTGTGTACCTTTCTGGTGATGTACTTCCACACATGCAGGCTGCTGGCTGGCAGGATGTTGCTGCTGAAACACCCGCCCCCTGCCGCCACGCCGCCGCTGGCTGGCAGCTCCGGCTCGGAGCCGTCGCCGTCTGAAGCTGCCGAGTAGCTGCCGGAGCCGCACAGCGAGGCGGCAGACTCCTGCGCGCTCTCCAGCTTTACCTTGGTGACTAGCAGGAAGTTGTCTGCGGGTGGGGGAAGGAGGGAGGGCAGGGCAGGGCGCGTCAGCAGCTGCGGGCACTACGGGCCCACAGGCAGGCAGGCAACGAACACTGCTGTGCACAAGCACAGCACAAGTGCAGGACCACACTCCCCACGCACCGGGCTTGATGTCGCGGTAAATCAGGCCCTTGGCGTGGCACTGCGCGGCAGGGCGGAGAGACACACGCATGTGGGGCACACAAGCGTCAGCAACCAGCGACGCAGGCGGGAGTGCCAGGCCAGCGGCGGCCGGCACGGCGCAGGGCGCATCGGACGGCCGGCAGCAGCCCCGGCGGGAGCGGCTGCCGCGAGGCGGCAAGGTGACGCCGCGGGCGGGAGGCCAGGCCAGGAGCTCAGGCC
>NW_005435082.1:1013666-1028536 GCF_000147415.1 Chlorella variabilis | reverse complement strand
GGGCGCGCATGCCGCGGGCCAGCGCAGCGCAGAGGAGCGCTCGGGCGGGGCCCGCAGCGGCGGGCAGGCCCGCAGCGGCAGCCCCCCGGTGGCAGCTCCCGGGCCCCTCGCCAGCCAGCCCCGCACCCCTCCCCAGCCAGCCCCTCACCTGCAGGAAGACGGCATCCAGGGAGCCGCCCAGCTGCTGCATGGCATCAACTTCGGTCTGTATCTTGAGCAGGTAGCGCGGCGTGGCGCGCGCATTCTTGGGCACCTTGTTGATCGACTTGACCGCAAAGCGGCGGCCGCTGCGGCGGTCGGTGCACTCGCGCACCACGCCAAAGCTGCCCGCGCCCAGCACCGAGCCCAGCAGGTACCTGCGGGCGGTGGGTGGGTGGGCGTGGGGGGAGGAACAGGGGGCGGCACACGTGAGCAGGCGGGGGTGTCAGGAGATGTGCGGGAGGAAGGCGGGACGGAGGATGGCACGAGGCGGGGCATGAGGCTGTGGAAAGCGCAGCGACAAAGTCGACAAGCAAGCGGCAAGGTGGCAAGGTGGCAAGGAAGCGGGCTGAGGATGAGCAGCCAGCACGGGCCCCCGCCCTCCAGGCCCGCCTGCCTCACTTGTCCTTGAGGTTGCGTGGGTAGCCAAACACGTTTTGGATCTCCTCCGGCAGCAGCTCCGCCTTGAGCGGCCGCTGCAGCACCGCAGAGTCGCCCGCCTTGGCAGCATAGTCTGCGTGCACCGGAGGCGTCGCGCCCTGCTGCTGCCCCGCCGGCAGCGCCTGGCACAGCAGGTCCAGGCCGGGCGGCCGCGCAAGCCGCACGCGCAGCACGCGCCGCGCTGGCTGCGCCGCGTGCGGCTGCTGCTGGCGGTGCGGCGTAGGAGCCGCCATCTGCACAACACGGCGGGCGGTTGGAACAGGCCGGGTGAAGCCAGGGAAAGGCTGGGGATGCATGCTGGAGCAGCTGAAAATCGCAGCCTGCACGCACAGGTGACCCAGGTGAGCCTCACTGCACCACTCACCAGTCGCCGGGCGAGGCGGCGCTCGGAGGGCACCAGCGGCGTGGCGGCGACCGCCGCCTGTCGCCCGCTGGTGCTGCAGCCTGGCTGCTGCCGTGCGGCAGCCAGCGTGCCGCACGTAGGTGCTCCTAATGTGCCCATTGTCTGCGATACAGGGGAGCGGGGGCAGGGCCTGGGGGCGAGGGTTGGGCCACTTGAGGTCAGCGGGCCAGCGTCGCCGGGCGATCCCAGGGCTGGGCTGCCCAGGCCTAGGACATGCCAGTGCGCTTGGGTCCCAAGCTGGCACCGCGAGCGGCCCTTGGGGCAGGGAAGTTGCGACCATCCCTCGCTAGACTCGGCCTGCGCACCCACCGTGCGGTGTTCAGGCACGTGTAATAGTGTAGGTGGCTTCGAAAGTCAGGGCCTAAGGCCGATGGCTCGCCGGGGCGGTCAGGTCGGACGTCGTGGGCAAGCGCACAAGAAGATGGTCGTTCGTAACCGGTTGGGTATCGAAGAGAAGAACGATATGTGACGAGAGCGCGGCACGCTGCCCGCTCGAAACTCCGCCCCGCTGGCGAGAGTCATGAGGAATGCGGCACACAAGCGAGGAGGGCCGCAGCGGGCCTGCTCAAGGCAATTGGATCACTTGATCACCTGCTCTCCAACGACGGGTGCCCAGCCTGAGGAAGCGCTCGCTGGAGTGGCAGCCCCATCGCCCCTCCCCCACCTCAGCATACCCAGGCCCTGCCTGGCATTGCCGAGGCCATAGAGACTGCCACACAGAGATCTAGGCATTGCCCGAGCCCGCCGGCACCTGGCTCCAGTAGTCCGGGCGGCACAGCGGGGCGGGCCGTGGGCGGTGGCAACACAAAGCGAGTGGGCCACCAGGCAGCCCCTGCCAGCTGCAGCACAAGCTGCTTGCTGCTGCTGGTACCCGACCCTCCCGCCGGCTCTACCGCGTAGCCCCAGCGCCAGGCGCAGCAGCCGCGGCGCAGCCGCATGGCGCCGCCGCGGCAGGGTGTGCACCCCTTCCTGCGTGCCGGCGTGCCGCTGCTGGGCCTCACCATTGGCGGCTTCCTGGGCCTGAAGTTCTTCGTGCAGGGCCGGCTGGACGTGCAGGTGCGCGGCGTGCGGGCGCGGGGTGCGCGCCACGCCATCCATGCACGCGCGGCAGCGTGTCGAGGCACCCTCGCGGGCAGCTGGCACGGCCTCCTTCCATGCTTGCCTGCCTGCCTGATGAGTCTCCCTGCCCGGGGCCATGGGACACGCGTGACGTGGCGCAGGATGCACAGGCGCGGGAGCTGGACCTGCGAGCGCCCGTCTCCAAGCAGCGCGCCAAGAGGTTCAACCTGGAGGAGGAGCTGGCGGTGAGCGGCCGCGGCTGTACGGTTGGTTCCATCGACCATTAGGCTGCCGGGGCCGCTGCGCCCTGTGCCTGCACGCACGGCCCCTGCGCCTGCCATTGGCGCCAGCAGGCTGCCGCCTCGACCCCTGCGCCCGGGCCGGCGTGCACCCCCGTACCCTGTGCAGCGGCTCAAGGGCGAGGTGGACCTGGAGCATTACGAGAACAAGCCGGTGCCGCGCCCAAAGCAGCTGGCGGAGGGCGAGGACGGTTGACTGAGCTGCCAGAGCCGCCAGCGCCAGCGCTGCCGCTCTAGTCCACTGCGGCAGCCAACGGTGTTTACAATATGCAGCTCTCGATCATCATGCCATCTGCGCAGTCTCAAGTATTACAGCCTTTGGTTAATTCTCATAGTAACACAGCCACAGGGAACAAGCTTGCAGGGGCAACGATCGCAATGCCGAATGGTCAACGTGGCATGAAATACAAGTCTGGGTTTTGCTCTCCAAAATCTGCTGAGGTGATAAATTGGCGGCTAGCTACGAGCATACAGGTCAAAATTCAGCAGCAACTCTTCTCACTTTGGCTGCCACGGCGCGTGGGCGTCGTTTGCCGCAGCCGCTGCGAGCGGCAGCAGGCCAGCCGCCTCCTTCTTGCTGCGCTCCGTGTCGATCTTGGGGCAGGGCTGGCTCAAGTTCTTGCTGCTCACAGTGCCCAGGTTGCACTGCTTGGTGAAGCCTGCAACGCAGCGAGCAAGGAGGCAGGAAGGGACGCAGGGAGGGAGGGTCACGAGCGGGCTCGCGGTACCATCTCCCCGCCCCACATGCCACGCCACAACACGCGCCTCCTGCAGCACCCGGCCAGCCGCCTGCCAAGCTGGCTGGCTAGCCTCTGGCACCGGCTGGCACTGCCTGGCACTGCCTGGCGCCGGCTGGCACCCATACCGGTACTGCCCACTCACACGGCTGGCTGTACACCTTGTCCAGCTCCACCGGCGGCGGTGCCCGCCCAAACACCATCTCGCAAGACAGGTCCTCAAAGTTGGGGTCCATCGTCTGCAAGAGGCGGGCAGCAGATGCGGCAGCGCGCAGGCAGCTGGTACACGCAGCGGCGCCAGGCCAGCGGCAAGGGCAGGCCTGGCCGCAGGAGGCGCCAGACTGGGCCAACGCAGCACGGCAATGCCGCTGCAGCTGCCCCCAACAGAACCAGAGCCGCAGCAGCACCCACCAGCGGCAGGCCAAAGGTCTCGGTGAAGAACTGCAGCGGGGCGGGAGGCATGGCAGCAGGGCGCGTGGCGAGGCGAGACAGGGAGGGGGCGAGGCCGACTGGGCAGGGGCGGGGGAGAGCTGGTGCTATCGGCGCCGGCGGGCCTGGGCGCACCTTTTGCGTGGGCAGCTTGCACATGTTGGTGCACATGCCCACGCAGCCGCTGCTCTCCAGGTAGCGACACTTCTTGATCTTCACGCCTGCGGGGCGGCAAGGAGGCAGGCAGGGCATGCGGGCAGGTGGGCAGCCGTGGAACCAGGTTGGTGGCGCCCGAGGCCAGGAGGCACGGCCGGGGCAGGCAGCAGGGCCTCTCCATCAACCATCCGCTGCGCTTGGCGCCCCCCCCGGTGCTCACCGCTCATCCACTTTTGCGTCCTCCCCTCAAACTCGACCTCCACCTGCGCACCCCCACACACACAACAAGCATGGAGGGCACAGTGGAGCACGCCAAACCCTCCCGACTGCCGTTCCTTAAGCAGGCAGGTGGCACGCATGGGCGTGCGGCGCCGCGCAGCACACGCACATTGCTCTGCGGCATCGGCCTGCCCGCCTCCCCCGCCGCCTCCCATTCCGTATCACCAGCCCACAGGCTGCACGAGCGCGCAGGCCGCTGCATTGCCCCCAGCCCAGCCGCCCAGCCCACCTCCTTGAGCTCCGAGGCGCCCACCAGCCAGGCAAAGCCCAGCACGGTGATGAAGGCATTGGTTTCCGCATTGAACTTGTTCAGCGGGAACCAGCGGCGGAAGCGCTCGGGCGCCTGCGGGGCCGGCCGCAGCGGCAGCGCCACTTGGAGCAGCACGCGCATCGAGCGGGCTGCGACGCCCGGCGAGCAGGGCAGGGCGGCCACACAGGGGGCAACCAGAGGCAGCGGCAGGTGGCTGTGGCATGTAGCTGCTTCGCACAGGGCGCCTGGCTGCCCCCGCCCCGGGGCCCTCCCACCCACCTGCGGCGGCAGCAGCCCCGCCAGCACCCCCGCCACCGTCTCCTGCTGCTCCGCCGAGTTGCGGCCCCGCATGATCTCCCGAGACAGGTCCACAAACCCGTCCCAGCTGCCGTCAAACGGCTTGCCTGCACCCAGCCACAACCGACTCGTCTCGCGATGCGTCAGGACGGTACGGCGCGGCGCCCTGCCGGCCAACCGCCCGGCGCCAGCAGCGGCGGCGCCGGGGCCCGCAGCAGCGCCGTCGCCGCCATCCCTACCTCCCAGCTGCTTGGACATGACGCTGGAGAAGTAGTAGATCATGGCCCGGTCCAGCACATTGTCCCGGTACACAGTCCGCTCGGCAAAAGGGTCCGGCGGCGCGCTGGCCGCGGCCCGCGGCCGCGCAGCGCCACGCGCGGGGCGGCCTGCCCGCGCCCACCTGCCTGCGGCACCGTGGACGGGGTGCGGGCATGTGGGTGAGGCGAGGCAGGGGAGGGCGCAGGCCGACGGAGGGTGTGCACAAGCGACGAGCGGGGCAAGGCAGGGAGGTGGCCGTGGCGCCGCCAACCAGCAGCGCCAGCGATCCAGTCCTTCCGTCGGGCAGATGATTGGCGGCGCGCATGCTCTTTTTGAATGGTGGTGCAGCAACCGCAGTGCCCCAGCAAGGCGTCGGGGAGCCCCTTGAACTGCGGCCTGCCTACTGCGACACCACAGCGCCACCTCCCAGACTTGCCATTTCGCTGCTGCAAGAAGCTCCTGGCCAGCCGCCGCTCCTGCAAGCAGCAGCTGGTCCGCCAGGACGTGCAAGTCAGCAGCAGCATTGTCGCTCGCCACACCAGAGGATGCACACTGGATGGTACGATCTCGTTGGGGTGAAGACAATCGAACAGCAAGCCATCGGTATGCAGAGCCCAGCTGGCGGGGCCCGACACCCTGGCGCCGCCGCCCTGCCCACCGCGTGGGGGCCTGCCCTGGCTGCTGGGCTGAGGCAAGCTAGGCGCCCCGCAACACACATGGAGTTGAGCCCTGTCGTCGAGTTTTAGCATGGCCTTCGCAGACAGCCGCAGACACCAACAGGTTTGCAGTGTGAACAGGAGGGCGGTCCCTTGCCGCCGGATGCACTTGGGGGAGGGCCTGGAAAGACCTTTGCTCCTGCTGGAGCCGGCACATCGTCCGACAAAGCAGCGAGGAAGGTGTTGGCCACCAGCAGCATGCGGAAGGCAACCCGAACAACAGCCACTCAGCCCGCCAGCAGTAGCTGAGCGGAGGGAGAGCAGCGGGCTCCGAGGCACCCTGAATGGAGGAATAATGCGATTTACAAAAGCAAAGTGCTGGAGAGGACATGTGCGCTCACTGCCAGTTTTTAAAAAGCAATACACCAGAATGAAGGGAGGGTAGGTAGGAGGACGGACAATTTTTGCTTTTTTTCGAGATGTGACACACGGGGGGGCAGGGAACACCGGGGCCCGGGGAGGTCGGGGAGCGAGCGGAAGAGGCGGAAGCGTTTTGGTAGGAAAGGTTAGGGGCAGAGGCGTGCATGCCGGAGAGTAGAGCTGCATGTAAGGGGGAGTCACAGAGCGGCATGCATGGGGGGTACAGGGCGGCTGCAATTAAAAAAAACGCTTTGGGCTGTGTGGTAGCGGGCGTGTGTGTGTTCACTATCGTGGACGGGGCGCACAAAAAGGTGATCTCTGGGGAAATGGCAGCGAGCGGCGGCAGCAGGGTGCGGCGGCGGCGCAGGGAGGGGGGCAGCCCCAAAGCGCCATGCCCCGGGCGCAGCACCCTGCCACTGCGTCCTCACCAGCTGGCGGTACAATGAAAGAATGGCACAGAATGGGGGCTGCTGTTGGTACTGCTGCTGCAGGCGGGCGCGCCGCCGCCGCACGGCGACGGGGGCGACGCCCACCCGCTCAAGTGTTTTTTCAAGTGTGCAAGCCTGCTGCGGCTTGGTGGACGAGCACGGTGAGACGCCACGCGGCGGGCGGGCGGGCGCTCAGGCCTTTTGCGCCATGGCGGCGTGGTGGGCGTGCTTGGCGTGCAGCTTGTGCTTGTTCTTGTGCGCCATGGCGGCCGCCTTGATCTGGGCGATCTTGCCCTTGTCGGCGTGGCGCAGGCTCAGCTCAATCAGGTGGTCCTGCTCCATGCCCTGCAGGCAAGCGGCAGGGTGGGAGAGCGGCGCGGGTCAGCACTAGATGCGCAGGGTGCGCGGTTCGCTGGCAGCAGAGCAGCAGGCCAGCCGGGTGCGCTCAGCAGCCTGGGGGCTGTTACAGAAAACGATGCTAGAGGCCCTGCCCGAGCATGGGCACTAGCATGAGCTGATGGCATTGCCACAGACAGCTGAGCCAGGCCAAGTGCGTACTTGCCCCCGACCGGCGGAGCAGCTGCGGAAGCTGCCCGCTGCGGCTCACCTCCAGCTCGGCCATCAAGCTGACCCAGCCCTCGACCTCCTCCAGCTCCTCCAGTTCTGCGGGGCTGACGCTCATCTGCAGGGGCACAGGGAGCGGGGACTTGGGGCGGTCAGCAGCGGGTTCACGGCGCTGAAGGGGCGGCGGCGGTCCGCTGTGCAGCAGCTGAGGCTCGTTTCAGGGCCTCCAGCCGGCTGTTCTGGTGGCGCGATCAGAGAACAGGGCACCCGGGCGGCCGCAGCCGCGCCACAATCAGGGCGCTCTGGTCTCGGCGACCGAGGCGATCTGCCCGGAAGCGCGGGGCGCGTGCCCAGCGCCCCGCCCCCTGCTGCTAGCTCCCCGGCACCAGAGGGCTGGGCTGAGGGGAGCTGCAAGTCCCGGCGGGCCCCCAGCGCGTCAGGCGAGACGCCTCAACTGCAAAACCCTCCGGCCCCCGTGCACCCTCCAGGCGCGCCCGCAGGCCCCGCTGACTCCCTAGCGGACCCGGCCAACGCGTATACACGCCAAACAATGCGCGCAGGAGGCCCCAGGGCCGCCCCTCGAGGCAACCCCACGAACCCAGCCACTGACCTCGCTGGACAGGGCCCAGGGGTCTTCTGGGAGGCCATGCGTGTCCTGATCACCCGCCGAGGAGCTGGGCACGTCGATGGGGTTGCTGCGCGGGCAGAAGGCGGGTGCGTCCACTCGCAGCTTGGATTCAGCTGGGGCCATGGTGGCTGTGGTTGAGAGTGATGGGGGACGACAATGTGGAGAAATAGAACCAAACTGGGGCCGAAACAACGCCTCACCGACGAAATGACTCGTGACTTTCCAGCGGGAAGAAAATGTCGCCAACCGAAAGTTTGAAACTGCACTCAAACTGTTCCGCGAAGCACGACGGCGGCGACCCAATAGCACATTGTGGCTTCCTAAGCCACCAGACCGTACGCCGGAGCTGGGCAGATGAGCAGCGAAGGGCGGCAGCCAGTGTTTCTGGCCCTCGTGGCAGCTTTGGCGATGGGCGGGCGATGAGGACTGCTGTCGCGTCCAAATTTCGCCAATCAGCTGGCGATGGCACATTGAGGATTGGCGAAATGCGGGGGAGCCACCCTTGCGCCTGGCACAGCGCAGCGGCCACATGCGGCGCCGCTGTTGCTTTGTCGGCACTTGCCTCCCTTTTGGGGGACTGGGGGCGAAGCCCCCAGCAAGCTGGCGCTTGTTTAACACTATGGAGTGAAGTTCCTGAGGAAAATTGGCCATTTCTCCTCAAAATATTGGCGATGTCAGTCATGGGGGCTGGCGACGTGCTGGCGATGTCGCCCCGCCGCCTGCCCTCATTTAGCCAGCCCTGGCTGGCGATGGCCTTCGGCCAATCGCCAGCCAGAGCCGTTTTTTGGCCCGATTTCGCCAGCATTTGGCGATTTCGCCAGCTTTCAGAAACACTGGCGGCAGCACTGGGCGCCGCCAGCAAAGCCACCGCCCGTGATCTTGCCAGCTGGTGAAAGCTGTTTACAACGTGTTCAGCGCGGGTGAAAGCTGTTTACAACGTGTTCAGCGCGTTAAATGCTTGATTATCTCGCAGCTGATGTCACCAGGATACGGGCCACGGCCGGCCAGCCTCACTGCCGCGCCTTCTTCTTCGCCTTGCTGCCCTCGCCGCCGCCGCTGCCGCCCTTATGCTTCCTCCCCTCCCGCGCCTCCCGCCCGCCGCCCTGCTGCCGCTGAGCCTGCCGCTGCTGGCCCCCTCCCTTCTCCCGCTTCCGCGCCTCGCCCGCCGCCTTGACCGCCACGATGCCGCCGGGCTTGAGCGCGGCGCCGCCGCCGCCAACTGCCCCCTCAAAGTCGGCGTCTGCCGCGATGGCAAAGCGGGCCAGGTCCTCGGGCCGGAACTCCTCCCGCATGGCAGCCTTGATCTCCTGCTCCCAATGCGCGTGTGTGGGGGAGAGACCAGGGGTGCAGGGGTGAGAGGAGCGGTCCCGGCAGCATAGGTAGGCGGTTGGTGCGGTGGGCAAAAGGCATTGCTGGCAGCAGTAGCAAATGCTCCAAGGCCCGCCAGGCGCGCGTGCTCCTGCGCCCCAGCCATGTGTGAAGGGCAGGCACACCCCCCACCACACACACACCGCCCACCTCCGCCGCCTCCTCCACCTCAGCGTCCAGGTCGGCGTCGTGCGGCGCCAGGTCAGCGCCGCCGCCGCCGCCCCGCGCCGCGGGCCTGGGCAGGCTGCGCTCCACCTCCGCCTCCTGCGCCGCGCGCAGCAGGCCGTGCAGGCGGCGCACCGCTTTATTGAACAGCGCCAGCGCCTGGCTGGGGGGCAGGCCCAACCACTCCTCCAGCTGCAGGGTGGGAAGAAAGCGAGGGGGGGGGCACATGCATCTAGATGGGTGTGTGGCTGGTGAGCGGGAGGGCGGGGAGCGGGCCGCGGGTGGGGGCCACGAAGCAGGGGGGCCGAGGTTGGTGTAGCGCAGCAAAGGGTGGCGCCGACGGCGTGGCTGGGGGGTCGGACGCCCGGCAGCACCAGCACCAGCACTGGCACCAGCCGCGGCCCTGCCTCTCCCCCACCTCTCACTCCCCACATACCCCCCACACCCCCACCCCCACCCACACCCCCACCCACCCACCTTTCCGATCTCATGCTGCTGCAGGCCCACACAGGCCAGGATGGCGGCCTGGCTGTACGACAGCGGCGCGGGCAGGCGGCCGCCAAAGTAGGCGTGCGCCAGCGGCGGCAGCAGGTCCAGGATGAGGTGGTGGTCCACCAGGTTGTTGCTGTACGCCTGCGGTACGGCAGCGGTACAGCAGCGGTACAACAGCTTCAGCAGATGGGCGGCACGGGGCTGCCGTGGCGGCAGGCAGCAGCCGGCCCGGCAGGCCAGGTGGGAGGCCCCGGGCGGCTGGGCGGCTGGGGCTCGATTAGGCTGGCTGCTGCGCATACACAACACGCCGTGCACACACACATCCGCAATGCACAGGCGCCCTCACAGGCGCACCTGCAGGCGCTTGAGGTCGTACGGCGACAGCCCCGCGCCGTCTGGCTTGCGCACCACCACGCCGCCCGCCACCGCCGCGCCGCTCTCCGCCTCGCTCCAGCTCAGCTTGGGGTCCAGCATGGACAGCACCAGGGCGGGAGGAAAGTCGCGGAAGGCACCTGGGGGAAGAGAGGGAGGCAGGCAGGCAGGCAGGCAGGCAGGGGGAGGAGGGGTCACAAGGGGGCAAGCAGGCAGCCGCAGCGTCGACGCCAGGCGCTTGGAATGCATGCAAGCAGGCAGGCCGCCCCCTCGCCCCCACCTGTCCCCACCCTCCCGCCGTCCCACCCCCACCACCCTGCCCTGCCACCACAGGCCGCGCCGGCCCACCTGCCAGCAGCGTCATGAAGCGGGCGCGGAAGTCGGCGACAAAGGGGTCCAGCCAGGCGGTGTCCGCCACGTCAGCAGATCGCAGCGGGCGCAGCATGATGACGGTGTGCTCGCCTGCAGGGGGAGGGCAGGCAGGGGGGCAGGTGAAGGCAGGCAGGGGCAGGCAGGGGCAGGCAGGGGCAGGCAGGGGCAGGCAGGCAGCGTCGGCTCCCACCCCCCCTCCTCCCTACCCCTCACGACGGCACCTCCACACAAGTGCGCAGCCGAGCTCCCACGCCCCTCCCACCCAGCACAGCCTGCCCAGCTCAAAGGCCGCCGCCCCCCACATCCGCAGCCGCCCCAAGGCGGCCATTGAGGGGGCGCAGGCATGCCCAGCGCGCATGGTCCGCCCCCACACCCACCCGTCACGTCGCTGGGTGTCTGGCGCAGGTAGACTGGGCGGAAGGCGGAGCGCCGCCAGAAGCTGTACAGCTGCTGCGTCAGCCCAAAGGACGTGCCCAGGTAGTGCAGGCGCTCCGCGGGGCGGTCCGACAGGTTGACCAGCAGCGGCGGCAGGCCCGCCCGCGGCTTGAGCTCCTCGGAAAGAAGGCCGCCGCCGGCGCCTGGGGCAGGCAGGGGTAGGGGTGTTGGGGGCAGGCGGGGGTGGGTGGGTGAGGGTGTGTGGGGGGGGGGAGGAGCAGGGAGGGAAGTGCGAGGCGAGGGGGGGGGCAAGGGAGGGCCAGGCAAGGGAGGGCGGCGGCGCGTGAAGCGGCGCGGGTGTGCGCATGCGGGCAGGGGCAAGGGAGATGCAGGGCTGGGGCAGGCGCGGGGAGGCCAGCTGGCTGGCGGTGAGCAGCGAGGCCCGCCACGCATGCAGGCTGCATGCAGGCTGGAGCGTGGAGTGCAGGCTGCGGGGAGGGGCTGTCGCGAGAGGGCATCCCGCGCCGCCCAGTCGCCGCAGCGGGGCGGGCGGGGTATGAGCTCAGGCGCTTGCTGTGCCCCACAAGTGAACGGGCCCTTCAGCCAGCGGGCAAGGCTGGGGCCCTACCTGTGTGGGGGGGTGAAGGAGGGCTGCTGCTGCTGCGGGCCAGTGGCAGGCAGGCGGCGGCGGCCACCCCGCCACCCAGCAGCAGCAACAGGGCAGGCATGCCGAGCGTGCAGCCGGCCGGCATGCTACAGCCAGAGGGCGGCACCGCCCTGCCCTCACCCCCAGCAGACGCAGCAGCGGCAGCGGCGGCCCTCCCCGCCGCAAGGGCAGCCCTGCGCCCGCGCTCACCCTGCGCTGCCGCTGCCGTGGGCCCGTTGGAGGAGCGGTGGCCTGCGGGGGCGCCGCCGCCGCCGCCCGCCGCCGCCTCATCCTCCGACATCACGTCGGCAATCTGTCCCTCGTAGTACCGCCGCAGCTGGTCCACCGCGCGCGTGCCGTACCTGCAGGGCAGGCGCCCGGGGTGGGCGGTGCGGAGCTGAGCGACGGGCAATGGGTGCCGTGGGTGTGTGTGCGGGAGGGGTGGGCGGCAGAGAGCTGGCGGCAAGGGTGGCGCGGGGTGTGCTGGGGCGCAGGCCCCGCTTGCTGCGTGGGCACGCCGCCGCCGCGCCGCTGGCCGCGCAGCCTCACGGGCAAGCCCCTAAAACAGGCGTTAAGCCCCTTAAGACAGCCCCTGAAAAGAAAGGGTTCCAAGGGTTTCAAGCTGGGAAGCTGCCGCTGCGGGAGCTCACCCTGCGCGCGGCACCTCTGGGTGCACCGCGATGCGCACCACGCGCGCCCCCGACAGCGCCGGGAACTCGGAGTCCTGGAACTGCTGTCCCACGGTCCAGGGGATGAGGTCGCCCTGCGGCAGCTGGCCCGCCGCCAGCGAGGCGCGCGCGCTGCGCTGCGAGATGGACCCCTCCAGCGCCACCTGCACCACCGCCAGCACGTCGGGTAGCGCGTTCTGCGGGCGGGCGGGCGGGGAGGGGGGGCAGGGGGAGGTAGGGGCGGGGCGGGGGGGCGTTGGCGGGGGCTGGGGGTGAAGACGAGGGTAGAGATCGCGGGGGGGAGGAGGCAGGGGAGCGGGGGCGCGGGGACGGGGTGCCCCCCAGCCTCCCGCAGCGCACGCGGCGCGCGGCGGGCGGCGGTGAGCGCGGCAGCCGCTTCCAAACGGCCGGCCGGCCGGCCGCCCGCGCAGCCCCAAACCCCGCAGCCGGCCAGCACCGCAGCTCGGCTTTGCGGCAGGCAGCCCCTCGGCAGCCAGCCCAAGCAACCAGCCCCTCGGCAGCCAGCCCTTCCAGCCAGCCAGCCCCGCCCAGCCATCACCCAGCCCCAGCCCTTGCCTGCGTCTCGTCCACGGGGCCCAGCAGCACAAACAGGTGGTGGGCGGGCGCGTCGCTCATCAGTATGAGGTCGTTGGGCGTGTTCTTGTAGTGCGAGGCGACGTAGAGAGCCATCATGCGCTGCAGGAAGGTCTCGCTGGCCTGTGGGGGGCAGGGGTGCGTGAGGATGGCGTGGGTGTGAGCTGCGCAGAGGCGGCACGCACACGACTGAGTTTCGCAGTGCAGGGGGAGGCGCCGCGGCAGGCGCGCCGGCGCGGCCGCAGCCAGAGCCCTGGCTGGCAGGTGTGCGCGGGTGCTGGCTGGCCGCCTGCTGGCGCCAGGGCTGGCGGTACGTTGGAGGTACGTCTGGCGGTACAGTCGTACCTTGTGGTACGAGAAGAGGGTGTCCCGCTCCACGTAGTACAGCTCACACTCGTCTGCAGGGGTGAGGAAGGGCGAGGGGCATGCGAGATGCGTCACTGGCGGGGCTCGGGGCAGAGGGAGGGCCTTGGTCGGAGGCAGGACGGGTGCGCCGGGAGGCGCCGGTGTCGGGAGGCCCGCGGGCGGCCGCAGGGCTCTGTGCCGCAAGGTGCGCTGCGGAAATGCAGACTGTACACAGAAGCAGCTTTGCGGAAGCAGCCTGCCCCGCAGCTGGTGGCGGCCCCCGCAGCGCGGAGCACGCACCTGGGTGTGGCAGGCGGGCGGGGGGTGCGGGGGTGTGCTCTGCGGCATCCAGGCACAGCAGCTCGTTGAGCCAGCGCTCCACCTTGTCGCCCAGGGAGTACCTGCGGTACCGACGCAGTACCATCAACACGGCGCGGGGATGAGGTGGCGCGCGCGATGCGCCGCGGGCGAGGGGCTGGCAGCCAACGGCGGCAGCGGAGGCCTGCCCGTGCCAGGCGCAGCCATTGCAGCGTGGCCTCACACCCATGCCCTGGCTTGCCCCTCCACACCCGCCTGCTCCGCCTGCAAGCCCGCACCTGATGGGCTCCCCAAGCACCACCTCTCTGAAAGTGCGCATGCTACCCCCCGCGGCCGTCGCGTCGCCGCCGCCGCCGCCGCCGCCGCCCTTCCTGCCATCCCCGCTGGCCAGCTTGGCGCCCTGCTGGCGCAGCTGCTGGATCAGCTTCAGGCTCAGGCTGCGCCCGGTGCCCTCGTACCCGTTCACTGCGGGGCGGGGCAGGCGCAGGGGAGGGCAGCGTGGGGTGGCGGCTGGCGGGTGGCAGCGACGGGAGGGAGGCTGCCAGGAAGGCAGCCAGGGCAGCGGAGCCAGCCAGCTGGCCAGGTCGCCTGATCGTCGCCTTCCCCTGCAAGCATCACGCTTGGGACTGCGCCGCCAAGCCGCCAAGGCAAGCCATCCACCCGTCCACCTCACACCCCCACCACACCACACACAGAAAGCCGAGCCATGCGCTGTCGAGCTCAAGCGCCGCCGCCGCCCCCCCGGGCCCACCCGTGGAGCAGAGGAAGACGAGGTAGGGTCCCAGCATGGCCTTGACCAGCGGCAGCGGGATGGCGGCGGCCTCGTCGATGACCAGCAGCTCGGCCTGGGCCAGGCGGGCGTGGTGCTGGGGCTGGATGTACTGCACGGTCTGGCGGTGGGTGCGGTACACGTTGACCCGCACCACCGCCCGCCCAAAGGACGGGTTGGTGCTTTCCACCAGGTCGTAGTCAATGTGCTCCTGCGGGGGGTGAGCAAAAACTTTTGTTTTGGGGCGGGAAGGGATGGAGGCGGGACACCGGGTGGAGGACCCGAATTGGAAGAAAGAGCAGGAAGGGAGCGAGGCACGAGGGGCCCGAGATGACGACAGGGTTGCGCCGCACGCGCACACACAACGCCATCCGCCGCGCCCAGCGCTGCGCCGCCGCCGTGCAGCGCCCCGTACCGCCGAAACCCGTACCGCAGAAACCCGTACCGCACCTTGTACTCCAGCTCGTCCAGCCCCTTGAACACAAACTCGAACAGCGTGCGCAGGTTTTCGGGGGAGGGCGCCGTCACAAATATGTTGGAGTATCCCAGCGCCAGCGCCCCCGCCACCGCCAGCCCCAGCGCCGCCGACTTGCCGCGGCCGCGCGCCGCCGTCAGCGCCACCGTCGCGCGCAGCGTCTTCTCTGCAAGGCGCGCGGGCGGCGGCGGCGGCGCGCGGGCGGGGCATGTGGGGCGCGAGCGCGGCGAGGCGTGGGCGAGCGCCGGCAGGGGGGCGCAACGCCGCCACAGGCATTTACGACGTGGCATAGCGAGGCGACCGGCCAGCCGGGCGCCTCGTTCCCTCTTTCCCTCCCTCCCTCCCTCACTCTCCACCCACCCACCCACCCGAGGCCGCATCCAGAAAGGTGACCACCGCCTTAGCCTGG
>NW_005435082.1:1008931-1013395 GCF_000147415.1 Chlorella variabilis | reverse complement strand
CTCTGTGAGCTCCCGCAGCTCGGCGCTGGCGGCCGCGCTGGGCAGGTCCTGGGCGGGGGTGCCGTCGGGGTTGGTGGGCAGCGGCTGGATGTACTTGACCTGTGGTGGGGAAGCGGGGGTGGGGACGGAGTGGGAGGGGAGAGGGAGGTGGGAGTGGAGAGGGAGGAGGGAGAAAAGAGACAGGTGGGGTGGCGGGCACAGGGGATCAGCGGGGCGGGGCGGGCCCATTCTCGAGTAGCTGCACGTCTCCTCTGACGTCAACGGCGGCGGCATGGCGGCGCGGCGCAGGGGTGCCGGGCATGCCGCTCACGTGGCTGGATGTGGGCAGTATGTTGAGCTCGTCGTCCATGAGGATGCAGGAGGGGCAGGAGGCCAGGCTGAGCACCAGGCGCTCGTTGAAGCGGCCTGCGGGTACAGCATAGCAACATGAGGCGGGCGGCGCGGGCGGTGTGAGCGTGGGGCGGGGCGTGTGCGAGGAGCGCGCGTTTTCGCGGGGCGGCGCTGGCAGCTGCGGCCAACATGCGTCGCGCGCCCGCCCGCCGCAGCGACGCCCTTTGACGATGCGCCTACCACCGCCACCCCAGCGCCACCACCACCGCCACCGCCACCCGCCCACCCCCATCCACCCACCCACCCGTCACGTTCTGGTGGCTCTCTGTGCGCAGGCGGGCGTGGACGTCCATTGTGAGCGAGTAGAGCTGGGAGAGGGAGTCGAGGGTGGACAGCAGCAGCACCACCACGCCGCCGCCCTCCACCGTCTCCACCGTGCGGGCCAGCAGGTTGGGCGTCACCGCCTCAAAATCCTGCGGCGGGGCAGAGGCAGGGGCAGGGAGGGGCAAACAAGGCAGCGCCGTTGGGCTGTCGGGCAGCGGGCGGGCGAACAGCAGTGCCGTTTGCCTGTGAGGCAGCAGCGCGCCCTGCTCTGTCCAGCTGGCGGCGCCCGCGCCCCTTTGGACACACATACACACGCTCGCACCGCCACCCCCCACCCCGCGCCGCACCTGCAGCACCAGCATGCCGTACGTGTTGCCCAGTATCTTGTGCGTGTCTGCGTAGTAGCAGTAGCGGATGGAGGTGGAGGCGACAAAGAGGGAGAAGGGGTCCTCCTTTTCGGGGTCCAGCAGGCCGCGCTGCACGGGGAGGAGCAGGGGCGGGGGCAGGGGCAGGGGCAGGGGCAGGGGCAGGGGCAGGGGCAGGGGGCGAGGCCGGCAGCGGGTGGGGCGAGCGGGGGGTGGGCCGAGGCTCGGCCACAGGTCAGGCCAGCCGCCCAGCGATGCCTGCACCCCTACCACTCGCGGGCCCCACCTGCGCCGGCCCCAACCAACAAGTGCACACACGCACGCGCATACATCATGGACCGCCCCGCGCCAGCCCCCCCACCTGCGCCATCTTCTTGATCTGCGCCATGCGCTTCTTCTTGTGGGAGGACAGGTGCAGCTCCTTCTTGTAGCACCACAGCACCGAGGGCCGCGCCTTGACCACCGTCTTGCTCAGCATGTAGTGCAGGTTGACCACCTGGGCGGGGGTGCGGGTGGGTGGGTGGGCGGCGGTGGGCGGCAGCAGCAGCACAGCAGGGCCACGGGGCCGCGCCGCAGCCGCAGCGGCATGTGCTCAACCAAACGTTGGCAGACATGGCTGCATCAGAGCGGTCCGGCGGGGTGCCAGGCGGCTTCACAGGCAGCGGCAGCCCCCCCGCGCAGCGGCCCGCCTGCGCCCCCCGCCCGGGGCGGGCCCTACCTGGTCGCGCCCCTTGTCCCCCACGATGACAAACAGCGAGCGCTGGCCCGTCTTGACGCAGTTCTCCACCAGGGTGCGGATGCGGCTGTCCACCTTCTTCCGCATCCTGGCTGTGGCTGTGTGTGTGTGACGTCCCTGCTGCCTCCCTAAGCTTCACGTGTCGGCCCTTCTGAGGCTGGCTAGCCGACCGTAGCCTGCAGGGCCGCGATCACGTGGGACGAGACTCAGGGAGGACGCACGGCCTGGCACGACTGCCGCCCAGGCCGCCGCCGCCGCTTGCCGGCCGGTCCCAACCGCTGCTGCGGTGCATGCCAGACGACCGTTCACGCTCACTTTTATCAGAAACAGAGGCTGCTGGGTCCTCTAAGGCGTCGGGCAACGCTGTCACTGCGGCGGCCGGGCCGTGGCGCTTACTGGTGGCAAGGGAGCACAAGCAAAGGTATTGGAAGGGTGTCCAGAGCTGAAACAGAGTGCTCACGACAGCGATGCGTGCCGGCTAGCGGACATGCAAAACATGCATGGGCAGCGAGGAAGGCAGGCGCTACCCTGAGCAGCTGAGCAGCTTTGTGAAGTAAGTGGGCCGATCCCTGGACGTTGAAATGTCAGGATCGGCGGCCACGTAGGAGCCTGCCAAAGCGATGTGGGCGGGTGGTCATCGCAACTCCCAGGCGTGGCGCCATTGCACTTGAACCAATCGCTGGCATTGCAGGAGTGCACAGCAGCACGCAGCCGGGCAGCCCAGCGGGCCTCTCGTGTGCAGCAGCCTAGAGCGCCATGCTGGACATCAACCTGTTCAGAGAGGGTGAGCGGCACGCCGACAGCGTGCTCGGCCCCCCTGGGCCTGCGCCATGCACGCATTTCCTGCACGCTGCCATTGACTGCCGCTTTCTGCAAGTGACACGGCGATGGCAGGCAGGAGCATGCGTCTGTTGGGCTGCTGCAAGGGCCGCCGTGGGAGCGGGGCCGCCTGGCTGCCCGCCGCTACTGCCACCTGCTGCCTTGCACCGCCCCGCCGTGCCGCCCGCCGTCACGCGTCCCGGCCGCACTCAACGCCGCAGAGCGGGGTGGCAACCCGGAGATCGTGCGGGAGAGCCAGCGGCGGCGGTTCAAGGATGTGGGGCTTGTTGACCGGGTGCTGGAGCTGGATGCCAAGTGGCGGGAAGGTGCTGCACCCTTGCTGCTTCTTCAATCGCCGTCTGCCCACCTGTCCGCCTGCCTGCCTGTTTCATGCCCACGGGGTGGGGGGCGTGTCGGTGCGGCACTCTGCTGCTCCGTCCTACCCCTTGCTTGCTCCCCTGCCGGAAGCTGTCTGCTGCCGCTTGCGCCGAGCCCGCGCCTCGCACCCCGCCGCCGTCCGACTCGCGCCCGGCCATCTGGCTGCTTGACGGCTGCAGCCCGGGGCCAGCTGGACACTCTGAACATGGACTTTAACAAGCTGAACAAAGAGATTGGGGCGCTGCGCAAGGTGTGGCTGTGCCAGGGGCGGCAGCCGCGGACGGCGGCGGGGTGGCTGCGGCGTGGCCCGGCCGTGGCTTTCGTTGTCGCTGTGTGTTGGGGGGTGTTATGTTGAAGCAGCACCAGGCGGGCGCAGCAGCAAGGTGCACGGCAACGCATGCGTGCGCCGCTGCTGTGCCGTGTGTGCGGGTGCAGGCCAAGCAGGATGCCACGGCGCTGCAGGAGCGGAGCAAGGAGATGAAGGTGGGGGCTCGGGCTGGTTGTGTTGGAGGGGAGGGGAGGGAAGGGGAGGGGGCAGGCTGGCTGCAGCCTCGTGCAGGAGCACTGCCAAGCCGCTGCCCTTCTCGCCCCGTCCTACACAAAGCGCAGCACAGCACAGCACAGCACGGCATGGCATGGCACGGCACGGCACGGCACGGCACAGCAAAGCGCACGCCCTTCCCCTTGCCTCCCCGCCCCCCCGCCCTTGGACTGCAGGCCCGCATCAAGGCTCAGGAGGAGCTGGAGAAGTCGCTGTCCGAGGAGCGCGACGCCGCCATTGTGCCCATCGGCAACCTTGTGCCTGACAGCGTTCCGGTGGACAATGATGAGGCGCGTGTGTGGTGCAGGGCAGGGGGGGTGGCTGGGCGGGGCTGGTTCCTGGGCGGCCGAGGCGGGCCGTGCTGCGCCTGCGCCCGCCTGCCTCGCGCCGTGCCTGCCCCACGCTGCGCTGCGCTGCACTGCGCCGCCCGCCCCCCGCCGCGTGACGATCTTCATAACTCAATGGATCAACCATCGGATGCGCCCCTCTGCGGGGCCGCGCATGCCGATGCCCGTAGTTTCAGACGGCACACGGGCTGCGCGCCGCGCCTGCACACACACACGCACCATGCCTGCATTCGGCACGTGCCCTTCACCCGCCCCCCTCTGCATGCCTGGTTGCGAGCTTGCCTGCATGCGAGTGCTCGCCCGCATTCTCTATTCCTCGCCCCTCTGTTCCTGCCACATCCCACGCCCCTCCCCCTCCCCTCCCCCCCCCTGCAGGACAACAATGCGGTGGTCAAGGAGTTTGGGGAGCGGCGGCAGGAGGAGGGGCTGCTCAACCACGTGGACCTGGTGCTGCTGCTGGACATTGCAGACCTGGAGGCGGGGGCGGCGGTGGCGGGTGCGTGGGCCGCGCGTGCGCCCTCGCCCCTTCCTGCTTGCACGCGCGGTCTCTCCACCTCGCTGCTCACGCCCGGTCGCCCCCGCCTGGCCCTGCCCGTCCCGTCCCGCTGCCGCAGCCCCCCTCCC
>NW_005435082.1:989801-1008849 GCF_000147415.1 Chlorella variabilis | reverse complement strand
GGGGGCGCCCGGCCTGGCCTCCTGGCCTGGCCTGGCCTGGCTGGATGGCCTCTTCTATTCTGCCGGCGCGCCGGTACCGCCGGTGGTCTGCCCTGCTGGTGGACTGCTGGAGCCCGCGACTGTGCTGCGCCTGAGCAGCGCTGGCTGCTGTCCCCGCCTCCCCCTTCCCTGCCTCCGCCTCCTCCTCCTCCCGCAGAAGCCGGTCATGGCTGAGTGCGCGCAGCTGAGCCAGTTCGACGAGGAGCTGTACAAGGTCACAGGTGGGCGGTACGGTACCGCATGGTACCTGCAGCTGCAGCGGGGGGCAGCGGGGGCGGGGCAGACGCCGGCCAGCAGGCTTGGTCGGCCGCTGCCCTCCCTCGCCGGCCGTGTGACTGCCCTGGCCTTGCCGGCCCTGGCCCATCCCCCGCCTTCACCCCTCTGCCCGCGGTGCTGTCCCTGCAGGCGAAGGCGAGGAGAAGTACCTGATCGCCACCAGCGAGCAGACGCTGTGCGCCATGCACCGCAGAGACTGGTTTGACAAGCAGCAGGTGCGGGCGGTGCGGGAGTTGGTGGCGGCCTGGTGCCTGCGCGGGTGCACGGTTGGGCTGCAGCCGGCCTGCTGTTGAGATCATGGCGAGGTCTCTCCCCGCCCGTGCGAGGCAGCGCCACGCCGCCGCCAAGCGCTCATGCCTGCATGCCGCGCCGTGCCCTGCTGTGTACCGCAGCTTCCCATCAAGTACATCGGCTACTCCACCTGCTTCCGCAAGGAGGCTGGCAGCCACGGGCGGGACACCCTGGGAATCTTCCGGTGAGGGCGCCTGGGGAGGAGGTGGCGGTGATGTGTGTGTGTGTGGGGGGGTGTCCTGCTGGTGGTGTGATTGTGAGTGTGTAGGGTGTGTGGTGTGGAGGGAGGGGCTCGCTTGGTCCCCGCGCCCCGCCGACCCCTGCCCCCCGCCTGCCGCCTGCAGCGTGCACCAGTTTGAGAAGGTGGAGCAGTTTGTGATTGCCTCGCCGCACGACGACGACAGCTGGGTGGCGCTGGAGGAGATGATCGCCAACGCAGAGGCCTTCTACCAGGCGCTGGGCTTCCCGTACAGGTGCCTGAGGGTGGGGGTGGGGTAGCGCCTGCGTATTTGGGGTGTGTGGGGGCTGTGCTTGTGTGTGGGGTGGGGTGGCTGTGCTTGTGCTCGGGTGCGAGAGTGCGGGCTGTGTGCGTGCCATCAAGGCTGCCCCGCCTCGGCACCAACCTGCCCCGCCTGCACCGCCCCCGCAGGGTCGTCAACATCGTGTCTGGCGCGCTGAACGACGCGGCGGCCAAGAAGTATGATTTGGAGGCCTGGTTCCCCGCCTCGCGCGCCTACCGCGAGCTCGTGTCCTGCTCCAACTGCACAGACTACCAGGTGGGGCGGGGTGGCGGCGCGTGTGTGTGTGGTGTGTGTGTGAGAGGGAGAGGGAGAGTGTGAGGTGTGCATGGGAAATGGTGGGGAGGGATGGTGGTGGTGGTGGCGGTGGCGGTGGTGGTGGTGCCTGTGTGTGGCTGGGCTGCCTCCCTGAGAACCCTGTCTCGACGCCCGCTCCGCACGCGGCGCAGGCTCGGCGGCTGGACATCCGGCTGCGCAGCGCCAAGGGTCCCGGCGGCGAGAGCAAGAAGGAGTATGTGCACATGCTCAACGGCACGCTGTCGGGTGGGCGGGGTGTGGGCCCCGGGGGCCGTGCCCGCTGCGCCGCCGGCTGCTCCCTGTGGCTGGCGCATCCCCGCGCTGCGTGGCCGCCCGCTGTGCTCCGCCCGCCCGCCACCCCGGCATCCCACACGCCACCTCGCCTGCCTGCCGCCGCCCACCTCACCTGCCTCCCGCTGTGCCCGGCCTGCAGCCACCGAGCGCACGCTGTGCTGCCTGCTGGAGAACTACCAGACGGCGGATGGCGTGCGGGTGCCCGAGGCGCTGCAGCCCTTCATGATGGGCATCGACTTCATCCCCTTCAAGAAGGCGTTTGATGGCAAGGGAAAGCTGGTGGACCGGCCGGCAGCCAAGGCGGCGGCGGCGGCCGACGGTGGGGCGGCCATGAGCACCAGCTAGCAGGGGCGCCTGCAGCGCCTCGGCAAGATGTGCTTGGTCCACACGAGGGGGGGCGAGGCAACGAGGCGGGCGCCGCGCTGCCACCCGGCGGGGCTGCGCTGACGTTGAGCTGGGGCCCTGTGCCGTGTAACAAGCTGCCGGATCAGCGCCAGGGTTCGCATGCACACGTTGGGAATGATCAGCTCAACGGCGCCTTCCTTCCTCCCCATGCCGATTTCCACTCGAGAGTTTCGGACCGAGGCCGACTGGCGCATGTTGCACTCCTCAACCCTCCCCGAGCCCCAGAAATCGATCAATTCACTCGCCCGCAAGGGTTTGACAAACTCGACCGCCCCTCTCTTCATGCACGGCACGCCGAAACTGTGCCTAGCTGCCCTACTGCTGCTCCACGCCGGCGCCGCGCACGGTGAGCGTGCGCAGCGTTCATTGACGCTGCGGCCGAGTCCGGTGCAGGCCTTGCTTGGGATGGTGGTGTGGAGGCGGCGGGCTGTGGTTTGGCGCCGCTGCCACCGTCAAGGACAGGCCCTTGCAGTTGCCGCTTCCACCCACAATGCAACCCACACGCGGGCTGTGCATGTGCATGTGTGCAGGATCCACGCAGGTGAACAGCAGGTTGCGGATTCACTGGCCTGACTGAGCTGCTCGCCACCAGGGTCTGCCGGGCACCTCCCGCCGTGTGCTCGTCCTGCCACCATTCCTTCGGCAGGCCACCCCTCAGCCTGCCTGCCCTCCTGGCTCGCCCAAGCACAGCCACTTTGCTCTGAAGGATGCCAGTGCCCACCACTGCCGGACCGCTTCCTCCAAATCTCCATGCAGGGGGCTTCTGTGGAGACCGCCGCTGAACCCAAGTGCAGCTCCGGCTGCCTCACATGCGATGCAAAGGATGGATCCTGCACCTCCTGCCCCGCCAAGTTTGGCCTCAACTCGGCCACACCCAAGCGCTGCGTGCCGGTGAGCATCGCACATCCTCCACAGGCCGGGGCACCTGATGCTGACCTGACCCCGCTTGATGTCGTGCCTGGTGGCCCCACCTGCTGCTTGCACATGCGCTGTGCAGTGCTCCAGCGCGGCGTGCATCGACTGCGATGCGGACTACAGGCGGTGCGTGAGATGCGCCTTTGGGCTCTACCGGTACCTGGTGAGGCATGTGCCAGCCGCTGCCACCTGCATGCAAGCCTGCCCCCTGCGTGCCCAGCCGGCGTGTGCCGCTTCGCCCTGGTGCCACAGGCGCCAAACGGGACCTGCCAGTTCTGCACAGCATTCGGCGGCCCATGCGACCGCGAGCTGGGCTGCAACAGCGACGGATCCTGCAAGGCGTGTGCATGGGGTACGAATCGCTGGGGCCAGAGCTTTGTCATGATCAACGGCCAGTGCCAAGAGGCAAGGTCACATGCCATGCTCGAGTGGGCAACCTGCACATCTCAGTCCAATGAGCACACTGCTCCGCATTGCGGCGCCGCCCTGAGTACGCATTGTGGCACCCTCCTGCAGACGCCTTTGGGGTGCGATAAGAAACGCACCAGGCCAGACGGTACCTGCAAGCGCTGCAAGCCAGGTTTTGTGTTGCTGGGCAATGGCAAGTGCAAGCAGGTAACAGCGGCGGTTGGATTTGTCTGGAGGAGTCGCACCCTGTGGGCAGGAATATCGCTCTGGCGCTTTGCGATTGCCGGCAGGCGTGCCATCCCCAATCACAATCACCATGCCTTCCTGCCCCACCTGCATCCAGTGTCCAGCCAACTGCGCCATTTGCAGCACCAAGGGGGCCTGCTCCGCATGCATGGAGGGATCTACGCTTGTGGGCGGCACGTGTGTGGAGGTGAGTGGCAGGGCCGGCATGCCGGGACTGATGTGGCTGTTCAGCGCATGCCACGGCCCTTGTGCTGGCCAGCACACCATGGTGGCTGAACACAGCTTGTGTGTGTTGAAGCATCCATTCATAGCGGACATGTCACCCATGCTGCCTGCAATGCAGTGCGCTCAGCGGGACTGGAGTTACATGTGTGCTGATTGCACTGGCAACACCACGCGTTGCCGGCGCTGCATGAGAGGCATGGGCGGAGTCAAGGGTGCGGGCGTGTGTGTGCCCTGCCAGGACCCAAACTGCAACGGTGGGTGTTCAAGTAAAGGGCTGAGCGGCTGTGCATGGGCTCACTGCAGGGAGGAACTGATGCTCAGGTGATGGCCAAAGCAGCAGTTGCCAAGAGAACGTTACAGACGATGCCGTCTGATGGAGGCTGAGCCGCCTCATCCTGCCGCCACTTCCCTTGCGCGCGCCGCAGATTGCTCCCTCGACTGGTCCAAGTGCACCAACTGCCACAGCTTTACATACGATGATAATGCATATGTAGCTGTGGGCGGGCGCTGCAAGCCGGTGTGTGCGCTGCTGGGGGGGCGCATGCAGCGCGGCTGAGTGCTGCGCTGCATGGCACGGCTGCTGCTGCATGGCGCTGCCCATCTGGGGTGGGGTTCCAAGCCGCACGGCCCCCCTTGGTCGCCCCAGCTGCTGCTTTCAGGTGGCCCATACTGCTGTACTGCTGCTGGCATTCCCTTCCACGTGCATGGTTGGCCACTGTTTGGTCTGTGTGCAGTGCCGCCCGGGCTGCAGTGGCTGCCCCAGGAAGGATGGCCGCTGCTCCTGGGCTCTGGGACAGCTGGTGCCAAGGGTGTGCACGTCTGACCGCGTGTGCAAGCAGTGTGGTTGGGGCCGCCTCCGAATTGGCAAGGACTGCGAGCGGGTGAGCGGTTCCAGTGTGCAGCACGGAGCTGCCGCTGCACTGACTGGAGTAGCATGCTCGTGTTGGAGGGAGGCATCATCCACCCACACCTTTCCTTGCCGCGGGTGCTGAAATGCAGTGCAAGGTGCCAGACTGTGTGAGTTGTGATGACAATGTGTCACGCTGCCAGAAGTGTGGCTTTGACAGCGAATTCCGACTGTATCCCAATGCAGCACGAACGAAGTGTGTTAGGGTGAGTGGGCCGCCTTGCTGCTCGGCCAACGATCTTGCTGCAACTCTCTCCCCCCCTGCCCACAGCAGGCACCCGCCCCCCTGCCCCGTTGCAGTGCCGAGCCCACGCCAAATGCGTGCGCTGCAAAGGCTTCAACGGGCGCTGCCTGCGGTGCGTCGAAGGCTGGGGTGCGGTGAATGGTGTCTGCAAGAAGTGCCGCGTGGCGGGGTGCATGAAGTGCAACGGGCACGTGGAGGCTTGCAGGAATGGTTGCCCAGGGGATGATTGCGGCAAGTGGCAAACACATGAGTGGGACCCGCGCACAAGGAAGTGCGTGCTGTTCCACGACACAGCGACTGGTTGCCAGTAGGCTCTGCCCCAGTGTGCTGGCTGCTGCCACCTTCCAGCCAGCTGGCGTGCCCCTTTCACCGCTGTATTGTTGCAATTTCCACGTTTGTGTGGAGCCAGCATCACACCGCTGTCAGACGCAGGCGGCAAAGCTGCAGCAACAGCAGGGGCGCACAGTCCACCTTCCATGGCCCAGGCGCCTCAGCCCATCACTCCACAGAGATGTACTTGCTGGGAGGGATGTCGTGCCTGCAAGCCGCAGCCCCACACCGGGAGTGCATCTGTGTGCTGCATGTTTGGGAGTGGGTGCTGGACCAGGCTGGCGACCGCATGCGCAACCGCCAGCCAATACAAGCCAGTCGCCAGCCACACCTGTGTGGGTTGAGGAAGGCAAACTTGGAGGGGTTGGTGGCCTCGAAGGGCGCATGCCTCAGCCGCGCCTCCTCCGCCTGCTGCCACTCCTGCGGGCGGGCAGGCGGAAGCGGCACACCGGCTGGCTACCCAGCGCTGGCTCCCGTCTTGAGGCCGATGGAGCGACTCCAAGCTTGCTGTTGCTTTGGGCAGGCTGTAATCCTTCCCAGCAGTACGCAAAGCATGCAGGGTTGTCCTTGCGAGCGCAGCGGGTGGAGCGGGGGGCGGTGCCGCCTTGCCTTCTCGAGCGTCTTGGGGGTGTGGCCCAGCTTCTTGCCGGCACGGATGCGCATCTCCCAGAACACGTAGATGCCCGCCGCTGCAAAGCATGCATGCAGGGGAGCGATGTTCAGAGGAGGCTGGCTGCCGACGGGAGCGCGCCCGATAGGTGCCGAGCAGGCGATGCACTCCACGGGTGCCGGGCTGCGCAGGCCAGCCAGCTGCAGCCGCCGCGCCCCACCTCCCGCAAGGACTGCCAGAGCGACGGTGGGCCCCTTCACGGGCGCCTGCATGCTCTTGAAGGTGCCCGCAGGGCCGGGGCCCGGGCCGCCGCCAGCTGCAGATGTGGACATTGGTTGCGTGTCTTGGGGGGGTCGAGGGGGCAAGAGGGAGGCACGTCCAAGGCAGCAACCTAACCTTGGCATGACATGTCAAGGGCACCTTCCTGCTTTCCAGAAGGTAGCCCGTCACATCAGTCAGGCAGGCCCTCAGGGTGCTCAGCATTGGCATCACAATTCAGTGAAGGAGAGAGCAGCAGGGCGTTCACCCAGCCTCAGGCCCCCAACCACCTGCGTTGTCCAAGGCAGCTCCACATGCAGGACGAGGCCGAGCTGCACCTGCAGGAGCGGCCACCGGCAGAAGGCACGGCCCGCTGCCTTGCCCGCAGGCGGCAGCGCTGCCGCGGCCGCCACCGCCTGAATCAACCCAGCGCTCCCCCGCGCCGCATGCCGCCGCCTCGCCTGACGCAGACCTGGACCCTCCTTTCCTCAAGGACGACGGCAGCCCCGTGACGCTGGCCGACGCGCGGGCGGTGGAGGCGGAGGAGGCGCGCATGCACGGCGGCCACGTGCCAAAGGGCGGCTTTGCCTCTGCGGTGCAGGCGCGCGGGACGGGGTGTGGGCCGGCGCCATGGAGGGCGACCTCCGCTCCGCTCTGCTGGTTCAGGGGTGCCTGCTCGGCTCCCGCGGCCGCCCGCCGCCCGCTCGCCGCCTTGCTGGTCCAATGTTGCCTGCAGCTCGCTTGCCCGCTACCACGGTCCTGCTGCCGTGCCGCAGAAGGCGGCGCAGGCCAACGTGGAGGCGGGGTTCACGGACCAGCCCACCCTGCGGGAGAGCTTTGCCGCCGTGCAGCAGATGGGCCTGGCTGCGGGTGGGCGCTGGCTGCTTCTGAGGGCCTGGCGGGGCACGGCATGTCACGGGACGGGAACGGCCCAACCTCTGCTCCCCTCCCATGGTGCTGCGCCCCTCCCATACCGCTGCCGCTGCATGCCGGCAGAGGAGCTGCCCAGCCTGCAGGAGGCAGCGGCGGCGGCGGCGGCGGAGCGAGAGCAGCTGGGGCGCACGCGCAGGGGCGGCCTGGCCAGCAAGATGATGGTGGGCCGGGCCGGGGTGGCGCCGCCAGCGGCCAGGCGCCGGACCCCTGTGCCATACCCCCGCTGGGCTGCCTGTGCATGCAGGCATACACGCGCACGACTTGCCCCCCGCCCCGCAGAGCGCCGCCGCCAAGGCGGACTTGGCGATGAAGCGGGTGATCGAGGCGGGGGCGTTCACGGAGGAGGCGGCGGCGCTACTGCAGTCTGCGGAGAGCACGCTGTATGGGCAGGTGGGGTGGGGTGGGGGTGAGGGGGGCCTGGGGCCCACTTTGGCTCGACTGTTTCTGAGTGTGTGTGTGTGTGTGTGTGTGTGTGTGTGGAGGGCAGCAAGGGGCGCTGCAGATGGCAGGTCGCGTGCCGGCCAGCTGGATCGCGCGGCTGCAACCTGCGCGCGCACATGCTGGCACAGGGAAGCTGCCTGGCACAGGGGGGCTGCCCGCCGCCCTGCTCCCTGCTCCTACCCGCCGCCCGCATCCCATGCAGGTGCTGCCAGGCGGGGTGGCCAGCCAGGTGGCGAGCTATGCCAAGCAGAACCGGGAGGCAGGCGTGTGCGAGGAGTACCACCCGCGCCACAGGCAGGGGCAGCGGGCCAGGCAGGGGTAGCAGGCCGGGCAGGATGCCGGGACCCAAGGTTGAGTGCTGCGGGGCAGCTGCAGCGGCACTGGCAGCAACACGGTACAGGCTGAACGCTGAACCTGCCCGACTCGGATTCTGGCTGCACCTGAGGCTCCCCCACCTCTTGGTTGCCCTCTCTGCGCAGCCGACCAGGCGTTTGCATTTGCATTCTGTGTGTGAAAAGAGGGGGAGCACAACAAAGCCGCAAGAACGTCAAAATCCGCGGCGGCGGCAGGCAAGGCGCCCGCCGCGCCGCGTGTGTTGCTGCGTGCTGCCAGAGTGGGCGTATGCCACACGGGTGGTGTGTGGAAGATGGATGTGTGGGGTGGCCTGCCCCGCAGCGCCAGAGAGCGGCGGCGGCAGGCCGCGCGCAATGCACCGTCGGGCCGCCGCCGCCGCGGGGCACCGGTGCGTCCGTCCCGCGTGTATGCGCCGACGCACTGCAAGTACTGCTGTACTGCTGCATGTACCTCCTCATCCTCAGTACTTGATGTCGTACCCGAAGCCGAACCGGGGCGGCTTGTTGAGGTCCAGCGCCGAGAACTGGCCGCTCACCGCCAGGCGCGTCTTGGCCTTGAGCTCCTGCAGGCAGAGAGGGGCGAGTGGGCAGGGGCGGGCGGTGAGGTGGAGAGGGCAGCAGGCAGGCAGGGACGGGCAGGGATGGGGACAGGCAGGTGGGCAGGGACGGGCAGGGCAGAGGGCTGGAGCCAGAGGGAGGCGAGGCGGGCAGGCAGGGGAGGGCGGGCGCCAGCGACAGAGGCGAGCGGTGCGGTGCTGCCATGCTGGCAGGGCTGGCGGCAGCCCGCGCTGACCCTGCCGCGCACGCCACCACAATCGCAAACAACACACACACACACACACACACACACACACTACACACGCGCGCGCATGCCCCGCCGCCGCCCCGCCCTCGACCACCGGGTCCCCTCAGCTGCCTCCACCTGCTCGTACAGCACGCTGACGATGCCTGCGTTGTCCAGCTTGAGCTTGGTCAGGGCGCCGCCCTCCAGCTGCTTGGACACGCCTGGGTGGCGGGGGAGGGTGGGGGGAGGGGGCGGAGCAGGCGGGAGTGAAGGGGTGAGGATGGGGCGTCGGGTGGCAGCTTTGAAGAACGCAGTGAAGCGAGCGCACGCGAGCGTCGCCCGTTGCGGCCGCCGGCGGCAGCGGCAGGGCGCAGACGCCCCGCGCTCTGCCCAAACCGCAACTCAGAACCATGTGCACGCAGGCACCGGCCGCAGGCATGTCAAGACCAGAGTACGGGCAGGCTGGCTCACCGGTGGCAAAGGTGGTGGTGCCTGCCGCAAGGTCGCGCACCACCTCTGCGCCAATGGTGGTGTCACCGGTCACCTTGTGCGCAACCAGCGCGGTGGCTGCGGCGGCAGGGGCGCGGGGCGGGCGTGGGGGGGTCAAAAGCGGCGAGCGCGAGGCGCGCAGCCAGACGATGGCGTGGCCGGGATCGACAGACGGGGGCGCAGCCCCAGCCCATGGGATGGACGCTCCGTGGCGCAAGGCCGCGGCCCGAGCATGCTCGATGACGCAAGGCCGCGCGCCTCTGCTACGCAAGTCCACCCCCCACCCCCCACCCGCACCCGCACCCCCAGCTCACCAGCCTGCTTGTCGTTGTACAGCAGCGCCGCCTGGTAGTCGGACGCTGTGTAGCCCAGGCCCACCGTCCACTGCGGGGGAGTTGGGAGGGCAGGGGGAGGCGGGGGGAGCTGGGCATGAGGGCCGGGCTGTGGGCGGTGGATGCATGGGACGAGGTCGAGGAGCAGCAGCCACGCCCCGTGCTCACCAGCGTGCCACCCACACTCGCCAGCGCGCGGCCCCCGCCCCCCGCCACCAGGCCCCTCCCACACACGCGCCAGCACGCGCGCGGCCCCTCCTTCCCTCCCTCCCTCGCTTCCCACCACCACCGCCGCCGCCGCCCCCACCCCACCTTGGTCACCGCCGACTTGGCTGTGTCGTAGGAGGCCTCGCCCCCCACGGTCAGCCCTTCAACCCGGGGGTGGGTTGCGGCAGGCAGGGGAAACGGGTGGAAGGGGGGCCCGGGAGGCGCGCAACAACATCACACCCGGAGCCGGGGCCAGCGGCGGCGCGCGGACCGAAGGCGGCAGCCCCGAATGCCCGGCGGGGCAACCGAAGGAGCAACCGAGGGCACAACCTGTTGGGGAAGAGCCCAGCCACCGGGGCGGGTGGGGGGGGGCGGGGTCCCGGGCTCCGCCGGGGGGGCGCACCTGCCACCTTCCCCCTGGGCCGGGGGGGTAGGGGCCCCCAAGGACTTAAGGTTGGCGTGGGTGTTGGCGTAGTCAACCGACAGCTTGCCTGCAGGCAGCGGCAGGGAGGGAGGGAGGGTGAGCCTGTGTGTGTTGCCTCCTGCAAGGAGCCGCCGACCGGAGCTTGAACCTCCCCTCTCGACCTGACCAGCCTGCCCGTCAGGTCGTTGCCCACACCCACACCCACACACCACCCTGCCCCCTCTCGTCCCCACACCCAGCCCGCCCCGCCCTCCTCCCAGCCTGCCTGCCGCCCACGCCTGCCCGCCCACCCACCAGAGTCGGGGTCGGGCACGGTGCCGGCGATGCCCAGGTTCAGGCCGGGGGCCAGCTCCTTGTAGGACACAGCCACAGCAAGCTGCAGCAGGCAGGCAGGCAGGCAGGCAGGCGGGTGACGACGCGCTGGGTGGGTGGGTGGGTGCGTGTGCGCCCACATTGGGCTCAGCCACCGCGCTGCCAGCATTGCAGCAGCACAGTGCGGCACCGCCAGGCCGCTGCCCCGCGCTGCTGCTGCCGTCTCTGGCACAGCAGCGAGCAGGGGCCCTGGGGAGGTGGGTGGCGCAGCTTGCCACCGCCGCCGCAGCCGCCGCCGCCGCCCACTACCACATCACCACCGCACCTTGCCCGACTGCCCCATCGTGGCCACAACATTGTACTTGTTGGCGGCATAGGCTGCCTTGAGCGCCATCTCAAGCTTGTCATCCTTGCCCACCGCCGTCACGCTGAAGTCCTGCAGGCGGCCCCGGCAGGCGCAGCAGGAGGCGGGTCGACGGCGTGCCGCGGTGGCGGGCACGGCGGCAGGCCCCGGCAGTTGCGGGGCGCCAGCCGCCGCCTTGCGGGGGCGAGGACGCCCATGGGCAGCCGCACCGCGCCCTGCAGTGCTGTGCATCGCTGCAGCTGGCCTGCTGCTGCAGGGAGGTGAAGGCGGGAAGCGGGCTGCTCCGGTGGATGCCGCCCGCCGCCGCCGGCCCGCCCGGGCCCATCGCGCCAAACCCAAGCTGATGGCCGCTTCCACGTGCGGCCTACATCCCACCCATGCCATCCCCGGCCTGCTGGGCCCCGAATGGGCTTCGGAGAGCCCACGGCACCCAGCACAGGTCGGTCATCCTCCCACCCGCTGTCCTTATCGTGCCGCTGCGCACTCACCACGCCATCGGCGGTCTTGCTGGACAGGTTCAGGACCTTCTCATACTGGAATTTGCCCGTCTTGGCGCCATACAGCAGCTCTGCACGTTGGAGCGGCAGTGGGGTGTCGGGGAGGCGCCCCGACAGCAACCCTGGGGTCTGCCAGGACTGGTGCAACGCGGGGCAGGCCGATCGCGACGTGCCGGCGTCTCACCCTTCGCATTGGTGCCCAGGCTGGTGAAGGCTGCGGGAGCCATCGTTTCGGCTGTAGGGCACCGAGAAAGGATGGAGGAGCGAGGGGCGGAAGGCGGGCGGCGGGAGGCGTGAGAGGGATCAAGCCCAACCAGCCAAACGCAAAGCACGCAGCAGGAGCGCCCACTTGCACTGCCAGATGCAGGCGAGCTGATGGAGTGTTTGCAAAAGATCGGGGCTGCAAATGTGTAGCAGCACCTGGTAGCGGGCGGCAGGCGGCGGGACCCGCCGCAGGCACAGGCATGTGGAGAAGCAGCAGCGAACAGGTCAAGAAGCCGTGGCTGCAGAACTGCAGCGGTGCCACGAGCAGAGTGAAATCCCGCCTCTTGGCTGCGCGTTACTACGCACCACGCAGCTCATGTTTGCCGCGGCGCGCGCCAGCTGCCGCCGAATGCCGCTGTGCCCATCCAGTGGCCTGCTGCTGCAAAGCTGGGCGGGGCCGCTCCTGCAGGCATCGCCGCAGAATGGCTGAGGGATCCACAAGACACCGCCTGCCAAGCAAGAACATGCATGTCTGCAGTCCACGCACTGCCGCATCAAGTGGCAGCCGTGGGCACCAACCTGCACCTAACCGTCTCGGCTCCAGCGCCGCTGCCGCCTTCACGTCTGCTGCCGGGGGTGGCTGGCCTGTGGCCACCCCACCGCTGGCGCTGCTGCTGCTGCTGCTGCTGCTTGCCCCTGGCTCCTTCTTGTCTGCGTTCATGGTCCTGCCCGTCTCTGACGCGACGTAGAACGCCATCTTGAACACACCCCACACCCCCACCGCAGCGATGAACACGGCGCCAATGGCTGCAGCGCAGGAGAGGGGCAGGCGCAGATGCAGGGGGTGGTTCGAGGGTATGCCTGCAGGGCTGCTTGGCCTGGCTAGCGGGGTCAGGCACTCGATTCAGCGAACACCAGCCTGGGCGGTGTTGCAGGAGGACGGCTCACCTCCGGCGCCCATGGCACCCACTGTCGCAAACACATTGGGAGGTGGCGGCAGCGGCTCCTCAGGGTTAAATCCTGCAGGCAGCACACACAGTGAGAGGCTGCTGCAGGAGCAATACCCTGCAAGGAACGCGGAACAGCGCCAGACGCCAGACGGCAGCCCATCGCCTGGCGGCCCTCACCTGGCTGCCCGGCGCCAGGGGGTGGCTGGGTCTCGCTCGACAGGCCTCGCTTGCCGGCTCCTGGCGCAAAGCTGCTGCGCCGGGCAAGCCTGCTGCACACTGCACTGCGGCAAAGCATCGGAGGCAGCGGCTGGCAAGGTTGTGCTCCCAGTGAATTTTCCAATGGTCCAGGACTTGTGTTCCAGGCTCCGAGAGCCTTGAACTGCCATGAAGGGCACACTGCCAGCAGGGCAAAGATGCAGGCCAGCCGGCTCTCTGCCCAAGCTTACATCAATTGAGCGAGCTTGGGATTGCCTAAATCCGGTGGCAAACTGCCCACGGGGTTTGAAAAGCGGAGTGAGCCTCTGCTGCAAAAGTTGACCGGCAGTAGGAGGTGTCGAAACGCGGGGAGAAGCGGCAGCATGCCGCTGCTGCGCAAGGTGAATACATCGGGACAACCAGCAGGAGCGCCGTGACCCGAAGCGTGGGCAATCGTCGCTGCACCACTAAACCTTTGCTGCCCGTTGCTGCAGGGCTCCCAAGGGGCAACAGCAGAGCGGGGACGCTCGCCCTCGAAGACTGCAGCGGCGGGCCGACCAGCATCCAAGGGCAGGTCCAGCCAAGCCGACCCGCGCAAGACGCCGACACCGGTGCCAGCGGGCGCGCAGCAACAGACGCCTGCAAGCGCGTTGGCAACAGCAGCTGACGACTATGCCATGGTGCGTGGTGGTTAAAAGGTGCAGGGGACGGACTGGTGGATGCACAGAGGCGTTGGCGTGTGCCGAGCCGCTCAGCCTGCATGGCCGCCCTATGGCCCTGCCTCCTCACCTGCAGCGGCGCACCTTGCCTCTCCCCATCCCTGCCCGTTGCCTGCAGCCCGTCCGCGAGGTGGTGCGGCCCGCCAACCAGCTGGCGCTGTCGGCCGGGGAGCTGGAGGAGGAGGTGGGGCGGTCGCTGACGGCGGGCAACCCCACGGCGCCCGCCAACCTGGTGCGGTACAGCTTCCGCGAGCGAGGGTACCGCGCGGAGCCCATCATCGACCAGCAGCTGCAGCACTTTGCGCTGGGCGGCTGCCTCATGCACTGCGAGTCCGAGGAGGCGGCGCGGCAGCGGCGGCGCGAGTCGCAGGCCGCCGCCGCCGCCGCGCGCTCGCGGCGCGGCACAGAGCAGCAGTCGCGGCGCGCCACGGGGGTGGCCGCCGTGCGGGCCAGCGAGGCTGGGGCAGGCGCGGCGCCGCTGAGCAGCGAGGCCTCGCTGGGACCTGGCGCCCTGGATGACGACGCGGCCACCACCCGCCTGCGCAACCAGTTCAACTTTGCAGACCGGGCGGCGCAGACGGGGCACCACCCGCCCCGCGACAGAGCCACCAGGACCGAGCCACCCCCCACCGCCGTCACCGCCGGCTCCTGCTCCCGCTGGGAGATCTATGAGGCGTATGTGCAGGACCAGGAGCGGCAGCGGCAGACCGAGGAGCTGGCGCGCCAGAAGGCGCAGGTGGCGCGCAAGGGCAACCAGCAGGCGGCGGCGGCCATGGCGCAGCGGGCGGCGGAGCTTGCGCTGGCGCCCGCGCAGTGGGTGGGTAGGGTTATCGCGTGGTGGTTGGCGGTGGCGGGTGGTGGGCAGCTGGGATGCCCGTGGCATGGCATGGCAGGCGGGTGGCAGGGAGGGTACCAACCAGGGCCTGGTCCCGCTCCCTTGTGCCTGTGATGATCAAGCCCCAGCTCACCTGCGCTCATGTCGGCCTGCTGCAGGACCTGCGGGGCGGCGACGGCCTGGCGGCGCTGCCGGGGCAGGCTGCCTGCCTGGTGGAGCGCATGGTGCAGCAGAACCTGCTCAAGGATGTGGCCATGGACTTCAGGGTGGGTGCCTGGCTGCCTGATGGCAGGGCATGCACGGACGGCCACGTGGCGGGATGGAATAGCAGCCTGGCTGTGCGCCCAGCCTGATTCCAGCCGCCTGTGCTTCTGTGTCGCATGCCACTGCATGTGCCTCCTCATCTCCCCGGCTGGCCCTCGCCATGGTGCCGCCACCTGGTCCCCACTGCGCTCTCACCCTGCCTCCCTTCTGCCATGGCCTCCTCTACCTCCCGGCCTGCTGCGCAGTACTGGGATGACCCTGCCGACGCGGTGGCGCCAGAGGAGGGCACACTGCTGCCGCTGTGGGGAGAGAAGGGCGAGAGCTTCACCAGCCCGCGGGTCAAGCGCCGCGCGGTGACCGCGCTGTGCTGGAGCCCCCGCTACTTCGACCTCTTCGCCGTCGGCTACGGCAGCTTCGATTTCCTCAACCCCACCACCGGCCTGGTGTGCTGCTACAGCCTGAAGAGCCCGGGGCAGCCAGAGTTCAGCTTTGGCACGGCGGCGGGGGTGATGTGCCTGGACTTCCACCCAGACCACCCCAGCCTGCTGGCCGTGGGCTGCTACGACGGCGCCGTGGTCATCTTCGACCTGCGGGCAGGCAAGCTGCGCAGGGGTGATGCTGCAGCGCCGCACGCAGGCATGACACACAAATTGAGGAGCATGGCAGAGCTCCTTGTCTTGTCCTCATGTGCCTGTCTGCTGTGCCTTTGCACTCCCCTCTGCCTGCCTGCAGCGGGCGACAAGCCGGCGTACCAGTCCACCCCCCGCAGCGGCAAGCACAGCGACCCTGTGTGGCAGGTGTGCTGGCAGCGCACGCACAGCCACGAGCTGGCGCTCAGCAGCATCAGCACCGACGGCCGCGTCACGGCCTGGACCGTCAACAAGAACGAGCTGTCGCACCAGGACGTGCTGCAGCTGAGCACCCTACGCGCCAGGGAGCGACTGGTGCCGCCGCTGCCGCCAGCGGCCGCGGCGGCCGCGGCGGCGGAGCAGGCGCAGGCGCAGCCGCAGCCGCTGCAGCAGCTGCAGCAGCAGCGGTCGGACAGCAGCGGTGGGTCGGAGGAGGAGAGCGGGTCTGTGGGAATTGCAGGTATGCCTTGCTGCGGCAGTCTGCTCTACCCCTGGCCCTGAAACTGAGCGCCGCACTCCCTGTGCGGCTTCTCGTCGCGCCCTGGCCTGCCTGCCCCCCAAGCTCCGGCCCGCAACCATGGGTCGTCCCAGCCCCGCACTGCCCCTGCGCTGCCGCGCCTGCCCTTGCAGGCGGCTGCTGCTTCGACTTCAACCGCGAGCAGGAGTTCCTGTTTGTTGTGGGCAGCGAGGACGGGTCGCTGTACAAGTGCTCCACAGCCTACTCCAGCGAATACCTACAGGTGGGGCAGGGATGATGGGTGGTGGTGGTGGTGGTGGTGGCTGTGGTGGCGGTGGCCAGGTTAAGTTTGGTGTGGTGTGTTTGCGCGTGTGGAGACGCATAGGCATCTCGGCATGGGCACGGCACAGGAGGAGCAGGGAGAGCTCTGGAGCTCCAGTGCTGGTTGACCATGCGAGCAGCCACCGACAGCCAGGCAAGGGAGGCAACCCCAACCCTGCCCCCCCCCTTGCAGGCCTACCAGCCCGGCCACCGCCTGCCCGTGTATGCGGTGCGCTGGAACGGCCTGCACCCGCGCACCTTCCTGTCAGCCGGCGCCGATTGGAAAGTCAAGCTCTGGGACTCGGTGCTGCCAAAGGTGCCAACTGCTGGGGGAAGGGCGGGTGCCTGCTGAGGCTGGGCTGCAGCACGGTAGCAGACCGTGCAGGGCAGGATGCACACTGCCCGCGAGCCTGCGCCTGATCAGGCATATCACCCGCCTGCCCCTGCCTGCCCCTGCCCCCGCCCGTCGCCCGCAGCCCGTGCTGAGCTTCGACCTGCGCGCCCCCGTGGGCGACGTGGCGTGGGCGCCCTTCTCCGCCACCGTGTTTGCCGCCGTGACGGACGCGGGCAAGGTGCACGTGTTCGACCTGGCGCGCAGCCGCGCGGCGGCGGCCTGCGTGCAGCGCGTCACCCGCAAGGCCCGCCTCACCAAGCTGGCCTTCAACGCCCGCCACCCCGTGCTGCTGGTGGGCACCGAGCATGGCGGCGTGGTGTGCCTCAAGCTGTCGCCCAACCTGCGCCGCGACTTCGCACCAGGTGGGCGGCCGGCTGGGTGTGCAAGCGGCGGAGCAGGAAGTGCCTCCCTGCTGTGCTGTGTGGGGCCGCACGTTGGCACAGCCAGCACGGAGGGTGGCAGCTGGGCGGCGACTCTGCCCGCCCCGCCCGCTGCCCTGCCACACATGCCCTGCCGCTGCCGCCGTACCTGCGGCGCAGGCGCGCCAGCCAGCGGTGGCGGCGCCACCCTGGGGCGCAGCGACTCGGAGGCGGCGGCTGCGCGGGCGGCGGAGGCGCAGCGGCTGGAGGCGGTGTTGGTGCTGGCGGCCAAGTGCAACCAGGCGCTGAGGGAGGAGGACTGGGAGCTGATGTGAGGGGGGCATGGGCCATGTGCGACAGGCAGGCTTGCACAGGGCTGTGCAGCAGGCACAGGGCTGCGCAACCTTGCAGGCAGGCAGGCTGGCAGGCTGGCATCCACGCACACGCAATCTGACACCGTCTCAACGTCCCTATGGGTCCATCCCTTGCTGCTGACCGCATTGTTTTGACACTGATAACTAAACTCGCTGTGGCAAGTGATGAAGACAGCAGGCAGGGAGCAGCAGGGAGGCACCGACACAGTGACATGCAAAACACGGGGAGGCAGGGGCAACTTTGCGCTAGTGATTACTCAGGGCTGCGGCGGGGGAGGCGGGTACTGCTGCTGAGGCGCCGCGGATGGCCCAGCCTGGATCGTGGGATCTGCTGGCGCCGTGGCTGCCGGCTGCTGCGCCACCGCCTGGGCCTGCTGCTCGTAGCCAGACGCCGCTGCGCCGTATGGTGCTGCTGCCGCCGGTGGCAACGGCGCTGCCGCTGCTGGCGGCGCTACCGCTGCTGCTGGCGGCGGCAACGGCACAGCAGGCGCCTGGGCAGGCGGCGCAAAGCCGCTGGGCGCCAGCAGGGCGGCCTCCACGGCCTGCATGACCTCCGGTAGCTGCACGGCCTGGCCGGCTGCCAATCCCTGCGCACCAGCTGGAGCCCCGTCGGCCGCCGCTGGTGCGGGCTGTGCAGGCAGGGACGCCGGCTGGGGAGGCGCAGGGGCCGCCGCCGTCTGTTCCCGGCCAGTGCCGATCACCTGCTGCACGGCGGCAGGTGCCTGCAGTACCGCCGGGGCCAGCTGCTCGAAGGCCAGCTGCAGCGGCGAGAGGGCAGCCTGCTGCTGCACGGCAGCAACATCTACGTCCATCGGAGCGGCCACAGCTTGTGGCGGCTGAGGCGGCGGCTGCACAGGCGCGTCTGTGGACGCGGGAGGCGGCTGCACCTCCCGAGGCGCAACCTCCACAACGGCCACGCCAGCCAGTGCCTGCGGCGGCTCAGCCGGCACCGGCACGGCTGCAGCGGGCGCCTGCTGCGCTGCCGGCGCCGCCGCCTCCTGCTGTGGCTCGGCCTTGGGAGCAGCCTGCTGCTGCGTCGCCTGCTGCGGCGGCACGGCCGCCTGCGGCGCCGCCACCGCCACCGCCGCCAGGCCCTGCCCACCGCCGCCCTCCTCCTGGGGCGCCGCCGGCGGCGGCTGCACCGTGGCAGCTGCCGGCGGGGCGGCGCTGCTGCCGCTGCCGCCGCTGCCGCCGCCGGCGCCGGCGCCGGCGTGGTGGCGTGGCGGGTGGTGGTCCTGGTGCTGCTTCATGCGTTCGTATAGGTGCTCCAGCTGCTCCCCGCTCTCCTGGTTCTCTGCAGGGGGGGCAGCAGCCAGGGGGCAAGCAGCAGGGTGCGCGCAGGCTATCAGCACAAGGGGCCGGCTCAGGCGGGGCAGTAGTCTTGCCAAGGGCGAGAGGGGCGAATGGAGGGCCAGGCCGCAGGATGCGACAGCGGGGCGCCCGAGAGCAGCGCAGGGGCAGGGCGGAAAATAAGTGCGGTACCGTGGGTGGCCGCCCACCACCTGTGTACCTACCTGTGTAGTGACTCACAAACTCCCACAGGCTGTGGCGCAGCTCCTCGTCCCCCACAGCCTCCTGCTCAATCCTGCGCGCATACGCACACACACGCGCCCAGGCAGCCAAGCAGGCGGCCGGGTCGGTCGAAAGTTGGCGGCCCGCCAGCCGGTGATGCCCTGTCAGGAAACAGACAGAAACACACACACACACACACACACACTCCGCCGCCGCCGCCGCCGCCGCCAGGCAGCGCCGCCGCCCCTCCCTCACTTCTCGCCGATGGCTGCCAGGTACTTCTTCGTCTTCTGCACCACCAGCTTTGCATCCATCTCCCCGCCCTTGCGCTGCAGGCAGCAGCGGGCGGGGGTGCAGCCGGTGTGACGCCAGCCGCGGCGGCCGCAGCGCGCAGGACGCGCGGCGCCGGAAGCTATGCACTCGTCTCTGCCCCGCC
>NW_005435082.1:986014-989687 GCF_000147415.1 Chlorella variabilis | reverse complement strand
ACCTGTGGTGGGGGGTCGTTTTCGTGACTCACGCAGCGTGGCTGCTGGGGACGGCGCTGGGGGCGGCGCCCCCAGCCCGGCACCAGCGCCTCGGCGTCGCACCCACCCACGACACCAAGCAGCAAGCCCCAGCCCTGTAGCCCGGCACAGGCGCACCACACGCCACACCCCAGCAGGCCCCCCCAGCCGCCCACTTGATTGGCCGCAGCATGTCTCTGTCCTTGATGACCATCTCGTAGGTGGTGATGAGCACGTCAAACTTGTACTGCCGCCCCGCCAGCAGCCCCGTCTCCCACTCAAACGCGCGCAGCACCTGGCGGGGAGGGGGCGGAAAGCGGGGTGTGGATGGGTGGGTGGGTGCGTGCGTTTGTCAGCAGGCGAGCGAGGTGGCGCGGCTGCGTGCGCGGCGTGCGGCGGCCGGCCAGGGGAGGAGGGCCCGGACAAGGCAGGTGCGAGGCATGGGCGGGCCCGGCCGGCCACCTCCCCGCTCACCCACCCACCCAGCTCCCCAGCCAGCCAGCCCCAGGCAGCAGGCGGGCGCCCCCCCTCCAGGCGGCCACCCACCTCCCTGCTCTGCGCATCTCCCACGTACACGATGGCGTTGACAGAGGGTATCCACTTGCGGAACTCGCGGATCCAGTTGGGTACCGTGGACAGCGGTACCACCACCAGGAATGGTCCGGCAATCTTGCTAACCTCAGACAGGTAGCCTGCGGGAGGGGCGGGGGGGGTGGGGGGTGGGGGGTGGGGAGGGGGGTGGCGGCATGGGATGGGATGGCATGCCACGGGTTGATGTTGCAGGCCTGGGAGCACCCTCCGTTCCGGCTCAGCACAGCGCCAATGCAGGGCGCCAGCCCCACAGGGTCCACCCACACCACCACCCACCCACCCACCTATCATGGACGCGCACTGCACCGTCTTGCCCAGCCCCTGCGGGGAGGGGGGCAGGAGGCAGGAGGGCGCGGAAACAGGGGTGAAGGGCAGCGTCGGAGCGGGGGGCAGCGCCGCCGCTGGTGCCGGCCAAGGCAATCGCCTCTGCCGCGGTCAGACACAGCTGGGGCCCCCGTACATGAATCCCTCGCCACCTGGACTCAGCGCTTCCAGGAAAACACACACACACACACGCAACCCACACACCCAGCCACGACCCGCACCATCTCGTCCGCCAGGATGCCGTTGCAGCCTCGGGACCATGAGTACACCATCCAGTTGAGTCCATCCAGCTGGTAGTCGCGCAGGGTGCCGCCTGGGGTGGGGTGAAGTGTGGGGTGTGTGGGTGTGTGGGGTGTGGGGGTGGGGCCGGACGTGTTGGGGAGAGGGGAATGGGGTGGATGTGCGCGTGTGCGGCGATAGGCAGGAGCAAGGGAAGCAGGGAAGGGGCACCGCCGTACTGCTGCTGCTCGCACAGCCAATCGCCCAGTGCGTGGGCGCAGGCGGGCGGCGCACCGCGGGCCGGGCAGGCCGCCCCGCCGGCATGCGGCCAGCCGTGAAGGGTACCGCACTCACACCCACACCCGGACCCACGTGGCCGCAGCCCACACTTCCTCCCAAGCCCCTGCACCACCAACCCTCCCACCCCACCCTTGAGGTAGTCTGGCTGGGCGGTGAAGGCGCGGGATCCGGAGGAGGCAAAGGCGCGGCGCTGCGCCTCGACAGTCTTGCGGGACTCCTGGATGCGGCGCTCCCGCTCCTGGAAGGCCGCCACGTGGGCGCCCTGCCCCACCCCCGCCAGGCCGGCGGCGGTCTCGTAGGTGGCGTCGCAGTAGGGCAGCCCCTTCCACTTGCACAGGTACTTGACTGTACGGCGGGTGGGCGGGGGACGGAGCAGGGGGGTTGTATTATTATTGATAAATTTATAGGGGGTGCATAGGGATGAGGCAGGCGCGGCGAGCGGCGAGCGGGGCGGGGCGCTGGGAAGGCCCGGGCTGCGCGGCGCGCGCGAAGGCCTGGCAGGGGGCGCGGCGCCCTGCCTGTGCCGTCCGAGAAGGTGCGCTCCCCGATCACGCGCTCCACCTGCGACACACACACGCATGGGGGAAGAGATGCTTCAAGGATTGAAAAGGGTGTCTTTAGGTAAGTGGACGATACTAGACTTGCTGGGTGAAACATCCAGTGATTTGTACAGGAAAGGCTGCTCGATTACGTGGGGCACACACATCACTCCAGCATATCCCTCCCCCACCCCGCCGTACTCCCCCGGTGCCAGCGCCGCCGCGCCCCGCCGTGTGTCGCATATGCCGCCGCCATGTACTGGCCCCTGTACCGCCCCCCCCCTGCACCGCCCCCGTACCTGCTTGTACTCCTCCACCATCTCCTCCTCCATCTGCTTCTGCACATCCAGCAGCTCGCACTCCTCGCGAGACAGCCAGGGCCGGCGTTGCTGCAACAGGGGCGGGGCGGGGCGGGGCGGCGGCGGCGGCTTGTGGAGGGGCTGGGTATGGAGGCGGAAGACGTGGGTTGAGGGAGGTGCGGCGGTGGGGAGGCAGGCACAGCCAGAGAGGGGTGGGTTGCAGCACAAGGAGAAAACAAGGGGTGGGTGGTTGTCAACAGGCGGCACCACGCCTCTGCCTGGCGCACCTCCTGCTCCTCCACCTTCTTGATGTAGTTGAGAATGCGCTTGAAGCCAGCCAGCTGCAGCAAGGAGAAACATAGCAAGTGGGGGCGGATGGGGCCGGGAGAGGGAAGCGGCGGCAGAAGCAGCGGCAGACAGGCGAGGCGACGGCCGCCGCCGCGGCCCACCAGCCACGCTCGCGCGCTGCCTACCCCGCCGCAACCCCCGCCCCACTCCCCCCAGCGCAGTGCGTGCACCGCCTGCCTTGCCACCCTGCCACAGGCCAAGCAGGCCAAGCATGCACAGCGTGCACAGCGCACGCGCCTGGCTCAGCGTGGCCTTGGTCTCCCAGGTGCAGTGCAGGTAGGAGTGGCGGGCCCACTTGACGAAGAACTCGCGGCTGGCCCAGGGGTCGGCGGGGCTGGGCTCCGCGCCCTCCATGTCCCTGCGCTGGCGGGGGGGCCGGGGGTGGGAGGCGGGGGAGGCAGAGGAGAGGCAGCTGGCAGCTGGCAGGCATCGGCCCCGCTCCGCGGCACCGGCCCCTAGCCGGCTGTTCGCCACGCCGCCTCAGCCCACCGACTTCGCTTCTCAGCCACCACCTCGGCGATCCACAAACCCTATGACCCCCCACACCAGCGCCCAACACCAGCACCCAACCTCACCCACCCACCCACACCCACCCACCTGTGCTTGATCACCCGCTCCATCTCATCACCCAGCAGCGCCAGCTCATCCTCGGGAAGCAACACGTGTGGCACCTTGCGCGCCCGCTTGGCCCGGCTGTCCGCCTCCTCCTCCTCGTCGCTCTCTGGGGGCGGGCGGGCGGGAGGGCAGGCAAGCGGGCAGCTTCAGGTGCGAGGGCCCCGCGTGGAGCAGCAGCTGGTTGTCCCGAGGCAGACTGAGGCAACGTGACAGGCACCGCGGGCGCGAGGCAGGCTCGACGCAACAGGCAAGCCGGCCCAGCCCGGCCCCAGCCCCGCATAGCCCCAGCCCCCAGCCCCCAGCCCACGGCCCCCACCCCCCCACCAGCGTAGAAGCCTGGCGTGGAGCGGAAGTTGGCGGCAGGCTGCTTGCTGCCGGCGGCGGCGCCCCAGGCGCCGCTGCCGCTCGACTGCTGGGCGC
>NW_005435082.1:965642-985793 GCF_000147415.1 Chlorella variabilis | reverse complement strand
ACGCAGGCTGTACCGCCGCCTGCTGTACCACCGGCAGCTGCGCCGCGGGCGCCGGCGCCGCCGCCGGCTGCCACGCCTGCTGCACGGCCGCAGGCTGGTGGGCCGCCGCGGGCGGCTGCCAGGCCGGCTGCTGCCAGGCGGGCTGCTGCGGCGCCGGCTGCGCCGCCGGCTGCGGCTGCGCAGCAGGTGCTGGCTGGGGCCGGGGCGCCTCCTCCTCCGGCGCCTCTGCATACTTGGGCTGCACCGTCTGCTGGCGCAGGTTGATGCGAACCACGTTGCGCTTGGCGGCGGGCGGGGCGGGCTGGCCCGGGGGCTGCGCCGAGGCCGCCGGCGTGGGGTGCGCCGCCTGCGCGGCCGGCGGCGCCCACTCGTCGCGCTGCTGGCAGAGGGAGGCAGAGGCAAGGGATCAGGCGGTTGGGAGACGGCCCGGCGAGAGCGGCCTGCGGCACGCCAGCTGGGCGCAGCCTGAAACACCGTCAAGCAGGGGCAGCCGGCAGGCTGGCTGAGGGCGGCGCCCACCCTGCGCTTGATGCCGGCGGTGGCCGGGGCGGCGGCCTGGACGGGAGTGGGGGCGGGGGCCTGGGTGGCGGGGGCGGGGGCGGGGGCGTGATGCAGCGGGGCGCCGTGAGCCACCGCCCGCAGCTGCCGAGCATCTTCCTCGTCCTGCTCATCCTCATCCTGCACGCCCGGGAGCGCCATACCGCTCAGCACCCCTCTTCAGAGCAGCTGGGCCACCATGCAGGGCCGAGGGCCGACCCCAGAGCAGGCACAGGCCTGCCGCTTGCGTTGGTTTCCAGCTGGTGGCTGCCGCTGCAGGCGGGTAGCTGAGCTAAAAGCTTAGCTCGCAGCCCGCCTCACCAGATCCTCCTCCTCATCATCGTCCTCATCTTCAGAGTCATCCTGGTATTCAGGCTCCTCGTCATCCTCCTCCTCGCCTGCAGGAGAGCCAGGGGGTGGGGGATTGCAGAGATGCAGCTGAGGAGCTGCTAGCAGCCACAGACAGTGCGGGTGTGGGCGGCGGCAGCCAAGCCACACACCTCCCCCCTCTTCCTCCTCCTCCTCCATGTCCTCATCTACATTAAAATCCTCGTCGTCCGCCCTGCAGGCAGCCAGGCAGGCGAGGCCGCACTCCACCGGACTCAGCCCGCGGGCAGGAACGCACGCGGGACGCAGCACAGCGAGCATCCTTGCGGCAGGGCTCCAGCAAGCGGCAGCGCTCCAGGAAGCCCCCAAGCGCACACCAGCGGCGGCAGCAGGCGCTGTCAGCTTCAGCAGCAGCCTGCCTGTCGTTGTCCACCTCCTCTTCCTCCTCCTCATAGTCGTCGGCCGGCGCCGCGCCATAGCCATAGGGGTTGCCCCACGGCGGCGGGTCCATTGCGTGCCGCCACGCCTGCGACGACGGCGGGGAGCCGGGGCGGAGTTGAGGCGGCAAGTGGGACACAAGGGCTGCGCTGGAAGTAGCCGTGTAAACAAAGGAGCAGAGCTAACCCATCCCCCAGCCTGCCGTGCAGCTCGCAGACGTGAAGTGGCAACGAGGCGCACGGCGGAGGGCGGTGGCCGCGGGCGCCTGGCGTTGGTGCCACCGCTCCAGCGGGCCTGGGCGCGCGATCATCCACCCTCCATGGATTCTGGGCGCACCTAGGGGGCTGCGCCGTGCGCCGTGGCTCCGCTTCGAGCTTGAGGGGGTCTCGGGAGCGACACAAGCGATCGCAGGCTGCGCTGCGGTGCTCAATCGGCCAGGGGCACGCTTCCAGAGTGCTGCTCAGAGCCGCCAGGCCTCTCCCACAGCGGCTGGCGCAGAGGTCGGGCGGGGTGGCGTAATGCCAGGCCCCTCCATTCACACAGCAAACAAACACAGAGACGCTGTAGAGAGACCCCGAGCACGGTCCGGCCTTGGGCGGCCCCGATGGCGGGCAGCAGGCCGCAGTGGCATCAGGCTGGCTGGAGCCTGGGGCGGCAGCAGGGCCTCGACAGCCTGCGCCCAGCCCAAGCACCTTGGACCCCTCCCCATCAAATAATTGCTGTAATTTGCTCACCGTCTGCACACATGACTGCATGATGCATGCCGCCCACAACCGAAACACGCTCGTGAGACAATTCCGCAAGCTGTCGGCGGCTGGCACTGCCTACGAGCCGCCAGGGCAACTCCGCCTCTCCACTGCCCAGCCCTCCCAAACCCCCGTCCTTGATGCAACAGTGCTGGTTACATGGTAAGCAATCTGGTGCTACGGTGGGTCAACCTTTGTTCCAGGGCATGCGTGCCGCGGGCCGCAGGCCGGGAAGTCAGTGTTGGGACGGACGAAGAAGAGCGGTGTGGGCCGGATGCTGGCGAGCAGCCAGGGAGCAGCCAAGGAGAGGCCAGAAGCAGATTGGCAATGTCCGCTGCCCAAAGCGGGCACCACGAGATCGCCAGTCGCTGGAAACAGGACGCTCAGGCGGTGACGGAGTGGAGCACCACGGAGCGAGGGCCTCGGAAAGGGCTCCCTCACTTGGTGGCGTCCTTGAGGTAAGCGATCAGATCCGCCCTCTCCTCCGGCTTCTTCAGCCCCGCAAACACCATCTTGGTGCCTGCACACATCGGTATGGGCAGCAAGCATGCAGGCCTTGGTGGTCTGGGCGTGGCGAGGGGTTGTGGCAGCATGCTACCTTGCCCAGACTGGCCATGTCCAGACTGGCCGGCAGCCCGATCCCGGGCTGCTGCTCCACCTCCTCCCCATCTGCTGCAGCCGCTCGCGCCCCGCCACGTGTGCGCTGCATGCCCTCCTGCTAGCTCGCTCTCCAACCAGCGACGCCGTTCGCCACCCGTACCGCCTCCCGTACCGCCCCACCGCACCTGGGATGTACTTCTTGGGGTTGAGCAGGTAGTCGTACAGCGTGTCCTCGCCCCACGTGACGCCCTTGTCCACATTGGCCTTGCTGTAGCTGCACCAAAGGCAGGGGCAGGCGCCAGGGCAGGCAGGCGGCGGCAGGAGGGTCGGCAGCAGCCGGGCGCGCAGCAGACCAGCGCCAGCGTGGCACGCCAGGGGGCTTGCTGCCTGGGTTGCCAGTCGGGCGTGGCGCCTGCCAGCCAGCCAGCCAGCCAGCCCTGCCGTGATGTTCTGCTGTACTGATTCCTCCCATGGCACGCAAGCAAACCCCAGCGTGGGACCCGCCTGAAGCCCGCCGCCTGGCCCGTCTTCCGGCCAAACAGGCCGCCCAGGTTGGGGCCCTGCTTGTGGCCCTCGCCAGGGGCGACGGTGTGGCACTGCGCGCACCTGCGCCACAGTGAGGGAAAGTGGAGGCAGCAATACCAGCAACGGTGGGGGCATGCCAGACGGTGCAGGGCGAGCCAGCAGGTGCGCATGCGGCAGCGCTGCGGCAACTGGCACAGGCGTCGACCGCAGGCGAACCGGCTGGACTCACTTGGTCTTGAAGATCTTTGCGCCTGCAGCAATTCAGGGGAGGGCAGGAGGATGACAGGTCAGTCTTGGAACTGGGGGACAACAGCAGGGTGGCAGCAGCAGCGAACGGCGGCAGCCCCAGCCGGCGGAGTAGTAACCAGCTCTGCCTGCTGCTCCCCGGCTGCGCAAACTGCTCTCTGGATCGCCCGGTGCGTTCCCCGAGTCCGGCAGCCGGGGAGGAGACCACGCCGGCAAGGGTTGAAGGGCTTGGGTGAGAGATGGGGTGAACAACTGCTGGCTGCATGACCGCTGCCTGGGCTGTGCGATGAGCACCAGCACCCAAAATCTGCTAGCTGCACCGCCCCAGGTGCCGTCAGGCCGTCAGGCCGTCAGAGGCGGCCCTGCCCTTCACCCCAAACACATGGCTGCCCCCACGCAGCCCGCTCACCCTTTGCGGCATCGCCGGCGGGTGCCTGCAGGTGGCAAGGGGCATGCGGGTCGGTGGCAGTGGTCGGCAGATGGCGGCGAAGGGTTGCAGGCTGACCAGCACACCCAGGCCCCTCCTACCTCCGCAAAGGACGCCATCCTAACAGCAGCGAGTCGGAAGTGCCGCTGGAGCGTCGAAAAGCTTGAGGTCCTGGTGAGGTGCCGCCTTCTGGCTGCCTAAGGCGCAGCGGGGGGGCGGGCACAGCGGCAGCGTGGAGACCAATTTATGCTCTCCATGCTTTGTCGGTTGTGGGATTCAGTGACCTCAGAGCACCGCGTGACCAGGAAATGTTGTCAAAGGAAGAGGGGCCAGGCAATCAGGCGGCAAACAGTTGAGCGGCCACCACGGCCTATGTATATTAGTGCTTCTGCCTTAGCTTTGATGGCGAGGCAATGCGACAATCTGCTGGATTACAACAACCACCAACATCCAGGTGAATGTTACACATGTGAATGTGCTCCACTGCGGCCCACTGGCACGACGCAATCATCGCATGCGTGCTCCGACTACGCACCGCCTGCAGCCCCGTGTCTCGCTTTTAACCGCCTCTCATGCCAAAGAAGATAGCATTGGGGTTGAAGCTGTTCTCCCCAGACGACTGACCTCTCAGCAGCTGCTCGTCGCCATACCCGCTGCCCTGCTTCGCTGCCTTGGCCTGCCGGCGCTCCTGCAGGTAGCGCTGCACCGTGTCCCAGCGCTGCTCCCGCCGCGCCGCCACTACCAGCTCCTGCCGGCAGCGGGCCGCTCCCAGCTGCCAGGCAGCCAGCGCTCGGCGGCGGGTGCGGCAGGCGCTGTGCCTGGCGGCCGCAGCAAGCAGGAGTTGCAACTGCAGCTTGGCTGCTGTTGCCTGCTGCCGCCAGATGCGCAGGGCTCGAACAGCCAGGCGCCGCGCGCGCTGCTGCGGCAGGCAGCGAGCCCAGGCCATGCGCCGCTGCAGTACAGCCAGTGCACATCGCAGCAGCGCATGCTGTCGCTGTCGCCGAGCTCCTGCCATTGCACAGGCGTCGCGCCCCACTGCCTGCCAGGCTGCAACCTGGTGCGCCTGCGCCCAAGCCGCCAGCGCTCTGCACAGGCAGTGCCTGGAGTGCAGCCGCTGGCCTGCAGCGGTCTGGTCCCTGACCTGCTGCAGCAGAGACTTCCATGGGGCCCAGCCCCAGCGCCACGCCACGCCCCGGCTGTAGTGCATTGCGGCGAGCAGAGCCGAGTGCCGCGCGAGCAGCGCCTCGAGGCGGGCAACGTGCGCCTGCGCCTCTGCAGTCCATCGCCTCTCCAGCTGGCTGTAGGCGGCATCTGGGGACGTGCCATGCTGTCGAGGGGTTGCTGGTAGGCGTGCTGCCATGGAGAGGGTTGCGGAGGCAGGTCAACGGTGGGTCCCCACCTGCGCACAGCGCCTCCAGGGTTCCTCGGGGCTGCAGAGCCGATGCACCCACTTTGCAGCAGTGCCCAATTGCTCCGCAGTTGCTAATCACACGTTTTCACGCAGCTGGGCAGGCGCCGCCACGCCACGCCCAGCATTTCATTTCCGACCCAACCCTGCTTATTGCAAGGCGATCGCAGTGCATCTGGGCTCAAGGCGATTGTTGAAAGGAAAGCTGACGACCGCCGCGCTCCCCTGCTCTCCCCCTAGGGCTTGGCCTGCTCCCCAACTCCGGGCCTGCGGGCGACACAACAGCGGCATGCTGCGCAACGCGATCGCCTCCACCGTGCTCCGCAGCCTGCGGGCTAGCGAGGCATACTCCAGCTGCGGCCTGCCCGGCATGGCGGCCAGGGCCTACTCGGCCGCCAGCGTCCAAGAGCCCACCATCACCGCCACCCTGTTCCCGGGAGACGGTGCGCGGTGTTGGGGGAGGCCCAGGACCCGCCACAGCCCGCCGGGGGTTGACTACGCCGCCGCCGCTGCCGCCTGGCCGCCGCCTGGCCGCCGCCTGGCCGCCGGCGGACCCCCCAGCCGCCGCTGGCCGTGCGCCCACCTCCTGCAGGCATTGGCCCCGAGATCTCCGACGCGGTGATGCAGATTTTCGAGGCCGCCAAGGCGCCCATCGAGTGGGATGTGCAGATTGTGGGCAAGGAGGTGGACCCCCGCACCAACAGCTTTGTGACGCGGGAGAACCTGGACTCTGTGCTGGTGCGCCCCGCCAGCACCTGGTCGCCGGGGGGGCTCGCCAGCCTGCCCAGGGCGACCGCAGCCAGCAGGGATTGCCGCTGGGGGCAGGCAGCGAGGGGTCGTGGCTGTGCGCAGTGCGTCGGGCGCCGGCCCTTTGCCGTTGGTGGGCGTGTAGCCGCTGGCCCTAGAGGCTAGCACCGCGCCATGCGCACGACCCCTGCCTTCCCGCCGGGCACGCCGCTTCACCTCGCCATGCACCGCATGGCAATGGCCCCTCAGAGAATCCCGCTCACCCTCCCACTCCCCTGCCTGCCTGCCCGCCCTCCCGGTCGCCGCCTGCCCTCCCCGGTCGCTGTGGCTGCCGCCCCGCAGAAGAACCGCATCGGGCTCAAGGCGCCCATGGCCACCCCCATCGGCAAGGGCTTCCGCTCCCTCAACCTCACCCTACGCAAGGAGCTGGGCCTGTACGCCAACGTGCGCCCATGCCTCAGGTGGGGTCCGCACGCCTCGGGTGCCCGCCTTGGGCGGCGCGGCGTGGCGCGAGGCAGGGTCCCCGCCGTGCACCGCGGCGGGGATCCGCTGCCGGCAGGCCGGCTTGCCCTGCAGGCGCCTGCGGCGGCCCCCTGTGCTGGGGCTGGCCCCGGCTTCTCAACCTGCCAAGCCATGCTCTGGCCGCCCCTCCGCCCGTGCCCTCCTCTCCCTCCCGCCTGCCACGTGCCACCCATCCGTGCCGCCCTCCCCTCCTGCCACCTGCCACCCTCCTTGCCACCCTCCCCACCTCCCACCCGCCCCTCCCTTACATCCCGCCCCCTGCAGCATCCCCGGCTACAAGACGCGGTACGACAACATCGACCTGGTGACGATCCGGGAGAACACGGAGGGGGAGTACAGCGGGCTGGAGCACGAGGTGGTGCCCGGGGTGGTGGAGAGCCTCAAGGTGGGCGCCGCCGCAGGCGGGCGGGGCCCGGCACAACAACTGCGCGCGACGCACGCGGCGGTTAGCGCCGCCGAGTGCCGGCCTGTGCTGTGCGGCCAAGACGGGCGAGGCCCTGGCCCGACCGCGGCGCGGGCCGTCTTGCGCGATGCCGAGCCCGCCCGCTGTGGCCTGCCTGCCTGCAAACCCGCCGCCATGGCCCGCCGGCTGGCCCGGCACACCCTCCTGCGCTCCAACAGGTCATCACGCGCGTGGCCTCCACCCGCGTGGCCGAGTTTGCCTTTGACTATGCCAGCAAGCACGGGCGCAGGAAGGTGACGGCGGTGCACAAGGCCAACATCATGAAGCTGGCAGACGGGCTGTTCATCAAGTGAGCGGCTGCGGCTGGAGGAGGCTGTTGTTTTGGAGGCATTGTTAGGGCGGGGGTTGGGGAGCGTGGCAGGCAGTGGAGGAGGGGATGGGGAGTGATTTGGGGGCGCACGCAGCAGCAGCAGGCAGCTGGAGCGGCGGGCGAGCGGGAGGTCTGGCTCAGGGGCTGCGGGCTGCGAGCCTGGTGGCGGCGCTCGCGGCTGCCCCAGCCGACCTGCCGGCGCCTGCTGCCTGCCCTGCCCTGCCCTCCCCGCCCCGCAGGTGCTGCCGCGAGGTCAGCGAGCGGTACCCCGACATCGAGTATGAGGAGATGATTGTGGACAACACGTGCATGCAGGTGTGTGGTGTGGTGTGGTGCTTTGCGGGTGTGCTTCTGAGTCGGCGGACCGAGGGTGGGGGGCAGGTGTGGCGGCGGCACATGCCAGCCTGGCCATGAGCCTGCGGGGGTGCCCAGCCTGCTGCCCACCCTTCTGCGCCCACGACGGCATCCACCCCAGCCCACCCCAGCCAGCCTCACGCACCCTGCTCCCGCGCCCTCGCGCCGCCTCCGCCCCCGCAGCTAGTGTCCAAGCCCGGCCAGTTTGACGTCATGTGCATGCCCAACCTGTACGGAGACATCATCTCAGACCTGTGCGCCGGCCTGATCGGCGGTCTGGGCCTCACCCCCAGCGGCAACATCGGTGAGCGCGCGGCCGCGCGCTTGTGTATGTTGTGGTGTCGGGCGGTTGCCAGGCGGCCCGACGCGGAACTGGCTGTGTGGCCGGCGGGCACAAGCCGCTGACGCCTGCATCCTGCGGGCTGCGAGCAGCCGGGCGGGGGAGTTGTGCAGGATAGCCTGTCGACTGTGCACCGGGTGTCCCACCTGTGCTTCCTTCCTTCCTCCCGCCTGCAGGCGCCAACGGCCTGGCGCTCATGGAGGCTGTGCACGGCACCGCGCCCGACATCGTGGGCCAGAACAAGGCCAACCCCACCGCGCTGCTGCTGTCGGGCGTCATGATGCTGCGCCACCTCACCCTCAACAAGCAGGCAGACATGTGAGCGGCAGCGCGCCACACCACCGCGGCAGGCCCGGCAGCCGGTGGCGGCGCCTGGGGCGCCACATTCATGTGTAGCGCCACATGCTTGGCCGGCTTGTTGTGCCGCCCCGACGGCGGCCTCCGCTGCACCTGGGTGCCGTCTTGCAGCCCGATCACCCACCCCACCCCTCCCCTCCCCTGCCCGCGCAGGATTGAGAAGGCGTGCCTGAGCACGATTGCAGAGGGCAAGTACCTGACCCGCGACCTGGGCGGCAAGAGCGGCACCACAGACTTCACATCCGCCATCATCGGCCACCTGCAGGGCTGAGCGGCGCGCCCCCTGGCCCCGCCAGCCCCCGCAGAGCGCCGCCTGGCGGCCGGGCCAGCGGCCGGCAAGCCGGCGCCGCTGGCACTGCACGCCAATCCCTTCCCCAAGCCGGCACTGCCCTGTTGTTGCTCTCCCCCCGCGCCTGCCATTGCTGTGACGCCCACTACTCCCCTTTGCTGTGTGCTACCGTCCCCGTGTGCCGCCCCCTAGCTACACGTCCCGCTCCCCACATTTTTTGCTCCCGTCTGTCCCAGCAATGCGCTCCCCTGTCCTAGCGCCCCTTGCCGTGCGCCGCTGCGCTGCGCAATCTCCCGCCCTGCTTTTCTCCTTTGATGCTGCACCTCCTCAACACTGCACCCCAACACTCTCACACCGCACGCCTACAGCGAGGCGCACGCAGGGAGGCGTCCCTCCCCGCCGTGGCACTGTCTGCCTGTCTGTTGCTGCGCCCTGCTGCCGGCGCTGGCCCGATCGGCGGCGCCGCGCTGCCAGGGCGAAGCAAGTGTAAAGTTGCCAACTGCCAGATGCCATGTCCAGCGGGGCTTTGAGCATTTGGGAAGCACAGATGCCCAGCAACAAAACAACACAGCGTGCCCGATGGCTCCTGCTGGCAGCGGTGGGCACCCGGGAGTGCAGCCTAGCGAGGCGCCCGCCGCACCTCGAAGCGGCAGCACGGGTCGCCCGCGCTGATGGCAGACATTCGCCCCGCTGTGGCCCCGCGGTACGGCACCTCAAACCAGACCCGGTCCTGGCTGCAGCAGCAGGCGCTGGCCAGCTGCGGCTGGCCCGCCTCCTCGAACACAGAGTGGTAGAAGCAGCGGGTGATGGTGAGGCTGGACTGCACTGGTGGGAGGGGGAGAGGAGCAGGAGCAGGAAGCACAGCACGCATGCAACCAGTTGGGCCTCATGCAGGGTGGGTGGATAGTGGGGCAGGTCGGGTCGGGAGGTCCGGCAGGGCAACCAGACCACCAAGCAAGGCTGCAGCGTGAGTCCCACTGTGCACTGCTGCTGACACCTCCTCCGCACACGTGCCCCACCTCTTCGCTGCCAAGCTCCAGCTGGCTGGCAAAGCCGGCCCCCAGGTCCCACTGCAGGCCGCGCAGGCGGGAAGAAAGCACGGCGTAGCCGTCCCGGTGCATGAACTTGGTGGCTCGCAGCAGGAAGCGCAGCAGCGGGGTGGTGCGCCCGCCCATGTGCTCCCGTAAAATCTGCAGCAGCGAGGCGGGCGAATGGCCAAGCCATCACACGTTTGTAGGCTCAAGGGAAGCAGGGAGGCAGGGAGGCAGGCACCCAGCACCGCGCTGCCCATACTGGGCCGCCACAGGCCGGTCGGTGCCCTGCCCGGTGCGGCGCGCGCAGCCGGCGGCGGCAGGCCGCTGGGGCCCCACCTGCAGCACCTCCTGCTCGTCCCCCAGGAAGGGCAGCAGCGCCTTGTGGCTGGCCAGCGCCAGCGCCGCCACGCTGAGGTGGGTCTCGGCGCGGTCGTCCCGCGCGGCGGAGGCGTACCGCCTCATGCCAGCCAGATACTCCGCCTCGATCAGCCCCCGCAGCTCCTGCTCCCGCCCCTCCAGCTGGTGGTACTGCCTGCACGAGCGGGGCGGCGGCGTGATGTGTACGGGGCGCAACGGCACGGCGCTAGGGGATGGGGGTGCTGGCCAGTGCAAGGCAGGCAGCTGGATCTGCTCACTTGCAGCGCGCCTCCACCAGGCCCTTGATCCACCAGGCCCTGCGGCGCATCAGACAGGCAGGCACGTCGGGGGAGTGGGCAGCTTGGGCAGCATGGGGTGCCGCACGGGTGCGGGACACCTGCAGGAAAGCAATCCGCGGCAGCATGGCCCCCACCTGTTCTTCTCCTCGAGCCACAAGCGTGCCCCGGGCATGTAACGGTCCAGCCAGTGCGTGCGCTCCTGGCCCTCCTGGCCCGGCATCACGGGCGGCGGCAGGGGTGGCGCCAGCGCCTGAGGCTGCGGCTGCGCCGGCTGCTGCACGTCCTGGCCGGCGCTGCCTTCTGTCGCAGGGGTGCCGCGCAGACAGGAGAGCGCCCTGAGCGCGGAAGGGGGTGGGGTTGGAGGGCGGGTGAGCGCCCTGGCGCCCAGCAGGGCGACAGCCTGGGCCAGCATGGTGCGAACAGAGGTAGAGGATGTGACGACATTGAGCAATCAGCGTTGAGTTATGTCAACTTGACACATGGCGGCAGCGTGACAGTGTGGCGCCGCCGCTGTGTGCTGTTCTATCAGACACTGATGCACAGTTTATGCGCTGCAACCACAGGGTGCCATGTGGGCCGTGTTCAGGTGGGTGAGGGGTTATGCGAGGGTACTGTGGACGCCGTAGCATTACATGCCTTGGGGCCACACGCCCGCCACCACCTGGCGGTGCGACGGCTACCCCCACCACAGGGCGTGGCGACATTGTAGCACCGTCGCGTCTCTTGCTTTGATCCATGTCACAGTCAGCAAGCCACCCTGTTTTGTATCAGGCGCATGCATATGTGAGCAGCGAAGCAGTGCACAAGATGGCTCATACGGCAAACCAGTTCAAAACGAAGAAGAATTCACTAGAAAATGAATACCTGTGATCAATGCAATACAGGCGTCTGCTGACGAGGGATCACAAAGTTCACACGGGGATCGGCTGCAGCTTGCCGCCCGGCGCCAGCTCCACATAGTGCTTGCGCACCGGCTGCGTCACCTTGTCATACTCAGCCTTGCTGCGCCCCACCCCCGCAACCCGTGCCACCATGGTGCGCAGGGCGGCGAAGGGCAGCGTGGTGTGGCGGTCCCGCAGGTACCGCGCATGGTCCTCGTTCACGTGCTCCGCCTCGCGCTCGCTGGGCGTGCTCAGCGCCTCGTCCTGCGCAGGTTGGCGTGGCTCGCGCCTCAGCGGCACGCAGCGAGCGGGGGATGTGCTGGGCACCGCTGGCGGCAGTGGGCATCGGCGTCCAAGCTCGGCGCGTCCCTTCTAAACACACAAATGCATGCATGCTGCCACCACCCCACCAGGAGCCACAGTCCTCCCGCACATCCGAAGCCACCCCATGCACTCCTCTATCCCCACACTGGCCCGCTGCCAACCCACGCAACAACCCACCTCTATGTTGATGGCATACCAGTGCACCTTGTACTCAATGGCAGCGGCTATGTTTGGATAAAACCTGTGAGAAGAGCGAGGCAGGAATCGAGTGTGTGTGTGGGGTGGGGGTGGGGGTGGGGGGGCGTGCCGGGCATGCGATGCGCTACGCGTGTGCAACAGGCGCAGCGCTGCGGCTTCAAGCAAGCTGTGCTGGCAAAGGGCCCTCACCAGTCCTCACCAGTCGCTCCAGCCACGCTGCTCAGAACCAAACTTGTAAGGCCTGCGGGCAGCACGCAGGCAGTGGCAAGCGGCTTGCTACTGCTCCTGCGCCCAGCTTGGCTGCTTGGGAATGCTTGCATGCACGGCGGCCCGCCGTCCACAACACCGCCCCCGCCATGCCTGCCCCTTGTAGGTGTACTGGCTGCTGCATGCCAGCCTCACCTGATCTCCAGCAGTGCGGATCCTTCCCGCATGGCCAGCCAGTTGGAGCAGCCCGAGCCGTGCACTATGACAACCATGTCGGCAGGCCGCACCTGCAGGCGTCGGGGCACATCGAGCGGAGGCGGCGGTGGGGTTGGGTGTGGGTTGTGGTGCGTGCGTGGGTGTTGTACGTTAACGTTGGGGGCAGAGTGCGGCACTGCTGTGGGAGGTGCCGAAGGGCACTGCAGGCTGGCAGCCTCCCCGCCGCCTCACCGCTGCCAGGTTGTGCATGGGGTCAGCGCCGAGCGTGGTGGACCTGCAGCAGGCGGCCGGCGGGCCTTGGCCTGTCACGTGCGGTGCAGGCGCGATGTTAAACGTTTCACACAAGCGCGCGGCTCCTCACATCACAGTGCACCCTGTGTGGGTCCCCCCTGCACACCCCGCCTGCGCCGCACCTGCACTGCACTTTCTTCCACGGTGACGTCCCTGGCAGCTCCCAGCGGACGCTGTTGCACTCTGCCACCAGCTCCTCCCAGTTCAGCAGGCGCCGGATGGTGCCGTTGCGGTGCTCTATCAGCACCTGCAACAGCAGGGCGCGGCGGGGCGGACGGGGCGGGCGTATGGGGGAACCCTAGCGCAGGCTCGGCGGTCCCCTTCTAGGCAGTGGCAGGGCTCCCGCCCCCTCACACGCACATGCGTGCACACATGCACGCATGCACACCCACCTTGAGCGTGTCGTCGCCGGCGTCAAAGGTCGCCGCCGGCTCCGGCTTGGGCAGCCGCCGCTCGTAAAAGTGGTACGCCGCCTGCGGGGTGACGGCGGCAGCACACCGCGCGCACCTCGCCAGGCAGCTGGGGACAGCATGCATCCACGCGCCGCCGCCGGTCCCTTGGCTCTTTGACAGGCCCAGGCTGTTCCCGCCCACAGCCCTGGGGCCGCCTCTGGCGATGCGATGCATGCATGCGAGGCGGGGCGGAGCGCCGCCCGCCCCACGCCCGCCCACCTGCATCGCGCCATACATCCCTTGAAAGTATCCGGCATCAGAGAAGGCGCACAGGTGGGCTGTGCGGAAGCAGCGACCGTACGGGTGGGACGGCTCCGCGCCGGCCGCCGTGCGGGCCGACAGCTGCAGAGTCGGGGCAGGAGGGCAGCGCTCGCGTGGGTGGGATGAGGAGGCAGTGCCGACGCAGCGGCGGGGGCCGGCTGCGCATGCACGTGCTGCATGTATCTGCGCCTGCGGGCAGGAGGCTGGGCAGGTGCCCACCTCGGCAAACGACATGACCGCGTTGACGGTGTACGGCTGCAGGAAGAATGGCCAAAAGGAGCGGGTGCGCTCGCCTGCACAGCCGCGGGCCGGGAGGGCCGCCAACCAGTCAGCATCCGAGCCAGGGAGGCGGGCAGGCAGCCCTCGGGGCAGGCAGGGCGATGACAGCCAGGCAGGCAGGCAGGAAGGCAGGGCAGCAGTGCCAGCCACGCTCCACGAGGGGCCCCGCCCCGCCGCCGGCGCACCCGCGGGCGTGCCCAAGGCCAGCAGCGTGCCGTTGCCCATCCTGCCGTCCGCCCACAGCTGCCACATGCGCGCCGTCACGTGGCTCAGCGACTCCCCAAAGTTGTGCACCTGCAGGGGGGGTGCGTGGGGCAGGCGGCGGGCAGCCGGAGGGAGCAGGGAGGCGTCAGCAGAGGCGGGCCCAAGCAGGCGGGCCCCCGACACGTCTGCCCCAGGTCTGCACTCGCGGCCTATCATAGCGGGGTGACTGAAAAGAACACATCGCTTCCAGCGCTCACCCACTGCGTCCACATCACTACGGCGGTACAGTTGGAGAAGGTGGGGCGCAGCAGGTCGCCCTCCTCAAGCACGCCAGCGGCACGCATGGACAGCGGCGCTGCGGGCAGGGGGCCAGGCAGGCATGACGCAAAGCAAGCAGCGAGTTGGTCACCACAGGCGCCGTCAGCTGGCGGGCGCCCATCTGCGCAGCTCATCCGACGGCCGGTCATAGTTCAAGAGGCACAAGCCAGTCCAGGCATCAGCCAGCGTGCCCGGATGCAGCGGGCGCGGCAGTGGTGGCGGAGCAGGCCGCGGCGGCTGCTCAGCATGCCGCCGCCTGCCGGACCCCCGGGCTCTGGCACGCGGCTCAGCATGCGGCATGCAGGCGAGCATGCGGGTAGGCAGGCACGCATGTGCGCACCATACTTGTTCTGCGCATTCCTAAACTTGTCACCATTGTCATCGGCACCTGCGGGCAGGCAGCCTCGCGGGCGGGGCGGGGTGAGCGCTCCGCAGCAGCTGCTCCGAGCAGGCACCGCCGCCGCCGCCGCGGCTGCTGCTAGAACCCAGGCCAGACGGCGCGGCCTGCTGCGACCCAAGCGGCTGCAGCAGGGTGCCCTCGGGCTGCCCACTGCATGGCACGCGCCTGCCCAGGAGTACTCGATGACTTCTATCTCCAGCTTGGGCAGGGGCTCGGACGAGGTGTTGGCTGGGCTGTATGCGGGGTCGTAACTCACAACGTGTCCCTGCGCAGCGGCGGCGGCGCACGGGTGGTCGGCCGCTGCCCCTGTCGTGCTCATCACACAGCACCCAGGCAGAGGGGTGGTTGCCTGGGGGGCTGGGCATGGTATCGGGCGGGGTGGGGTGGGGTGGGGGACTTGCCCCGAGGTGGGGCTTCCTGCCCAACGGTCAGCGCATCACCGTATATGCCCATCGCTGGGCACCCAGCCAGCCAACCGCGCAGGCGGCTCCCGCCCCCACCACGCACCTGGTCGAAGCAGACCTGGCTGTAGGTCTTGCACAGGCCGGCCAGGGCCTCGTGAGTGGGATCAAAGAAGCTGTTGTCGCAGGCGGCGGCGGGTGTTGCCGCCGCCGCCGCCGAGCCTGGCTGCTGCCCTGCTGCCACATGCCCAACGGTCAGCAGAACCTGCAGATGGTGAGTAGGGTGCGTGTCGGAGCGCTACTCGCAAAGGAAGCAGACAAGTGAGGCGGGTCGCAGAAGGGCACTGCAGGGAAGGCGGGACAGCGGCAGGCGGCGGAGGGCGGGCATCGCCAGGGCGGCACACTTGCCCCGTGTCCCGAAGTGTGCAGACCAACCCCCACCAGCACCAGCGCCAACACGAACACGCCAAGAACCCACTGCGTCTGCCAGCTCACTGCCCACTCCTTATTACTGTTCAGCGCGAGTTTCGCCATGCTCCCAAGGCGGAGTCTTTACCAACCACGCCCACGCCCGCCCAGTTCCCTACCAAGGCTGGCGCCACCCAAGACGCTCCGAAGACTGGACGTCATCAAAGAAAAATCGAGCAGCGAGGAAGAATGAGAAGAACAGAATACGTGCAACGCGTGAATGCTGCGGCATCCATGGCAGCGCCGCTGGACAGCACAGCGCGGCGGGTGATGTCCCTGGGATGCGTAGTACGCATGTTCCCTGAGACATCGCCCTTCCCACTGCCGCCCAGCCCGCCGCCACCCAGCCCGCTGCCGCCTTCTCCACCTCCTCCTTCCGCACTGCTGCCAAGCCCGCCGCCTTCTCCGCCACCACCATCCCGAAGAGCCACTCTGCCTTCCCTACCTACTCCTGCAGATGCGCTTCAAGCACCTGGATGCTTCACGCTTGCTTGTGCAGCATGGCCAGCATAATCACATCGATTGCAGCCTCGATGAGAAACAGGGCATTCAGGCATAAAACCAGGTGTACGGTGGCAGCGATGGCAGCTGACGACAGCCGACACCATAGTGTTTCCCTGTTCTCCCTTTGTCCCATGCCATTCATTTATGAATCAACAGCACTGACGTACTTCGTGATACTTGATGCTCTGTCAATCAGCGTCCACCTCATCCTGCGTGGCTGGAAGAGGGGGCAAAGCGGCACCCAGGCGGCACCGGTGCCAACGGCAATGCATGGGACCTGGGCGATTGGTGATGGCCCGCTGTGTTTGATCCAACGATCCTGCGGATCTAGCCGTGCATCCCTTGCGTGTTTGCTGCTATCCTGAGACTCACCTGTCCCGACTACGATCTACGAGTCGACTGCAGTCGCTAAGTTGCCTCTATGCGAAAGGAGGAGCTGTAGGACTGCCGTCTAGACCAGCGTCAAGGCACAGCACGGCCTGGAACGCCAGCAGTTCACATGTTGCCTGCCATGTGATGCGCAGGCCAGCAAACCGCCCGCCCTCCCGCTCCCCTGCAACCAGCAAAAAGCTGCATAGCAGCGGGCGCCTCCAGCGGCATGGGGGTTGAGAGCGGGAAGGGCGGCGCCGCGCTGCCGCCCGACCGCCGGCCCTTCAGGCTGACGGCCCCCGCCCCTCCCAGCACGTGGCGTCGCAACCTGGGAATGGCAGCCGTCACGCTGGTGTTCATCGGCACCCTGGTGGCGATGCCCAGCACGGGCCTGTCCGGCTTGGTGGGCTCAGCCTCCCAGCACCTCACCATAGCCTCCCTGCCCGTGTCAGCAGCCGCGGCACAGCCAAGCAGCAGCGACACCAATGGCAGCGTGGATGGGCATGGCAGCAGCACTGATGACGGCATCGTCGGCGCCAGCACCAGCACCGGCGGCGCCGATGCATCTGAGGGCAGCAGTGCTGGTGCGGCCCAATCGGCCGGGGCATCTGGGGAAGGTATCGCTGCGGCACAGCGAGGCAGCAGCAACAGCAGCAGCGGCAGCGAGGAAACCGAGGAGGCTGAGGAAGGCAGCAGAGGCAGCGGCAGCAGCGCTGAGGCAATCGAGGAGGCCGAGGAAGGCAGAAGCAGCAGCAGCAAGGAGGCTAAGCAGGTGGCAGAGGCAGACAGCGGCAGTGGCAGCAAGGAGGCAACTGAGGCGACAGTGGAAGGAAGCAGTAGCGGCAGCAGCAGCGCCGAGGGAACCGTGGCGGCAGAGGAAGGCGGCGGCAGTGACGAGGCAGCGGAGGCCGACGAGGAGTCGGTGGGAGGCAGCGCGGGAGATGAGGCCGACCTGCCGTGCCGGGAGAGCGGCTACTGCAGCGTGGGCAAGCTGCAGGCGTATGTGGGGGAGGTGGACAGCACAGAGGGCTTCAGGGCCATGGTGAGTTAAGAGGAGGGGTGTTGATGCTGCTCAGGAGGACACTGCTTGCCCTGCATCCATGATGCTGTGCCTGCCCTCCTGATACACATGCCTGCTCGTGCGCATTCTGCCCCGCAGCTCAAGGCCAGCTGCTACAAGAAAGAGTGCATCATGCTGACCATAGGGAGCGGAGGCCACCTGCTGGGCATGAACTTTGGTGGGCAGAGCTGCTGGTGCTGGCAAGGGATGACGCCGGCGGCAATGCGCTTGCTGTGGGCTGCATGCTGCGCGGATGCTGCTGCTGGCTCGGTGCCTGGCTCGCATGCAGTGCTCCTGCTGCCACTCACCTCGCCTCGCCTCGCCATATGCTGCGTGTGCTGCTGCCTGTGCTTGCAGTGGCGGGCGCCTGGAAGCTGGGCTTGGCGAACGTGATGCTGCACGCGACCGGCAACGAGTCGTGTGCTGTGCTGGCGGAGGCTGGGTACCACAACGTCACATGCGTCTGGTCCCACCGGTCAGTACTGCTCTGGGATGGGAGGGAGCGGTCAGTACTGCTCTGGGGTGGGAGGGAGCGTTCGGCATTGTGTGGGGGGCACCTTTGCCTCCCGGCTTGCCGCACACAGGCCTCTCTGTAGTGGGGGCTGCATGCCCTGGGGGCGAGAGACTGCCGTGTGCCCACCTGCCCGCCCCTTCTTCTCTGCTTGTGCACAGAGACTGGTTCCCTGTGAAGAATGGCACGTGGCATATCTTCGAAGCAGGTGGGCTGCTCCTGCGCCGCCTCCCAGCAGCATAACCCTTAGTGGAGCCGCCCGCGCGAGGCTGCAGAGCACGCTGCTGCTGCAGAGTGCTGCCACCCAGCTGTTTCCATTGCAACCTGAGCTGCGCATCATATCTGTGCTTGTCAAATCCCCTCCGCGACCCATCCCCCCACCAACCGCCTGATTTGCAGAGGAGCAGTGGGCTGTGCGCTACATCTTGATGGCTCGAGCCGTCTGGCACGGCTACAACGTGTGGTGAGCGGCACGTCTGCCGCGCGTGGCTTGCCGCCGCCGCTGCCCTGCTCCTGCCAACTCAGCCCCCGGGCGTGTGCGTGCAGCGTATGCCTGACGGGCTGCTGCGCAGCGGCTTCTGTGCGGTGCTTTCTGCATGGAGATGCTGCACCAGCTTCGCAGGAGAGTGCAGACGGGCTGACCTGCTGATGGCAGGACGTGTCCCTCGTTGCTGTGTACTGGTATGGTGGCCCATGCAGGCTGCTGGATACTGACACCTATCTGTACCATGATCCATACAAGTATCTCACGGTACCGCCCTTCAAGGACATACACTTCATGTCTCTTGACGAAGGCGGCCACACCATCAACGGTGCGCCCCTGCCGCTGTTGCCGCTGGGGCTGCCGCTTGGACTTGGGCTGGGGCCGCTGCTGCTGGGCCTTGGGCCACTGCCGCTGCTGCTGCTGGGCTCTGCCCTGGTGCTGGCGCTGGAAGCCAGCATTCTCCTCAAAACACGCACCGACCACCATGTCGCCGCCCCCGCAGGCGGCTCCTCCTACATCCACAGCGCCGCCCCCGGGGGCCCCGCCGCCTGGACCATCGCCCGCATGTGTGAGCACATGATCCGCCTGAACGAGCAGTGGCGCGTGTATGCCCGCAACGCCAACATGACGGAGCTGGGCCACCTGGGTCACGCCATGATGGACCAGGCAAGCCTCCTGGGTTTGGCTTGAGTTATGGGCGATGCTCTTGCCTTGCCCATCTCACTCCCCTATCGGATCAGGCAGGCTGGCCGCCCACAGAACGCCTGGAGGGGCGTGTGTGGCCAGCACGTGGCATGGTGCTGGCTACTGTGCTATGCCCGCCTTGCCTCCAGCACGCCCTCCCATCTCTTCCTGTCCCCTGCGCAGTTTGTGCTGTCCGACACGCTTATCGGCAACTACCTGCACCACCCCGCCATCTTCTTCACGCTGTGGGAAGCACCAGGCCTGAGCATGGGTGAGGAGTGGTGGCAGCAGCCTTTCCCCTGTCCGCCCTCAGCCACACCCGAAAGATACAGCCGAAAGATACAGCCGAAAGACACAGCCGAAAGATACAGCCGAAAGACACAGCCGAAAGATACAGCCGAAAGATACAGCCGAAAGATACAGCCGAAAGATACAGCCGAAAGACACAGCCGAAAGATACAGCCGAAAGACACAGCCGAAAGATACAGCCGAAAGATACAGCCGAAAGATACAGCCGAAAGATACAGCCGAAAGACACAGCCGAAAGACACAGCCGAAAGATACAGCCGAAAGACACAGCCGAAAGATACAGCCGAAAGATACAGCATTGGGCATCAGGGCTGCTGCTAGGCGCGCCCGCCTGGGCATGCTGTTGGCTCTGCACACAGCCCGCTGGCGCATGACACTTCTCCCTTGTGGAAGCAAGGGAGGTCATGATTTCATTCTTTCTTCTCTGACGAGTTCTTTCTTTTTATGCTTCTTTCCACCTTCAGATGTGGAGCCCCAGGTGCATTACGACGACCCCGGCGTGCAGCTGCACTACCCGCCCGCCTGGGTCAACCTGACAGGGACGACTGAGGAGAAGGCTCATGGGTTCAACCTGACGATCCCGGTGGGGGTGGCTCGCTGGCCCCGTGTCTGTCTGTGCCCACGCTGCACCCAGCCTTCTGCAGGGTGCATGGCCCGCATGGGCCAGCACTACTTGTGACCGCTGGCGGCTGAGTGTCCGGGATGGTGCCTGTACTGCCTGCAGTACCTCAACGGCACCTGGAATGAGTCCATTGCCGGCAAGCGCTTCCCGCCACGACGCAACTACTCCCAGGCCTTCATCAAGGTGGGGAGAGGGGCTTGCTGGATCGCAGGTGCTGTTGCAGCTACATGCCACCCCACCTATTGGTGGTGCCAGCAGGGGGAGGTTGTTGGAGCGCTGGCCACCGGCTCACAGTGACCTCCTTGCTGCGCTCTGCCTACCGCCTGGCTCGTTTGCCAGCCTGCTGCCAGCTCCAGCGATCCAGCGGCATCCCATTTACCCC
>NW_005435082.1:958591-965592 GCF_000147415.1 Chlorella variabilis | reverse complement strand
ACCCCCCCCCCCCCCCCCCCCCCGCCTGCCCTTGTGCTGCAGATGCTTGAGGAGGAGAGCGGCGGGGCCAAGTACGCTGAATTTGAGGGGTCGCCCCCCAAAGGTTACGTTGCCCCTCCGAACGAAAACTTCATTTTCATTCCAGGGTGAGCCTGGCAGGGCAGCCGCCCGCCCCGCGGCAAAGCAGAGCCCTGCCCCGTATGCAGGCTATGCCGGCCTGCGCGGGCTGCGCAGCCGCCGCCTGCCTGCTGACCTGCTTTCGTGACCTGCCCTGCCCTTGTGCAGCTGGTTGCTTTCGGTGAGAGGCAGAGAGGACCAGTTCAGGACAGGGCAGCGTTAGGGGCGGGGGCGTGGTGGTGGTGTAGGGAGTGGAGAGGGCTCCCTCGAAACGCTTGGACCAGTGTTGGTTCTCAGCACGGCGTGTGCGAGGTCGCCTTCGAACCCGGTCCGGCTAGCTCCCTCCCTCCACCCTGCGTGTGCTGCCTGCAGGCCTGGCTGGGCCGGGGCGTCGCCGGCTGGTGGAATCTGCCGCCGTACCCGCCTCAAGTGATGGTGAGGAGCGGGCGGCTGCCTGCGTGCACTGCTTCATTCCCAGGGCAACACCTGCCCCACTGCCAAAGGGTGCTCTGGCGCCCGGCCAACCAATGGCGCTTGGCGCCAGCAGCGGCTGGCCAGCCCACGAGCCAGCTGCCACCCTCAGCGCCCACCGCGCCATCAGAGCCGCCGCAGCGCTGCTCTCTCGCCGGTGCAGATCCATGCGCTCTTCGTGCCCGGTGAGGTGCACGCGGGTTGGAAGAAAGAATACCTGCTGAAGGCCAGCGGCGCATTTAACTTTGAGGTGTCGCAGGTGGGCGCGGCGCTGAGCTGGCGGCAGTGCTGACCTGGCAGGCGCTGACCGCGAGGCCGCCCTGCACGGCTTGATGTTGCCGTTCAGATGGCATCCTGCCTGCTCTGTGCACTTGGTGTTAATCTGCTATCTCGTTTTGCTGGCGCGCCCTCCACCCTGCCTGCCCCAGGCACTGAACGGCCAGCTCTTGCCGTCCGGCACGCCCGATGCGCCGCTGCCGCGCGTGCTGGCCCTGCTGCCCGGCCTCAACCTGCCCAGCGAAACGGCGCTGGAGTACAGGTGAGGTGGCGAAGGTTGCCAGTGACGCAGTTGTTCTAGCCTGGCCAGGGTAGCGCCGCACGGCGTGCCCTCCCACCCTCTCTCTGCCTGCCTCCCCTTCTCCGCCCTGCAGGGATAAGCTCCTGCAGCTGGTGCGGCTGGCTGGCCGCACGGGCCGTGTGATGCTGCTGCCAGACCCCGTCTGCAACTCGACTTGGGTGAGGCGGGAGCGGTGGGTTGGCCCGGGATTGCGAGGCGCTGCACTGCTGCGACTCCTGTGGCAACTGCATCAGATGCGTGCACACGAGTGCCCAGCAGCAGTGGGTTTGGGTTTGGCATGGCCCTGGCTGGTCTTGCACTGCATGCTGCTGTTGACCTGGGCGCTGGCTGGCTGCCCTGCGCGGTGCAGCTGGGCTTCGGGGGCGAGAAGCCCAGCGTGCGGGGCCACCGCAAGAACGAGTACAACATTGGGCTGGTGGGTGGAGCATGATGCCATCATATGATAGGGCACGCGACACAGCCACACCATACGACATGCATGCTGTGCATCCCTGCAGCCACCTCCTTACTTCACTCTCTCGCCATCTCTCGTAACCCTCCCTCTCACCTGCCCCCCGCTGGCCGCCCTCCCAGACGCTCACGTACGGTCTGGATGATGACCAGCACTGCATGTGGTGGAATGTGCTGGACCTAGGCTGCATGCCGGGCAGGTGCGCGCCTCTGCTGCCCCGCACCTCTGCCCACGCTGCAGAATCCTGAGGCCGGCAGTGTGCAGGAAGAGCACCGACACCGGCTCTCTTATTGCTGTCCTGCAGGTACATCCTGCACCCAGACTATCTGGAGCTGGTGCGGAGGCTGCCACAGGGCACCGCTGAGCCCGGCCGCGGCAACACAGTGCAGCTGGGCAGCCTGGAGCAGGGGCCAGGGCAGGCGCAGGAGCCGGAGCAGGGCCAGACCAAGAAGGATGCAGAGCATGCCGAGCAGCAGGCGGAGGCGCAGGGCGGGAGTCCAGCGGGCGCCCCCCAGCCCGGCCCACTCCACGCCGTGCAGGGGGGGGGGGGCGAGCAGCAGCAGCAGCAGCCAGCGCAGCTGCGGCAGGCCAAGGGCGCCAGGCTGGCGGCAGTTGCGGAGGCAGCCAAGCAGAAGGATGGGCCGCACATCCTCTTCCTGGATGCCATCCCCGACCTCACGCCCGGCGCCTGGCCGCAGCATGGCAAGGCAGACGAACATTGGGCGGCTTGGACTGGTAGCTGTGTCTGGGCTCGAGACGACCCTCCAACTCCAGAGCGCCGCCGGCTGGGCGAGCGGTGGCGGGGCCCGCACTGGGCAGGAGGGCGGCAGCGGGACGAGGCCCCATGGCCGTCCAGCCAGCTGCATTTGCACAGCGAGTGGGGAGACCTGTAGCACGGGTTGTTTTGTCCCTGCCCCGTTTCCCTTAGCTACCTCGCTGCCTCCTTCTACACAGCGACAAGACTGCTATCCTTGGCCACATTTCTTTATCTGTTTGCGCACCAGTCAGACAAGCGAGGAAGTGGCTCCATGTAAACAGGAAGGGGGCAGAAAGAATGTGACGCGAAGAGTTCAGGATATGTTTTGTTTATAATAATAGACAAGAAATGTGTGCATCAATGGGGAAGAACACAGCACATTGTCAGGTCTTGAGGAAGCAGCCACTGTTCAAGAGGCCATGCAGGGTAGAGAGGCTTGAAGCAGCACACAGCGGGAAAAGAAGAAGGTAAGGTAAAGGTAAAGGTAAAGGTGGGGAAGAGCCTCCACAGGCTTAACTTCCCGGTTTTAACGTCTAGCTTTAGACCATTATTTGGAAGGACCAGCATCTACTCCGCCGCCCGCGTCTCAGCTGCTGCAGCCTCCGGCCGCGTCACATCACTGCTGTAGTACAGTGTGCTGTACTTTGCGTACCGCATTGTCAGCCGCTCGACGTGAGGGTACAGCTCGTGGTCGCGCGGTACACACACCTGCCAGCATGGCACACGCACAGCAGCGTTTTTCAACGCCGGCAGGTGCAGGCGTGGTGGAATGCACCCCGCAGGTGCCGCTACGCGCCCCACAGCACTGGCCCGGCCCCAGGGTGCATACCCCATCTGCACATGCACGTCATGGGCTGCGGCGGCCCTCACCACGTTGCTCCACGCGTGGAACTCGTACTTGCTGGCCCAGCAGCCCGTCAGGCGGGCCAGGGAGCCGTTGGGCCCCTTCTTGCCGCTGAAGTAGCACACAAAGTTGAGGCCGTCCAGGCGCTGCACCAAATGCTCTAGCCTGCACCGCAACAGGTGGGGTAGTGGGAGCGGGTGTGTCCACCACCCGGCGGGGCCACGACCTCGGTCAGGCAAGGTGGGGCAAGGCCCTGTTTTGATAAGAAATGGGCCAGCCGGGCGCACCTGTGTGTTTTCCAGGCGCCTATTCCATGATACTCGAAAGACAATAATCCCACTTTGCGGCCCAGCAGGCTGGCCATGCCGCTGGCAATTGCGGGCACATCAAATCCTGCGACAAGCGCGGAAAGAACAAGAGGCAGAGGCAGGGTGGGCCGCCACGCTGCGCTGCACAGCGGTGCGCGTCCTCTGCGCCTGTGCTTGCGACAGGCAGCTTCTCAATTAAGCCACTTTCGGAGAGCAGGGCCCGTCAGGCTGGTGCCGCTCTGCAGGGGGGGGCAGCTGGCAGCGTGCTGCCATGCCCCACCTACTGACTCAAGTGTCCCCTCCTCCCACTCCGCCTCACCTTCAGCATCCACTTTGAGCACATCCACAAACTGCAGCTTGTAGTTGTCCAGCAGCTCATCCACGCCCCACAGCGGCACCGTGTCCCACCCAACCGCCTGCCCTGAGGTGAAACCGCACTCCTCGGACCCCCCGGGGCAGCGCGGGAAGGTGACGACCCGGCTCGTGCTGTTGCTGATGGCAGCGTTGATCAGGTGCCTGCAGCAGGGGCGTGCGGTCGCTCACGGTCGCACGCATGCTGGCGGTGCTGCGCTGGCTGCACAATGCCGCTGGGAGCCAGGAAAGCATAGCGGCGGCGGCCAGGCAGAGGACTATGGCAGGTGGGCATACCAGGCTGCATTGGCCTGGCTGCTATTGAAGACAAACTGCTCCCTGATTCCCACCAGCTCCGCAAAGCTGAGCAGGTTGGGCTCCACACACAGCACCTGCACTGCTGGCTGCTGCCCGGCAGGCGGCTGGTGGGCAGGCACCCACTGCAGCATGGCAAAGACAATCACATTGTCACAACCAGTCGGCTCATTAAGACCCCAACCGACAGGACACACAGCTTGCGTCAGTCGAATGCCGCTGCAACCATGAACCGTCGCGCTCGCCTTCTCGTGGCAGTCGCCGCACGACCCACAGTCCTTCCGCCCGGTCTTCTCGTAGAGGGACGGTGGGTTGAAGCCCAGCCCAGGTGCGAACAGCGCAAAGAAGGCGGCGCTGGTGTAGCCTGCACACGCAGCACAGCCCCATGCGTGGAGGAGCACACAGCGCGGCAGAGCTGGAAGCGGGCGGCTGGGTCAGCCCATGGGCAAGTGGTACCTTTGTTGCAGCCGATGTCGACGAAGGTGCGGTCCAAGGCTGGATCGGAAATCTCTGCATCGGGGAGCAAGCAGCAGATCGAGAGGGAGGCCCGCAGAGGCCCGCTCTTAATCGAATGCCCGCCACCACCCACCTTCAAGCTTGGCCAGCCACTCGCTATCGTGGCAGTTGCTCCAGCCCTCTGGGGCCAGAGCCACCATCTGTTCCGCCAGCTCCGCGGCGTGATCCTGCTGGCAATGCCTGCAGCATGATGATGACGCAGCATGGCTACAGAGCTCAGGCCCCCCTCATCAAGCGCGTGATGGGCAAGTGACTAGCGAGAGAGAGCGCATGGGTGATCTCACTCTGATATGGATAGATCGCCCGCATTCGTCACGAGCCCAGCCGCCTTGAGCGCTGACAAGAATGCGCCTGCGGCAGCACGGCAAAGGACAGATGATGCTTTGTGCATCTATGGGTGGTGGGCACAACGCAACGGTGCTGAATCATCGGCAGAACCCTCGCCTCCGCTGCTGGTGGGAGTGGTGGCTGCTTGGGCAAGCACGCGGTAGCTCAATGCGCCGGCGAGAACCGCAACCACTGCCGCTGTGGCGAGGCGGAGCAGGGCGCCGCCAGTGGCGCCGCCAGTGGCTCTCTTGGCCATGATAGCCCTAGCCATGTGCAGTAGGACGACCTCGTTCTTCTGCGCCGGACCTCCTACGCTCGTAGGAAGAGTGTACGCGTCCTGATCAGGGAGAGCGTTTGAAGGGCTGGGCTCAGCGTCTTGGAAGCAACTAATATCTATATATTGTTAGCCTGTTGCATGCGCATGCATTTTGCTGCTTTGCACGAGGGGGCAGATCTTGGCAGGTGGCACCAGCTAGGCGAGCACGTGTTGCCCCCTGATGTGGCACCCTCCCGATTGGGCAACCCCCGCCCCCGCTCCCTCCTGGCAGCCCGCGCGGCGCTCCCCTCCCATACGTGAACTGACCCCATAGAGCCATGTTTGAGGGTTGAGCGGGGCGGAGCGGGGCTGCTTGCACACGTGATGGCATGCACGCTTCAACGCTCCCGCTGTCATCTCACCTCTCTAGCGTCAGAAATACAACTCTTACAAGCCAACCAACACGAACAGAGAGACCGAACAACAGAAATGAACAGGAAATATGAAGCCGCCACAGGCGGCAGCACCTTCCAGCGGAGACGGCAAAGCGTACAAGGCACACTTCTTCAATGGTTCTTGCAATTGCCACCCTTACCGGTTATACAGCCACAGTGCCGCCCACACCGCGCACCATTCTTCTTGCAGCTGCAGTTCCGGGTGCAGGCGCCGCGGCAGCCGCAGCGCACGGCTGCCTTGCCGCCGCCGGGCTGCGCCGCCATCGCCACATTGAGAGACACCACAGGCACTCCTCGCTGCGCCGTGCCGCTGAAGGTCAGCTCGCTGGCCAGGCTGGGTGGCGCCTTAGATAGCCTGCTGGCCTGATGCATACCCTCCACCACTCCAGCTCCGCTCCGCAGCCGGTACATGGTCACGCCAAAGGGCCGCTTGATCTCCACCACGCGGCACACGATGCGGTTGCGGCCCAGCTGCTTGCCCACTTTGCCGCGCTTCGGCGGCAGCAGCAGCACGTCATCGCCCACAGCAAAGTCCGTGGGCTCGCCCTTTGGCCTGCGCTGCGCTGCGATCCGCTGGCGGTTCTTCACCTGAGCCGCCGCCACTCGAGAGCGGGTGGCCTGCAAGTGTGCTGGCATGGGCGGGTGTGGTGCTGCCAGCGTGCCGCCCTCCTCCGCCTCTGCTGCTGCCTGCTCCTCCCCTGCCTCCGAAGCTGCTGCCGCAGCCGCCGCTGCCAGCACTGCTATGCGGTTGCGGCGCTGGCCAGCAGGGCTGCTAGTGGCAGCGGTGCGCTGTGGCAGCTGCCGCATGGGCAGCACCTCCTCCGCATCCTCCAGCTCGTGCTCCATGGCCAGTACGGCGATCAGGCCCGCAGCGGCTGCCCGCTGGCTGCTGCGCCGAGCAGGAGCCTCCCCCTCATCCATGGCCGCCGCAGCAGCTGCCACCTCCGCTTCATCGGCCAGCTCTGCCTCCACAGCGCTGCGCTTGCGGCCGGTGATGGGCGCCCAGGCTGTGGGGCGGCGTGCAGCTGTGCGGGTGGTTGGCACTGCAGGGCTGTCGTCCACGCCCTGCTCCATGTCCATCTCCTCGTCGCTGCAGCATGGGGCAGAAGAGCAGGCAGGTGGCTGGACACAGGCGCAGCAAACCAAAGGCTGTGTGCAATGCGGCGGCAGCCTCGCCCTGTACTGCTGCCACGTCCTGCCCCAACCGCCCTCCTGCTGCCCCAGGGATCTGTTTCCCGCTGCTGCTGCATACCTGG
>NW_005435082.1:949795-958541 GCF_000147415.1 Chlorella variabilis | reverse complement strand
ATACAGGACAATGAACAGCCTTAGAAGGCAGAGCAGCAGATATGGTGGTCGTTATGCAACACAGCACCGCCAAACAGCAGCAGGCAGCAGCAGCAACAGCAGGCAGTCAGTATGCTGGGGCTGGCTCCGCCTGGCATGCAGGCAAGCTGTACCTGGTAGCGCCAGGCAATGGTGGGAGCCATCTGCAGCTGAGCAGAGATCTTGTCCTTGACGGTGCGGTTGCTGCGCTCCACGCAGCCCTGGCTTTGCGGCTTGCCGATGGCCCCATTGATGGCGGTCACGCCAAACGCTTGGCACAGCTCCAGGATGATGCCGGCGACAAACTCCTTGCCATTGTCAGACTGCAGCCTGGCTGGCGCCTGGGTGTCCATCCAGATTTTAAAGAGCTGCAGGTGAATGGACAGGACAAACAGTGAGGATTCCGATGGTCACAGCCAGCATGGCAGCACGTGGCAGCAAGGAAGGCAAAGGGGCACTGCTGCAATGCACCACGGGCAGGGCAGCGATTAGCTACCCTCATTTCCTGCCCTTGCCTCCCACGCTTTTCTGATACTGCAACAATCCAGCAGCAGATTGCCAGGCGCTCACCTGGCGGGCAACCCCATGCGGCCTTTTGGAGGCCAGCGCACGGAGCCACACGTGGCGGGTGAAGAGGTCCACATAGCTCATGATGTAGCGGTACTTGGGGTTGCGGCCCTCGCCCAGGTCGATCAGGTCCACCTTCTCACAGGGATGTGGATGGGGAGAGGGGCGGCATGGTAACGGGGGGAATCTCGCATGGAACTCAGCATGGCGGGCAGGTTTGCTGTGGGTCAGTGAGCAGCAGCCCTAAGTAAAAGCAAAATGGCTGCTCCAGCTGAGCCACACAATTGCTGTCACCAGCATGCGCACCTGGCACTGCTGGAACGCACGGTCCACCACGATGGGGTGCGGGGCAGGCTGCTCGGCAGGCTTCAGTGGTGCTTGGTCGGCACGCACGGGGCAGCCCAAGATGAAGATGCTGATCACGGCACGGTCAAACCCCTCCAGGCCGTAGAGGAAGGGCACCTTGCCGTCAGCACCAGCTGCCAGCTCGGTGGGTGCGTTGTAGGCCAGCTGCAGGAAAGGCAGCAGAGCAGCAAAGGAGGACCAGGGGAGTGCGCGGCGTGAGGGAGGGAAGGAGGGATAGATGGAGAGGAGGGCAGCGCCACCTTGGCCGTGCCGCACCCCCCGTGCTTGCTGCGATGCATCCGGTTGCTGCCTGATGCAGAGCACTCTCCAGTTGGTCTGGCGGCAGCATTGCACCCCTTGTATCACTCACATGTGTGTACAGCTTCTCCACACCGCTGAAGCCAGTCGCCCGCTCGTGGTGCTCCTTGATCACTCGGGGCAGCTCCTCGAGCGGCACCACGGGGCACCACCGCCACTCTCCGCTGCGCTTGACGCAGCGGCACAGGATGTCCTGACCGCCAGCGCCCTTCAGCACCTGGAAGAACTGCAGCACCTTCTTGCTGTAGTTCTTGGCGCCGCCCTGCACTGCCGCCCCCCCTCCCGCACCCCGCCGCCGCCGGCCTGAGGGCGCCTGCTGGTCGCCCTGCTTGATCCGGATGATGCCCTCTACATCTGACTTAGTGAGAAACACATTCTTGGCGCCGTTTTGGCGCCGTTCTAAGGCATAAAGGATGACAGGTTGGTTCATAATTTTAAATTTGCGGCAGCTGCGGGGTGCGGGAGGGGCTAAATAGAAGCCTTAGAGACTCTGAAAGGCGAAGGAAAGGGAGGGATCGCGGGAGAGAGCGTGCCTGATGAGCCAGACGAATCGGGGGAGGTGCCACATCAGCGGGCAACACATGGCGGGCCGGGGAATGCCTTTCTCATTCATCAAAGCAGCGTTTACCACCTCATCATCAACCCACAAGCTGGTGGCGTGATTGACTTGCGAAGGATCGCTTCTGCCTCGCACCTCCCCCCTGTCTAGCCGCCTGCAGCGAGCCAGGATCCGCCCGACAACCCTCCAGCACAGTGGGGATGCATGGAGGTCGTCGACTTGTGCGACAGCGAGGATGAACTGCCTCCGCCGCTGGTAGCCCGCCTCCAGCAACGAGAGACGACTGGTGTGGGCAAGCAGGCGCACACCAAGCAGCAAAGCGCGGCGCTAGCTCCGCAAGCGGCATCTGGGCGGCCGCCGCTGTTGGCGGTGCTGCAGAACCAAGCTGCACCAAGCAGCCAGCCCAGCACCGGCAGCATGCATTGGGAAGCCTCGCGGTCTCAACCGTCATATGCGGATGGCGGCGGCAACCTGCTGGCTGGGGCAGAGGCGCTGCGGCGGCGGCAGCAGGCGCGCGCGGCGCGCAAGGCGGCCAAGGACGCCGCTGCGGCGGTTGCGATCCAGGAGGATGCGTCGATGGGCAGCTGGCAGGCCAGCTCCCCGCAGCCTCAGTGCCGCCAGCCGGAGCAGGGTGCGCAGCAGGATGGGCCTGGCTGTGGTGCCAGCCCGGCGGCCGGACACCGCGACAGTCCCACCGGCGGGCAGGCGACCAGTCAAGTCGAGCCGGCGCAGCAGCAGCAGCAGCAGCAGGAGCCTTGGGAGCTGCCCTCTTGGCAGGAGCAGGGGCTTGATGATGCAGGCGGTGACGCGGACTGGCGCCCACCCGGCGGCAGCCAGCGCGCCAGGCGGCGGTCGTCTGCCGGGGCGGTGGCGCCGCTGGGCCCCGACCGCGGCCAGCAGCAGCCCGCCGCCAAGAAGCCGCGGCAGCCGAAGCGCACCAAGCAGGAGCAGGAGCAGGCACAGGCGCTCAAGGCGAGGGCGCAGCCTGGGGTTCCGGCCAGCCCAACGACAGGACGGCACGCTGTGTCTGTTGTTGGTGAATTGAGCAAGGCAGCATGCGGCATGGAGGGTGCAGCAGCAGCAGCTGACTGCATGGTAAGAGGAGCCAGCCCCCACGCCGCTGCCGCCTGCCCCTCTGGCCCCGATCGTGCCCTCTGCAGGTGCAGCAGCGCGAGGACCGCAAGCGCCTGAAGCAGGCGGTCACAGCCAAGTGGGCGCTGCAGCAGGTCCGCCTGCTGGTGGACGCGGCGCTGATGAGCAGCAGCGGCGGCGGAGGCTCTCTGGGGGTCAGCATGCTGGGTGAGCGGCTGCGGCGGGCGGGTTGGTCTCGGTTCCAGCGCGCGGGTCACGGTGGGCTGCGAGGGGGGCGGACTGTTGAGGGGAGGCCGGGAGGCATGCCCGGCTGCTGGGCGCAGCACTCTGCGAGGCTGCAACGCCGGGCTGCCTCTCGCACTTCTTGCAGGTCATCTGGACGAGCACAACAGGTCCACCGGGGCAGCTGCCGAGAAGGTGGTCAACTACCAAGTGTGCCCGCTGGACATGGCGCCCTTCCGGGTGCTGCGCTGGCAGCACAGGCGGCTGGCCGACGCGGCGGCGGCGCCCGCCTCGCAGCAGCTGCTGGTGGGTTGCGGGTCCTCTGGCTGGCGGCATGGGGCTGGGCGAGCAGCAGGACAGGCTCCTCTGCCCTGCCTGGGCTGGTTGCCTTGCCGGCAGGCATGCTTTCCCGCAACCCGCAACCCACCGCGTCCTGCCTGCTCTGCCCCGGGTTGTTTCCACACCTGCCCGCCTGCCCCTGTCCCCGCCCAACGACGCATCGCAGGCCAGCCAGGTCAGCGGCATGCCGTGCAGCCAGCTGGAGGAGCAGTGGGAGCAGGCGCCGCACATCATGGTCTGCATGCAGGTGTGTGTGGTGTGTATGTGTGTGGTGTGGTGTGTGTGTCTGCTGGTGGGGCTTGGGATGTTGGTGCCGGCGTGGCGTGTGCCTGCTGGCCTCCCCTGCTTGGTCGCCCACACCAGGCGCTCCGCCCCACCCCCGCGCCCATCTAACCCGCCCGTCTGGGCTGCGCACGCCTGCCTGCCTGCCTGCCTCGAGTTATGCCTTGCCCGACCCTCCCCCTCTCCCTCTCCCACGCACCCGCCCCTCCCTGCTCCCGCGCCGCCCCCTCCTCCTCTCCTGCAGCCACAGGAGTTTGTCGACGCCGTGCTGCATGACCGCCTGGCCTCCCTGCTGTCCCTGCTGGAGTCGCGCGCCCCGGGCCACCGCCCCTACCTGCTGGTCTGCGGCCTGGCCCACCACACCCTGAAGCACGACAGGCGGCAGCACGACGCCTGCATGCGCGGCGGTGGCGCGGCGGTGGGAGGCGCGGCGGGGGCGGGGGTGGGGGCGGGCGCGCAGCGCGCCGTCAGGGCAGTGGTGGAGGAGTTTGTGACGGAGCTGGCGGTGAGGTGCCCCCGCTTGGGCTTCCGAGACGTGGTGGATGCGGCGCAGGTGAGGTGTAGGCTGGGCAGGGCAGGCGGGCGTTGGAGGCGTGCGGAGGCGCAGGGGGCATGTGGTGGGGAGCGTGGCGCGGCGCCGCGCGTGGGACGCCTCGCGGCAGCCGCCGCTGCCAAAGCGCGTGCCGCCGCCGGCTCCAGGCCGCCCTTCCGAGCATGGTCCGGGGCCTGCCGCTGCGTGGTGCAGGCGGCGCAGCACGTGCGGCTGGTCACCGCCGCCATCGCCTCGGAACGGTTCAAGGACACCGTGCGTCGGGCTGGGGCGGCGCCCGTGCCTGCTGGCATGCTTGGAAACAGAACACGGCAGCTTTGGGAGGGGTGGCCTGGCCTGCCTGCTGCCGCATGCATGCATGCCCACGGCCGGCGTGCTGCTGCCCGCCTGTGCGTGCGCTGCAATGCAGGAGGGGACCGTCTGGCTGCGGGCGCACGACAAGAGCGGCAACCAGGTGCGCACGGCTGCTGCCGCCTGCAGGCTGATTGGTCGGGCGCATCTCCCAGGCGGCGCCATGCATGCACCTTATCATCTTATCCATTCGCCTCCTTTAGTTTTAGTAGGGTTGCAGAGCATGAGTGTCATCCTCCTGGCCCCACCTGTACGCTTCCCCCTGCTCCCCCTGCCCCTCAGGCCCTGACCAACCACCTGCTCAACAACCAGCTGGACGACCCAGGCCTGGAGCCCTTCCTGAAGAGCATCACAGCGGTGCCCGCGGGTGGGTGTGGGTGTGGGTGTGGTGGGCAAGCGCCACGCCTGCTGCTTGGATTCGCAGGCAGCATGCAAGCACAACAGGCGTATGGTGCCCAGCCTGCGTCTCTCACGCACTGCAGTCGCCTCCATCACGTGCCGCCCCCTCCCCTGATTGACAGAGATTGGCCGCCGCCCCCGCCCATGCCACCACCCACCTGCCGCTGGCCCCTGCAGTGCACCCCAGCGTGGCGCATGTGCTGGCCACGCGGTACCGCAGCCTGGGCGGCCTCATGGATGCCCTGCTGGACCCCACCAGGTGGGCCCCGCTGCCCAGCAGGCCGCCGCCACTGTGTGGGAGGCTCTGAGGCTCGGTCGTCCACCACAGCCATGTCATGAGGAGCCAGCTGTCAGCACAATGACGATAGCGCACGGCGCCTTCCAAGGAACAGGCGCCTACTTGCGTGTCCTGTGACCGCCTCCAGTCCTGTGCCTTCCCGCGCGCAGGTCTGATGCGGCCAAGGAGAAGGAGATAGCGGGGGAGATGCGGGTGGGCACCGCCACGGCGCGCCGCGTGGGCCCCGCCGCCGCGCGCAACCTGCTGCAGCTGCTGCGCTGCGACGACCCCAACCTGCGGGTCAAACGGGATGGGAAGGAGGAGGCGTGATGCGGGGCCAGGGGCGTGGCTGCAGGCAGCCAGACAGCCTGCTCGGCAGCCGACCTGCACCGGATTGCCTCTCCACCGGATTGCGTCCACAATGTATGAACGCAACGCCCCACTGTACATGATACTGACTGTAAAAGCTGCTGCCTTCTCTGCTGCTGCCAAACAAGGTTACACGCAGGGCTGTTGCTTTAGCAAGGGGGCAGACCGCAGGCGGCAGGTTTGGGCCATGGGTCTCGTCACGGGGCGTATCATGGAGGGAAGAGGAGGCCGCAGGTGACCTGCTGCAGCGTCGCCGCATGAAAGGACAACTAAAGCTATTTTGGAAAGAGGAAAGAGAAACAAAAAAAAAAAGTTGGGAGGAGTAGCACCCCTCAGGGGCAAAAGGAGGTACAAGGTACAGAGTACAGATCGGGGCCATTCTCAGCCGGCCGAGGCTCTCAGACACTGATACAACACCTCTCTCGAGGGCGGCTGAGGGCAAGTAAATATAACGCGGCAGGCTATTCCTGCCGCGCTTGCAACACCATGCCCGCTGCCGCGGCGGCCTGCCGCGGCGTAGCTGCCGCATAGCTGCCGCGTAACTACAGGCCTCACGCCTGGCCCACGCACACCCACTTGGACAGCGGGTAAGCGGCATGGCCGATGATCTTGTGGAGCAGCTCGAGGGGCAGGCGGGCCATGGCAGCCACCGCCACGGTGCCCGCATCCACGGCAGCATCCGAGGTGCCGGCATGTGCGGCGCAGCCCCGCGCCTCCGCCTCCTCCACCTCCTGCGGCCCCTCCACCGCCCGTGCCTCAGCCCAGGCGCGGCAGCCCTCCTGCTTGCGCTGCTTGTCCTCGCCCCAGCGCGCCACCAGCAGCAGCATGCGGGCGGCGGCCTTGAAGGCGGGGTGGAAGCTGGCGTGCGCGTCGGCGCTCCAGGGGCTGCGGCAGTAGGCGCTCCAGAGAGTTCTGCAGCGGGGGGCGGGGCAGCAGCAGTGGGCATGCCTGGGCGGCCCTCCAACCAGCATGCCGGCCGGGGCGCGCAGCGGCCCTGGGCGCAGCAGCGGGGCGCTCCCAGGCTGTGCATGCGAGGGCGCAGGCGGCGTTTGGGTGGGCAGAGGAGGTGGGCGGTGCTGGCTGGCTGGTGCGCTTGCAGGGGGCTGGCAACAGCAGGTCGGGGGTGGGCGCAGCAGGCGCACCTGTTGCGGCCGCTGACCCCCAGCCGTGCGTGCTCGTCGGCCTGCAGCCCAAAGAAGCGGCCCATGCGCCACACGCCGTCTGCGCCCTTGCCGCACATGTCTGCATGGGGGGAGGCAGGCGGCGGCGGTGCCGGCAGCTTGGAAAGCGCTCTGCTTGGTGAGTTGGTACTGCCGGCACGTGACTGGACACACAGCAGTGCCAGGCTCCCCCACGCAGCCTCTAAGGAACTCCCCCTCTCACGGGGCACCGCCCCGCCACCGCTGCGGCATGCTCACCGCGGTACACCCGTATGCGGTACCCAGCATCGTACAGCATGTCCATGATGCATACCGCCTGCGCCTCCAGCCGCGCCAGCGCGGCGGGCGGCTCGCGGCCCAGCACCGCGCCCGCCGCCATCTCCAGGTGCCGCTGGAGCAGCAGCAGGACGGGGCAGTTGAGCGCGCCCTCCGCATAGCTGCAGGGCACCGAGGGCGGCAGCTGGCCGCAGCCCTCGGACAGCAGCGCCGCCACGCCCTCCGCGCTGAGCGACCACACCGCGTGGCGCAGCACGCCCATGTCCACCGCCGCGCCGTGGCGCCGCAGCAGCAGCACGCAGCTGCGGTGGCCCGCCGCCGCGGCCAGCGCGAGCGGCGAGCGCTCGCCGCCGGGCATGAGCAGGGCGAGGTGGGGGGGCGGGCGCAGGCCGGGAGGCGCCGGCAGCTGAGGCCAGCTGGTCCAGGGCACGGTCTGGATGGGGCTGGCGCCCTGGCTGCACAGCACAGCACAGCACAGCACAGCACACGCCAGCAAGGCAGGCGGCAGGCACGTCAGGCGCACGCATCTGGGCCTGGCATCGCACCCAGGCCAAGCGTGCCTCCGAGGTCACACAGCGGCGGTCGGTGCGGGGTGCCGCAGCGGTTGCGGCGGGACAACGCAACGGGCTGCATCCAACGCCCCGCCACTCGCCCCATCCACCCCATCTACCACCACCACCACCGCCGCCGCCACCACTGTCCCCCCAGGCAACCGCCCCACCTCAGCATCAGCTGCAGCACGTCGTGCAGGCCGTGCACGGCGGCGTCGGCCACCAGCTGCGCCCTCAGGCGGCGATGCCACTCGGTGCGGCGCGCGGCGGCGGAGGAGGGGTGGATGAGCTCGGGGGGGATGGAGGGGGAGCCCCGGGAGCGGCGCAGCAGCCGTGCCAGGTGCATGCGCCTGCCCAGAGGCGACCACTTGCCGGGTGCGGCGGCGGCGGCGGCAGAGGTGGAGGAGGGGCCCGCGCCGGCGGAGCCGCTGGCCTGAGCGGCGCCGCCCGCCTCGGCGCCCGCGCCGGCCGCGGCCGAGGTGGAGGCGCCTGCGGCGTCGGGCGGCGCGTCCAGGCGGCGCTGGCTGGGGGGGCGCGGCCCAAACGGGTCTGTGGCAAAGTCTGCGGTGGAGTAATAGACGGACCGCCCCTGCCGCCGCTCCTGCTCCATGTGGGCTGCCATCTCGCGGTACCGATCCCCGCACCGCAGGGTCAGGCTGTCCTCCACGGTTCTGGCGGACGCCAGCTCAGACTCCGCGCGCGCCACCGCGTCCGCCGCCGCCGCCGCGCCCGCCGCGCCCGCCGCGCCGGCCGCCGCCAGCCGGCCGCGCGCCTCCTCCAGCCGCCCCTCCGCCAGCTGGCGCGCCTCCTGGCCACGCAGCAGCGCCGCCTGCGCCGCCGCGTGCTGCTGGTACAGGCATTCCATCCACGGCTGGCGCACCAGCTGGGAAGCGCGACCGCCGCCCAGCAAGGCGACATCTTTGGCGGGCAGGGTGGCTGGGCCCAGCAGCGGGGCATCCATGGGCGTGTCGCTGTCGCCGTCGCTGTCGCTCAGGCCGACGCCGCCCTCCTCCTCCTCCTCCTCCTCCTCCTCCTCCTCCTCCTCCTCCTCCTCCTCCTCGCTGTCGCTGT
>NW_005435082.1:933298-949745 GCF_000147415.1 Chlorella variabilis | reverse complement strand
TATGGGGCCTATGGCCCCCTTCTCCTGCCCTGTGTCGAGGCATGCGGGCAGCGTCGAGGAGTGGCTGCCGCAAGGGTGCGGCCTGGGCGGCCTCACCTGACGAATCCCCCACCGTCGCGGGCAGCTCCGCGCCATTCTCCCGAAGCAGCTCCACCGCCGCGGTGTGCAGCTGGCACGCGGCAATGACGATGGGCGGCTGGCTGCAGCAGGGCCAGGGCAAGCAAGGCAGGCAGGCGGCGTGTCAAGGTGGGAGTGGGTGGGCGTGGGGCGGCGACGGCGGAACGCAACCGTCCGCGCGCGGCGGCGGCGGGTCCAGGGCGGCGGGGCGCGCGCCAGGACGGCTTGCCTGAGCAGAGAGCGTCCGTGGTAGCCCAAGGCTCCCGCATGGACCTGCAGTTTCTCCGAAAGAGCCACCGGCGGTGTTTCCGTGCTCAGAAGCCAAGGCCTCGCATCGCTGGCGAGCAGCTCTTGCAGTATCGAAGGTTTTCCTCCGTAAGCCGCCAGAATTGCCGCGCTCCGCAGCAGGCTGACGTCCTGCTGGCCCACCAGCAGTTGCCGCAGCTGCGCGGGCTGGTCTGCTATCACAGCGTCGAAGAGAAGCGACCGCGCGGCCATCGCGCCGAAAAAACTGGCGCTGGCGCTGGGCTGCAAGAGCCTCATGAAGGGCGGCGCCGCACAGCACACAGCGTGCCGCCCGCTGCCGCCACGCGTTCGAGCTGGACATGGGTTGAACTACCTTTGTACGGTCCCACGGGCAATCGTGGAACAATAAATGAGCGTAGAGCATGATATCGACAGCTTGGCGGGTCAGCTTGACAGCTCCCTTCCGTCTACTGTTGCGCTGAGGCGGCGGCCTGCGGCTGCAGCACCACGTGCACCCACTCATCGATCAGCGTGTGGCTGCCATACCACAGGCGCGGCTGGCGGGCGGACGCCCCTGCCGCCACCGCCGCCGCCGCTGCCGCCTCGCCGTCATCTGCACAACACAGGACAGCGAGCGGGCCTGGCTGTTGGAGCGACACCAGGGCTGGGCTGCGGCACACCACCACCACCGCATTGCACCCACCAGCCTGCAGCTGCTCTGCCGCCCGCCTCACCTGTGCTTTCTTCCACGCTCTCCAGCGCCCGCCCATCCTCCGCACCCAGCGGGCTGTGGTAGCAGCCATCCATCGTGATCTGCAGGGCCCCCTCCAAGTGCGCTGCGCAGCACGCCGGCCAGGGCAGGGCCAGAGAGAGTCGGGAGGCGGCGATTCGGCTACGACGGCGCTGCCGTGAGCGCCCTTCGGGCGGTGCAGCTGAACCATGGCATTGCCACCACACCCCTGCTCGGCGCCGCTCACCCGACGGCACCGGCACCACGCCGTCGCCCCAGGCGGTCGCGTCCCCGCAGACCTGCTTGTAGCCGGCCCCCACCACGCGCTGCTGCCAGGTGCCGGGCCCCAGCAGCGGCGCGCCCTGGATGAACTTGCCTGCACGCGGGCACCGGGTGGCAGGCGGCGGGCAGGGCAAGGCTGGCATTGGCGCAGCAGGCATGCAGCGCACTGCGGCAGTCGCACATGGACATAAGGGCACAGGTCACAACCCTGCGCCCCATCCCAGTCACCCGCTCGGCCCAGCCACCTGCCGCTGCTGCTGGGACCCCGCTCACCCGCCACCGTCACGTACTGCACGTCGCTGTGGAAAGCGCCGGGGGCTGCTTGGTTCACCCAGGTGAGGATGCCGCGGGTCTGGGGGACAGGAGCGTGGGGAGGAAGACGGGTGTGAGCGCAGGGAGAGACGCTAGGCCACCTTCTCTTCCTTCCCGCCGCGCCGCCTACCTGGTCAATCACGCCCTCGGGCGGCTGCAGCTGCGGGGACCCCAGGCTCACAAATTGGTCGATGCCGGTGCGGTCAAAGTCAAGCATGAAGAGCCTGCGAGGTGCGGGGCAAGGAACACCGCAGATCAGGCCAGAAGAGCAGCCGCGGCTTATGAAGACGCATGGAATGGGGCTGGATGCAGCTGCAGGTGCAGGCAGCGAGGGCCCCGCCAGCGGCGCCTGCACACACCTGCCCAGCCAGCCGCCCGCGCTGTGGCACAGGAGCGTCATGGGCGCCCCGTCTGTGGCCCGCTTCGCCGCCTCTGCCGCCTGCTCCACCCGCCCAAGGTACCAGTCCACTGCGGCAGTGCAGAGACAGGCCACGGCCTCGCTGATCCCCCCCTCTCTACTCCACTGCTAGCTGCCAACAGGGGCACAGGCAGAGAGGAGAGAGCGCGAGGTTTCTCAAGCAGGCCCCTGGGCCCACACACAGCCCGCACCTGTGGGCCGCGGCTTGAGCGTGCCCGCCCAGTACTCTCGGTAGCGCAGGCCTGATGCGTTGCGGGCCCTGCAGCCACCCGCAAGCACACAGGGCATGCGGGAAGGTCGGGGCTTGCCATTCTGGCGGCGTCGGCGGCGCATCCGCACCTCGCCAGCCAGTCGTGGCGGCTCACCAGTCTAGCCGGCTCACGGGCGCCACCTCCACGTGCAGTCCTCGCTGCTGCAGCTGGTCCACAAGCCCGCTGTAATCTTTGGAGTTGTTGCCCAGCCCCGGCAGGATGACCACGCTGCGGCTGGGTGTAGGCGCATCCGCCGACGCCACAGTAGGCAGGCGGCGGCACCGCTGCCGTGGCGGCACTGCATGGGGAGGACACACAGCGTCGGATAGCAACCACGGATGGCTGCATTGTGGTTTGTGCGCGCGATCGAGGCTTGCCTGCGGCCTTAAAGCGGCTGTGGGAGACCTGCATTGCAGCAGCTTCAATCACTCCCAGGCGATTGGCTGGTGAGAGTGGTTGACGGCAGCACGTCGGGGATGGTGCTACAAGCCTCCATTGGGGCATTTGTGCACATGCACACATTTGCCACGTAGGACACAAGCGCCTACATGTAGCTACACTGCCAGAATGGGTTGGGAACAGAACATTATCAGCTGCCAGTTACAGGACACGTCGCTGGAGCATCCAGCCTGCTGGGCACAGCCCTCTAGCTGTTGCGACGCATGTCTGAGCACAGCGGGGCTTTGCGGGTGGAGGCAGGCGCTGATCGGCTGGCCTAAATTGTGGAGCTTATTGCTGCGCCTTGGATCGCTTGCCATGCGGCTGGTGGCAAAGGTTGGCATCTGGGCCGTTGGCCAGGAGCCTGCCCGCCTCGCTGCCTGCACCCGCATCGAACCGAATTGTACCTGGCCCGCATGGCGGGCCGCGCGGCGCAGGCAGGGGGCGGGGTGCCTTCTCGCTGCCGCCGCCGGCGCCACCCGCCACCCGCCAGCAGATGCAACTGCCGCCACGCCACTCTCCCGCCTCCGTGCATGCCCTGCCTCATGCCGCGCTGGCCCGCCCCCTCCCTGATGGGCAGGTGCGCGTGGAGCACACAGACCTGGGCGGCAGCTTTGTGCGGCCGCAGAGCGGCAAGGATGTGCAGGTGGACCTGGTGCACTGCGAGCAGCGGGGCGTGGTGCTCACCATCGGCCTCAAGCCGCGCCCGGTGAGCTGCCTGGCATGACGAAAAAACAAGCAGCCCGCGCAGGGAGCTCCTGGGCGGAGGCTCCACTGCCTGTTGCTTGCATAATGAGTTCGTCCTCCAGCCCCGCCCCTGCCGAGTGCTGCCGTCCCTCACGCCTGCAGCTGGTGCTGCCGGTGGCGCCGCCCGTGGCGCTGTACGGCGGGCGGGTGCAGGAGGGGCAGCTGGGCCTCAAGTTCCTGCGGGTCAAGCAGAACCCGTGGGATACCGGTGAGGCATGCGGCAGCAAGTCTAGGGAGCCATGCTGCCTGGAGCCTCTCTGTGCACGCAGGGATGGGATCCAGCCGGGCAGGGCAGCATGCTTTGGCAAAGCAGCGCGTGTTCCACCACCCAGCCCCTGTAAGAGCGCTGCCCACATCCTGCAGTGTCCAAGTGTGTCCAGCTCAGCATCGTGTGTGAGGACAGCGAGGCGCTGACCCAGCTGCGCGACCGCATCAACCGCGTGCTGCTCAAGCGCGCCGGCGCCGGCGCCGGGACCAGCGCCGCCTCGGCCGCCTCTGGCAAGCAGCAGCAGGGCGGGTGCGGGGCGCCGCGGCCCGGCCGCCGCCCGCTGGCGCCCCGCTCCCTCAACACGCTGTCGGAGGTGCAGGCGCCCAGCACCACCGTCGTCAGCCTGCGCAGCGGCCCCGCGCCCTCGGCCAGCGGCTTCTCCCTGGGGCCCTCCAGCAGCCGCCAGGCGCTGGCCAGCAGCGTGGAGAGCGGCGCTGCGGAGGAGGAGGAGCTTGGGGCGCTGTCGGAGGAGCAGCAGCGCGCGCTGCAGCTGGTGCGCGGCGGGCGCAGCATCTTCTTCACAGGTGGGGCCAGCCGGCTGGCTGGTTGGGGCGGGGGCGGGAGGCGGCGGCTTGCTGGCCGGGGTGGGGCGGGAGGTGGTGGGTGGCGCTGCAGCTGGCCTGTCCAATGCCGTCATGTGCAGCGCGCGCTAGCACCTGGTGGCCTCCCCGCTGTGCTGTGCCCGCTGTGCTCAGCCTGCCTGCTGCGCCCGCCCCCGCGCTGGCGTGCAGGCTGCGCCGGCACCGGCAAGTCGCTGCTGCTGCGCCACATCCTGCGCAGCCTGCCGCGGGGCACCACCTTTGTGACGGGCACCACGGGCCTGGCAGCCTGCCACCTGGGAGGCACCACCATTAACACCTACGCCGGCATCGGGCGGGCAGAGGGCAGCCTGGGTGGGTGGGCCCCTGCGTGCTGCCCACATGCCTGCCTCCTGGGCAAGCCCGCGCTGTGCCCTGCCCTGGCCTCCTTGGCTTGCCTCCCCAGCCTGCCTGTGAGGCCCTGCCTGCCTGCCCGCCTGCCTCACCCTCCTCCCACCTGGCACCCCCGCAGACCAGCTGGTGCGCCAGGCCAGCCGCGGCGAGTCGCTGCAGCGGTGGCGAGCCACCACCCACCTCATCATCGACGAGGAAAGTGCAGGCCCGCCTCAGCCTCCTGTTGCTCGCTCTGCTGGCCTGCCCTGCCCTGCACCCGTTTTGATGGCCCGCAGCTCCGATGGGGAGCCTCTATTCCTCTGCCAGACGTGCATGTGCCTAATGTTTGTCCTGCAACTGGGATACGTGCAGGTGTCGATGATGGATGGGCGGCTGTTTGACACGCTCGAGGCTGTGGCGCGCACCGTGCGGGGCAGCAGCGCGCCCTTTGGCGGCATCCAGGTGGGCGCGAGGTGGCGGTGGCGGCGTCAGGCACGTCGGCATGGGTCGAGCTGCGGCAAGCAGGCGCCCAGTCGGGGGCGGCAGGCGCATGGGCGCGGCGTGTATGACATGTGTGCTCTGATGAGCGGATCCCCTCCCAACACACCCCCTGCCCTCCCCCGCCCTCCCCCTGTCGCCAGCTCATCCTGTCCGGAGACTTCCACCAGCTGCCTCCCGTGGCCAAGGAAGGCGCGGCCGCGCGGCGCTTCTGCTTCGAGGCGGCGGCGTGGGGGCGGTGCATCCACGAGTGCTGCTTCCTGTCCAAGGTCTTCCGCCAGGTCAGCAACCCGGTGACGCTGAGCTTGCTTTCATCATATGCCTCTCCTTTGCAGCATCCCAAGCCTCATCTACGTTTGGCGCCATCCCCGATCTGCCGGCCACAGCATGCCCCAGCTCCTGCCGTCTCAATCCTGGCCTCTGCCAGCGCTCGCTCTTCCTGTGCCTCCACCCACCCACCCACGCACCAGCCCCCACCCCACATGCTGCAGTCTGATGTCAAGTTTGTGGAGCTGCTGGCCAAGATCCGGGCGGGCTGCTGCCCCCAGGACAAGCTGGCCCAGCTGCTGCGGGTGAGGGTCGGGTCGCCCCCAGGCGCAGCCGCAGCGCTGCGCCTGCAGCTGGCCACCTCCCTGCCACGATTGGGAGCACATGTGCTGTGCTGTGCCGCGCTCGATTCCTGCCGGTGTGGCACTGCCATTCCGAGCGCTGCCTGGCCTGTGCCCGCGCGTGCAGACGTGCCAGCGCCCGCTTCCGGTTGATGACGGCATCCTCCCCACCAAGCTGTACACACACAGGTGGGGGAAGCAGGTGGTGGCAAGAAGGTGACAGGCATTTTTGGGGGCTTCTGTGCAGCTGCAGGCCGCCTAGCGGCTGTTCTGTGGAGTGGGCCCTTGGTCAATGGCTGTGCCGTGCTGCTGCTGGGTGGTGGCGGGTGCCTGCAGGGAGGATGTCGACGCCATCAACTCCCAGCAGCTGAGGGCGCTGCCCTCCGAGGCGCACAAGTTTGTGGCTCAGGTGTGTTGGGAAGAAAGTATCGCGTGGCTGCTGCCGCACAGCGACGTGGCTGGTTGGCCGGGGTCGATGCGCCCCCGCCTTGCCTGCCGGCAGCACAGCCTGGGCAGCGGCCCCGCTCTTGCTGTGGCAGCTCCGAGCACGCCGGCCTGTTACCCCTCCGGTATGTGGCGCAGGATGTGGGGTCATCGGATGTGCTGGCTGCCGCCTGCCCCGCCCGCCGCAGTCTGGAGCTCAAGGTGAAGAGGGGGCCTGCAAAGCTCTCCGCAGCAATGCAGTGCAGCCAAGTACCGTGCCTGGAGTGCCAGTGCGTTGGTTGCTGCGTCTGGGTGTGTGCCTGTACCTGCGCGCCGGCTTTCCTGCTGCTTTCTTCCTGTTCCGTGTGCTGCCAGGTGGGCGCCCAGGTGATGCTGATCCGCAACGTGAGCCACCGGCAGGGCCTGGTGAACGGCGCGCGGGGCGTGGTGGAGCGCTTCAGCGACAGCCAGGGCATGCCGGTGGTGCGCTTTGCCAGCGGCAGGGTGGTCACCGTGGGGCGCGAGCGCTGGACCATCGCCGCTGGTGAGCTGCTCTGCGCCTGGCCTGGTCTGGGACTGATGCGGCTGCGGCCGCCAGACGCGTGCTGCCCTGGAGGCCTGGCCATGAAGCAGCGGCATGACACGCTGGCGGACCTGCTGCTCTCTCGCCTACAGGCGGGCGCGTGACCGCGCAGCGGGTGCAGTTGCCTCTGGACCTTGCCTGGGCCATGTCTGTGCACAAGAGCCAGGGAATGACGCTGGACAGGTGCGGAGCACGGGCGAGCAAGGCTGACGGCTGCACAGCCACAGAAGAGGACGTGCACCCATGTGTGCGAGTGAGGCTGTCTTGCTGGGCTGGTACCTCATGCCTGCCAGCGTGTGCGCCTGCGGCCCTGGGCTGCAGGGTGGAGGTCAGCCTGGAGCGGGCGTTTGAGCCTGGCATGGCGTACGTGGCGCTGAGCCGCGTGAAGGCGCTGGAGGGGCTGCGCATCATGGGCAGCATCGCGCCGCAGGCGCTGCGCGCAGGTGAGCAGGGTGGTGGGCAGATCTTGGGGCAGCCTGGTGGTGGGAAGGGAGCCCTGGCAGGTGGTGCTGCTGCCTCATGTGGACCTGCAGACTGGGTTGCTGTGGCTGACGATGTTCAGAGCTGCGGCCACATGCCCCTCCTCGCCTATCTGCCTGTCCTGATGCTACCGCCTGGCTGCCTGGCTGCCCGGCTGCAGACCAGAAGGTGGTGGCCTTCTACACCAAGCTGCGGCAGCGCCAGCTGGCGGCGCTGGGCCTCGACCCCTCGCAGTTCAAAACCATCTAATGAGCCGGGCTAGGCAGCCGATGGCAGTTGGGAGCCAATCACAGTTTTGCAGCACGGCTCGGAACCTTCCTCGTTTTTTTGTATTCGCAGCTCACTACCAGCTGTCGCATTGACACTGACTGCCGATGGCCGATCAGCGGCCTGACCCACCAACCAACAACTGACTGCTGACCACACTGCGGCACACATGTGCTTCATATCCCCCTGTATTTCCATTCATCATTCAGGACTGTTTATTGATTATTATTCTCTGTCCGTCATCGTTTCTCTGCTTCTACCAATTCCTTGCTGCAAAGCATAACATAGCATCAGTCCAGCCTGGGCGCCGCTGAGCGCCTGGGCGGGGATTGAGCATGTCCTTGGTCCATGGCAGTTGACGGTTGGGGACTGCATTGCGTCTGAAGGTTGCGATCGCAAGCGGTGAATGGGTGCATCACAGTCCATAGAGTCCCTGCCAGCAACGGCGCGATCACCGCCGTTGCGGCAGCCCTGAGGAGGTAAGGGGCAGGGCCCTGAGCCTCATCTGAGTCTTGGCAGCGCACGGGAGCTTTGGGAGAGCAAGAGGCACGGTGCATTGCTGCCATGTCACCGACTTTCTACCTTGCTGATTCCCCACTTGCGTGCTCCCCCTTGCCCACGGTCCTTCCAAGGCGTGCTCCTCTGCCACTTCCAAGGCGGGACAGAAGCACCTCACTTTGTGCGTTTGCTGGCAGCGCTGGCTGTAGCTGGGCTACTGTGAACCCCAACGAACAGACTTTGCGGCAGCTGCACTGGACTAGCAGCACAGAGCCCAGCAGCCCCCCGTCGCAATCTGGCGGCATGCCGCTCCGGTGCGGCCACGGCCCGGCCGGCGCATCTGCGCAGCCGCCCGCTGGCATCATGGCCGACCCCAGGGCCCCGGGAGCCCAATTCCCTCGCCTCTTGTCCTCCCGCTGCAGGAACATTCCTGGCGGCGGCAAGGCCAAGGCCCACGTCTTTCTGGATGTGGAGATGGAGGAGGTGGTGCGGCCTGCGGCGGGGCACGAGCTGCGCGCCGGGTGGGGCAGCAAGGTTGTGATCACAATCGGGCCCAGCGTGAGTGTCTGGCGGGGCCAGCTACGGCTTGCACAAAGCCGCAGGAGGGTTGCGCCCGCAAGGTGCCCGGCTGCGCCGGCAGCGTCGGCAGCGCCGCCGGCGAGGAGACGCCCCCGCGCGCCACACCCCTGATCACTGATTCCCTCCTCCGCGCCCCGCCTGCCCCCTGCTCCCGCCGCTGCAGTGCCAGGATGTGGCGACGCTGGTCAGGCTGCTGCGCACGGGGGTGACCTGCGCGCGGGTGGACCTCAGCTGGGGCACCAAAGAGTACCACCAGCGCAGCCTGCGCAACCTGGCAGAGGCGATGCAGCAGACGCGACTGCTGTGGAGGTGGGGCGTTCGCATGCCAGGCACCCCAGCATTCTGGCTCACAGAACCTGCACCACACAATCTGGCTGTTCTGCCCGGGGCGGCTTTGGCTTTTCGCCGCTTCAGGCCAAGAACCCATCCTCACCTGTGCCCTGCCACCTGCGCACTCCCTCTGCCCCCACACCCACCCACCAACTCGCACAGCGTGTGGCTGGACACCACGGGGCGCGAGGTGGTGGTGCGGCGCCCGATCGAGTACGACGCCAGCGGCTGGCCGCGCCAGCAGGACCAGCGCATCACGGTTGAGAAGGACCAGGTGGGGTAGGCGGAACGGTGGTGGGCGGGGCACTGGATGCTGCGGCAAGTGATGCGGCGCGGTCCCGCTGGCCCAGCCAGCCAGGACCGCCTGCCCACCTGCTGCCTTCCGCCCTGCTCTCGCGCTGCTGCAGGTGTTCAAGATCACCACAGACCCCACCGCCACCGCCTCGCCCTCCCTCCTCCCTGTCAACTACCCGGGCGAGTCGCTGCGGCCACCTGCCGCAGGCTGCCCAGTACTGCCCAGCACGCCATCCCCGCGTGGCACGGGATCCCTGAGCCCGTACCTGCGAACGTCCCCGGCTGCAAGCTTGGTTGGCTGGTGGCAGAGCTCAGCGAGCGAGGGCCCCCCACCTGCTGCCTTGCAGCCTTCCACGAGATTGTGGAGGTGGGGCAGCAGCTGCAGATCGGCAGGTACCTGTCCACCGGCACCGAGGGCATGTCGCTGTACGCAGACGTGAGTGGTGGTGCAGGACCGGCAGGCACACGGCCGAGCATGTGGCTGTCTGCTGCTGGAAACCAGCCAGCCAGCCTCAGCCCCCCTGGGTGGTGCCATCCCCTGCCTCGCCGGCTGCCGCAAGCACCTGGCAGGTCTCCGCGACCACCACCCCAGCTCCAACCGCGGTCACATGCCACCTGCTGATCCTCCCTGCTTGTTGCAGGTGGTTGATGTGGGGGAGGGCGAGGTGACCTGCGTGGCCCTCTCCTCAGCTGTGCTGGACGGGCTGCTGACCGTGATGGTGCGCCGCTGCCGCCGCCAGCTCCTGCTGCCGCTCCTGCTGGGAGCCACACGCTTCAGAACCGCAGTGTGTCGCCAGCTGGCTGAACTCAGCGTGCCGGCCTCACCACAGCCTACTGCGCGTCGCAAGCAGGCCACGTGGGAACACGCGGTGGTGTTTGCCCGCTGCAGGTGTGCCACACCGAGGACGAGGAGTTCCGGGGCGACTTTGGGCTGCCCCTGCTGACGGAGTTTGATGTGGACTGCATCAAGTCGCTGGGGTGAGGGTAGGGTGGGTGAGGCTGGGCCACAAGGCATGCCTCTGCGCAGCTGGGCTGCCCATTCAGGGGTCCCCTGAAAAGGCCTCCGGGACGCAACACCAACCTCAGGGCCATGCATATGCACACAAAAAGGCGGGCCTGGCGCCCGATGGCAGCGCTCTTCAGAGTGCTGCACCCTTCGGGGCACATCATCGCAGCTGCCATGTAGCCCGCCCCCGCCTGCCGCAGGTCCCAGTTCGAGGTGGACTTTGTGAACCTGTCGTACTGCAACAGCGTGGACGACCTGTACTCCGCCAGGGCGCTCCTGGACAGCCTGGGCATGGCGCAGACCAAGATCATCGCCAAGGCGAGCGGCGGGGTGGGGTGGGAGGCTGGAACGCAGCATGGGCAGGGCGTGCTGCAACTACGCATGTGCATGCATGCCCCTGGAATGCAACAGCTGTGGAGGTCTGACTGAGCGCCTGGCGTGCCGCGTGGCCGCCCCGCCGCAGATTGAGCGCAAGGCAGCGATCCGCAACTTTGAGGCCATTGCCCACGGTGCGGTGGTTGCGCCGCTGCTGGGCATGGTGCAAGCAGCGGCACCAGCAGCGCCAGCATCTCTGCTGCCACTGCCTGCCTGCCTGGCTGCCTGCCTGTCTGCCCCCTGATTATGCTTCGTCTGCCACCGTTGCTGCAGTGGCCGACGGGATCATGATCTCCCGCGGCAACCTGGGCCTGGACTTCGAGCCAGAGGTGGAGGGCTTGCCGTGGAGCAGAGCACCCTGTGGTCACAGCGGCGGCCAGCAGCGGGTGCCCGCTGGTCTCCCAGCTCCTTGGTGCCCGCCTGGCAACCCGCGCGCCCCCGCCCGCCTGCGCAGGTCATGGCGCTGCTCCAGAAGCGCATCGTGTCGCGCTGCAACCAGCTGGGCAAGCCGGTGCACATCACCCGCATCGTCGACACGATGGTGTCCTCGCCCCGCCCCACGCGCGCAGGCGAGTGTGTGTGTCTGTGTGTGTGTGCTCCATGTGTGTGTGTGTGCACCATGTGGTATTCTGGGTATCAGGGGCAGCCCAGATGAGCAAGCCTGAAAGTAGGGAGGCGTGAAACACTGGCTGCTGCTCCCCGTGCGCCTGCCATGCTAAGCCGTCCACCCCCCACGTCGGCGGTGCCTCACCAGCGCCACCGCCGCTGCGCCTCCTGCCTGCCCTCCTGCAGAGGCCACCGACGTGGCCAACGCTGTGCTGGACGGCGTGGACGGGCTGCTGCTGGGCGCGGAGACGCTGCGCGGCGAGTATCCAGTCGAGGTGGGCGCCCGACAACTGCCTGCCCCTTGCATGTGCATGATGTGCCTGCTGTGGCCCTGCCATGTGCATGCCAGTAGTCGGTATACATGCCTGCTGTGGCCCCTGCCGCGCCAGCAAGGCGCACCAGCAGCTGTCACGTTTGCCCACGCCTGCCTGCCGGTGCCCGCAGACTGTGGAGACGGTGCTGAAGCTGGCGGCAGCGGCTGAGAAGCACTTTGACTACCACACCCACCACGAGATGCTGATGGGAGAAGCATACGAGGCAAGCAGGCTGCGGCAGCCTGCTTGACTGCAGTTATGACTGACTGGGATTGGCAGCAAGATGGGGGAGCAGCAAGGCAGCTGCCTGGCTGCCTTTCAGCGTGCCCGGGAGCTTCTCTCGGCTCCATCTGAAGCTGCCTGGCATGCTCCCTGCTGCCTGCAGGAGGAAGTGACGATGGGGCGCGACTCTTCAGTTTCTGGTGCGCTCCCCCTGCCCTCACAGCCTCCCCCTGTCCTGGACCGTCTGGCACAACCTGATAAGAGCGCAAGGCCCCGCTGTCCCTGCTGATGCCCCTGCTGCCGATGCCCTGGCCTTTTCCACCCCAACCGGCAGACTTCCGCTTGTATGAGGGGCGCTCCCCAGACACCGCCCTGCACCGCCAGCGCGCCCGCTCCTTTGGCGGCGGCCTCAGCCGCCTGCGCGGCCCCACCACCGCCGCCGCTGCCTCCGGCGGCGGCGAGGATCAGTCCCCCGGCTCGGCAGGCACCGCGCAGGCGGGGCTGTCCGGGCCGGTAGCCATGCAGGGGATTGGCAACGGGCCTGTGGCGGGTGCCGCGCTGGCAGCCATCAGCGGCCGTACGCCGCACCAGCCGCAGGTGCCCTCGGGCGCCGCCAACGGCGCCGCCACCACCGCGACTACCTCCTTTGGCGCCGACGGCGGCCAGTACGGGGGTGGCGGCGCGGTGATGCCCGCCTCCCCCGCCAAGCCATACGTCTCCACCTTCGGCAGCCTGCCGCCCAGCTTTGCGGGGAGCAGCCCGCAGCTGAACCGCATCATGCTCACCCACGCCCCCTACCTCTCCAAGCTGGAAAGCATAGCCTCCTCCGCCACCAGGTGGGCTGGCGGGGCTCCCTTGGAAGGCATGCATGGCTGTGTGTGTGTGTGGAGGTAGTGGTGAGGAGCGGGGTGGCTGGGTCCGCTCCACGCCCAGCGCTGCCCCGCCCTCTCGGTGCCCTGCCGCCACCCTGCTCCCACCCTGCCGCCCCAAGCATGCCCTGTCTCCAGGACGGCTGAGAAGATCTGCGCCGGGCTCATCATCGTGATGGTGCAGACCGGGCGCACCGTCAGCCTGGTGTCCAAGTAGTGAGTCGGCGGCCGGGCTGGCGGGGCGCCCATCTGGCGGGGCGTGCGGGCCGCTATCGCCAGCGCCGCCTGCTGCCAGGCCTAGAAGTGGAAAGGCGAGCCGTGCTGCGGGTGCGTGGCTCCAGCCCTGACACTTCCTCTGCCTGCCTGCCTGCCTGCCTGCCTGCAGCCGCCCCCCCATGGCCATCATGGCTGTGGTGGTGCCCACCCTCAAGTCCAACCAGCTGGGCTGGGAGCTGGAGGGTGAGCGGCGCGGGTGCCTGATGAGCACCCTCGCTACCCTCGCTGCTGTCCATGGACAGCATGCTGCGCAGCCCAGCCTCCCGTTGCACCTTCCACAGCCTGCCTCTCCCTCTGCCATGCCGTGCCGCGCTGCAGGCAAGTACCTGGCGCGCCAGACGCTGGCGCTGCGAGGCGTGGTGCCCATGCTGGCGGCGCCCATGTCTGACGCGGCGGGCTCAGGTGAGGCCCCTGGCCTGGTGAGGCCCCTGGCCCCGCCCCTGGCCCCTGGCGGCCTGCCGAACCGCCCCACCTACCGCCAGCCAGCCCCGGTGGCTGCCGCCTGCTCCTGAACACACTGCCTCCGACAAGTGCCCGCTCGCCTCCCTGAGCCTTCCACCTGCCTGCCTGCTGATCCACGCCCGCCACACCACACCACCTGCCGCGTCCATCACGTGCCTGCCTGCCTGCCTGCCCCACCCCCGCCCGCCCGCAGAGGACCTGCTGGGCGAGGCCATCCACTCCGCCTTCCTGCAGCGCCTGGTGAAGCCGCACGACTACGTGGTGGTGATCACCAGCCACCGCAGGTCCATGGTGGTCAAGGTGGTGCAGGTGGGCTGCGCTCGCCGGGATGACAGGCGCAGGATGATGTTCTGGTTGTTTAGCACCGTGTGGCTGTCGTTGCGGTGGAGAAAGTGGGCAGGCAGACCCGCCGCCAGGCCTGACACGCAGTGCGAGCACTGTACGTGTGCCTCGGCTTCCTGCCCCGCAGGTCAACCGCGCCGGCACCGGGCTGCGCAGCATGGACGGCGGGGACGGGGGCGTGCTTACCGAGGCGCCCGAGCCCGCCCACGGCCGTTCCCCCTTTGGCGCATCCATGCCGCAGCCGCCGTCTCCCCACGGTCGGTGCCCCCGCTCCAGGCTGCTTGTGCATGTGCTGTGCTCAAGGTCCTGTGCACGAGCCCTGAAGCCGCCTGCCTGTCCCTGCTGCCGTGCAGGCGCGCTGATGTCGCCCAGCCGCACCCTCAGCGGCAGGCCCAGTCTGGTGGTGCAGCCCTCGCCGCCCGCCTTCCACCTGGGCGCGGGCGTCCCGGCGCCCGCCCGCGGCGGCGGCGGCGGCGGCGGCTACATGATGCTTTCCACCCCCAGCGAGGCGCAGGCCTACGACGACCTGTCGTACACCCGGGTGGCAGCTGAGCTGGCGGCTGGGCGTCCCGGCCGCGCCGCCCGCACCGGCAGCCCCCTGAGCAGCGGCGGTACCGTCGCCGCCCCCGCCGGGCCCTTCACCGCCAGCACCGGCAGCCCCACCAGCTCGGGCGGCAGCGGCCGCGACCCCACCAGCCCGCTGCGCGGCCTCGGCGGGCCCAGCAGCCTGAGCCCCATCACCGAGCAACCGTCTGGCCCCACGCCCAACGGCGCCGCGGGCGGCCCTGCCTCGTGACGTGTGTGGGGTGGATGACAATGAGTTGTGCTACACGTGGCTTGCATGGGTGTGTTTGTTTTCGACTTGCTTTTACAGATGTGTGGTAAATGATCAAACGGTAGACTGGAATCAAGGCAGGAGCACATGCAAAGGCGGGGCAAGGAGGACTGGAGAAGTGGTTGTGGAGCAGTTCCCGCCTGTCGCAGCCAGGTTGAAACTAGTTGCCCGTCCACCATGGCGGGTATGGGCGGTACCTGGAAAGCGAGATATGAAGCGCTGGATTAAGGAGTTGGGCTTCAGCGACCACCATGGCGGGTGGGAACTGGGAAGATTCGGTGTCCAAGTCCGCAACCAGGCGGAGGTGGGAGAGGGTGGGGTGGGTAGCTGCCCGGCGGATAATGTCCCAGCAAGAAGGGTCAGGATCCTGGCCAGGTTCACCCCAAAACCATGCGGTTCGGCCAAGGCTGGGACCCAGCACATCCAGCCGCTCCAGGCGGGTGGCTGCCTCCAGGGTGTCCGGGCTGCACGCCAGCATGCCGTACGGCACTGCCAGCTGGCGCAGGCGGGGCAGCCACGGGAGCTGCGGGTCTGCAGGCAGGGCACCGTCCCAGGCAAAGGACTGCAGCTGGCTGAGTCTGGCCATTGCGGCTGGCAGCGCCTCAATTCCTGTGGGTGTACATTGGATGCCCAGGTGTGTGAGCTGGCCAAGCGCCAGCAGTATTCCGTTCAGCTGCAGCTCAGAACTGTGCTGCCAGCCCTGCGGCTCTCTTGTCCATGCGAAAGGATGGAGGGTAAGGGAGCGCAGCCACGTCAGGGAGGAAAGGCTGGCAGGCAGCCAATTGTTGTTCCGAAAGGTGAGCCGCTGCAAACGGGTGAGGTGGCTCAGCACCGTGAAGGCATTGCTGGAGGTAAAGGTAAAGGTAAAGGTAAAGGTGGGGAAGAGCCTCCACAAGCTTAACTTCCCGGTTTTAACGTCTAGCTTTAGACCATTATTTGATCTGCCCGACGCGCCAAGTGCAGTACCCCCCACTAGTAGTGAATGGGTCCCGGGGAGGCCTGTGCCGAAGCCTTGGCGATTCTAATAGGCGTTCCCGAAGGAATTGGCTTGGATTGGCGCTGAGCCGGTCAGCTATGCCGCGTTTGTCCTCACAAAGTTTCGACATGGGAGGGAATCGAACCTGTGCCCTCTCGGAGGGTTTAGACACTAGCTCCAGCGCCTTCAAAGAAGGCCTTTCTTAGCCGCGGCCGAGGTGTAGTCCATCCAAAGCTCCAACGATTCCAGGTTGGAAAGCGCGGGCAGCTGCAAAGCACGCGCATGCGCGTCAATGCCGTTGCAGTGTTGGTGGTCTAGCGGTGTGGTGGCATGCAGGGATCATGTCAGCAGCTCACCGGATGCAGCAGGCTCAGATCCTCCTCCCTCGAGTATTTAAGGAACAGGTACTTCAGCGAGGCAGGCAGCTTTAACGATGGGGCAAAGATCACCGGCTCTCCAAATGCAGACATGTGGGTCAGGCGTGTCAGCGCTGTTAAGGAGGCTCTTGCTTGTGTGGGCTTAAAGTCTGGTAAAGCAAGAACTAGCTTGCAACATAGACTCCCCGCCGAAACGGGACGGGAACCGGGCGAAAGCAGAGAAAGCAATAAAACAGGGGTGGAGCAAGGCGACATGCAACGCAAGCAGCTGACAGGGCACGCATCGAAACGTGTGTATGACTGGCAAAGTGGCATGGCGCATTGGGGAGAAACGCAACGGTACGGGAGCATGGGCTGGCCAAACGGCAGTGCGGAACGCTAGGTCACTAGAAAAGCAGGGAAAGGCGCACTATGTATGCAATGAGGGCAGCCCCGGCTCGGGGCCGTTGAGAAAGCAGTGGGCGGGAGGGGGGAGGCCCCGGTGTGGGCGGGCCCCATCGAGGGGGA
>NW_005435082.1:930867-933248 GCF_000147415.1 Chlorella variabilis | reverse complement strand
CAATGAGCGTTGAGCAGTGTGCGATGAGCAATGAGCAATGAGCAGTGAGCAGCCCCTCCCTAAACAAAGTGAAGCGCAGGACGGGGTCCGGTGGATGGGAGGCAAGGAAACGCGGGGGGTTGCCACGTGCGCTGCCGCCGCCGCCGCAGGCAGCACCCCTGCGGCGGCGGCAGCGGCAGCAAGCCGTGGACCCAAACGCCGTGCCGCCGCCGCCGCAGGCAGCACCCCTGCGACGGCGGCGGCAGCAAGCCGTGGACCGAAACGCCGTGCCGCCGAGTCCCGTGGCTGTGGCCGTGGGCTTCTGGCAGGAAACTACGGCCGCAACTCGGCAGCACGGGGGCGTCGCAGCGTGCCCCCGCCGCCGCCGCGCTGCCCCCCGGGCACGGCGGCGGCGGCAGCAAGCTTGGGCCCAAACGCCGTGCCGCCGAGTCCCGTGGCTGCGACCGTAGACCGTGGGCCGGAAACTGCGGCCGCAGCTCGGCGGCACGTGGTTCTGTTCAAATCGCCAAGCGTGCAGCAGCGCCGAACCACGCTTCCCGGCCTCGGCGCATGCCTTCAGGGGCCCCCTATCGCTGGGCACACCCCTCCAACACCGAACATGCGCCCGGGGGGGAGGGCGGCCCGGGCTGCCCAGGCCAAAGTGGGCCGCCCTCGAGCAAGAGGCGGCCGGTCTGTGTGCTGAATGAATGAATGGATGCGTACTACTGCAACCCAGCCGTCCAGCCGGCACGCCTCAATGTTTAGGTGCTGAAGGCTGGTCAGCGTGCTGACCAAGTCATCCAAGCTGGCGCAGCTGAGTGCGCACAGGTGGAGCCTCAGCTCAGCTAGCTGGCCAGGCGAGCCGCAGGCTGCCAGTGCGGCGGCAAGCTCGGCGCGGCAAAACATCTCGCCCACTATCTCGCCCACATATTCACAATTAAGCTGTGGCTCACGGGAGTCAAGCGAGATGTCCAGCCGCTGCACGCTGCCAGCCGCACGCCGCTCCAGCCAGCGGCAGAAACAGCGAAGTGGCGGCAGCAGCAGCTCGCCGTCACACATGTACTCTGTCTCTATGCAGACCTTCACGCTGTCCAGCAGGCTGGGGAAGTGGGCCACCTGCTCCCAGCGCTTGCAGACCAGGGGGAGCACCCGCTGCCTGCAGGGGAGCACGGCGGCGGCGGCGCGCGCGTTGGGAGCGTCGTCGTGCCTCGGCCGGCTCCTTGGCAGCAGCAACCTCAGCCTTGGTGCCCCTCATTGCAATTGCATCTCTAAGGGGAGCCAGGCGCCTGCGCACAGGCTCGGGCCGGCCCGGGCCGAAACCCACCTCTCCTGGAAGTCCAGCCAGCTGAAAGCATAGGCCAGCAGGTCGTCTGGCAAGAGCGTGATGGCAGCCTGGCGACCCGCACTGGAGGTGCTTCCAGCCCTTTGGATTGTGTAGCTAGCCATGGGGGGCGTGCTTGGCCTGTGTTGTTCAAAGGAGAACAGGCAGGAAGAAGGACAAACAAGGGGAAGGAATAAAATGCCAGCGAAGCGCCGTGCTGGGCGGCGCGCTGCCCGCTGCTGTGTGCTCCGGCCCATGTTGTGCTGTCTCGAAGTTTCCAGCTTCTGCTTTTCAAGGCCTTGGGAGGAATGGCCTTGGGAGGAATGACAGCTGCAGCCCACCCAACACGCCAGGATGGCGGGGGAGCCGGCCGGGCACAGATGGTGGCAGAGGCGCAAGTGTGGGCGGTGCTGGCTGTCAGAGCTGTTCAGCGACTGCGCTTCCTGCCAGCATTTCATTGTCACCAGGTTGATAACACCAGCCAGCTGGCCATGCATGTGGCAAGGGGATACTGTCGGTCACAAGGGGTGGGGACTCCCCCCATCATTGCCCGCCGCCCACGTTACTTGGCCGCCGCTGGCGCGCACTCCCGCTTGTGCCCGCGCCTCCAGTGTGCCATCTGGCACTCCCGGCTGCGGCAGGCGCCGGCGAGGGGAGGCGCATGGATTAGATCAGAGCTTGCCTGGCGCAGCAACCCATATATGTATATACCACCACAGCATGGAGCCTGTTGCCACGCCCCGCTCGCATACAAGCCCAGCGGGCCCCTCATGCAGCCAACTTAAGCGCCGGCACCCGTCCCCCGCCCCCACCAGCAGTAGGCCACCGCACGGCAGCGGGAGCACTTCTTCAGCTCCGCCGCGTGCTGGCCGCAGGTGCCGCAGGCGGCCTTGGCGTTTGGCGCCGCGCCGCCCCACCGCGCCTCGCTCGCCATCGGCACGCGGGGCGCGCCGCGGGGCGCGGCCGCCACGTGCAGCCGCAGCTCCCTCCGCTGCTCCTTCACCTCTGCCATGCTGGCAGAGTAGGCGGCAGAGGCCCAGGCCCGGGACAGCTTGTACTCCCGCTCCGCATCGTCCAGCAG
>NW_005435082.1:930122-930817 GCF_000147415.1 Chlorella variabilis | reverse complement strand
GGCTGCTGGGGGTGGCGGTGGTGCCGGTGGCGGGGGCGGGTGTGCTCGTAAGCTCGTGCCGCACAAGCGCAGCACGTGGCTCCAAGCAGCGCGTGCCCCCTGCCCGGCCCCACCCACCTTTCTGGGCCGTGGCCGCCTGTATGGCGCGGCGCAGGATGGCGGGCACCGCCGCGACGTCCCCCGCCACCCACCGCCACCTCTGCCCGCAGCAGCAGGTAGCGCGGCCAGTCGGGGGCCAGCTGCAGCAGGGCGTCTGCCGCCTCGAGCGCGCCGCGCACCACCGCGGGCGGCGGCAGCCCCCCCCCCGACGCGCACCGCTCGCACACCTCCAGCGCCGCCTTGACCACCCGGTACTGCGCCGCCTGCTGCAGCACCGAGGCGGTGACGGCGTGGGCGCTGCCGGCGGCCGCCAGCCTGGCGGGCAGCGCCGCGGCGGCCGCCGGGTCGCCCCGCAGCAGGCGCGCCAGCGCCGCCGTGGCGCCGCGCCTGGCTTCGCACAGGGCCATGGGTCCCCTGCCGCACACAAACAGCGCGATGCTCAGCGGCTGCCAGGCGGCGTCCTGCGGCAGGGTGCTGACCTGCACGGGGGGCCAAGGGGAGGGGAGACGTTGTCACAGGGGCTGCGTGGGACCGTTGGCCGCTGGGCTTGCGTGCGGCTGCGTGCATCCCCCAAAGGCTCAAACAGTGCAGACTGT
>NW_005435082.1:929166-930072 GCF_000147415.1 Chlorella variabilis | reverse complement strand
GGGGCGGTGGCGGTGGTGGTGGTGGTGGTGGCCTGTTGCAGGGTGTGCGAGGGCAAAGCGGCCGTGCGGGCGCCGTGCAGGCCCCAGCCCGCCGCCCAACCTGCAGCTTGTCGCCCAGGGGCAGCGCGGTGCGCGGCTGGCCCCTGCCGTCCAGCGCGGTGCGGTGCAGCGCCAGGACCAGGTCGGCGTACTCCACGTAGCACCTCATGTCGGCGCTGCCCTGGTGCGGGCTCGGCTGCTCCAGCAGCCGACGACACTTGGCCACCCGCTCCTCCACCAGCCCGTCCAGCCGCCAGGGGGGCATCGGGGCGCCTGCTGCGGTACCTGCTGCGGCGGCGGGTGGTGGGCGGCGGGCGGTGTGGGCGGCAGTGCAGCGGGCGATCGCCAGCCCTTGCGCTGCTGGTGCCAGGCGCTGGAATTCATGTGCCTGCAGCGAGTGTTGAGCCGCAACTCACCGTGCTGGGCGGTGTGCGGGGTGCCCGGCAGTGAGACGATCTCAAGGATTGGCTTCCCAGCGGCTCTGCTAGCGGTAAATTGCAGGGCCGCAATGAGGGCAGCGCGATCCACCAGCGAGGAAACCCTGGGGCAGCACTTTGAATCATGGAAGAAAACTCCCCTCAGTGAGGCGGGAAGCCCTCCTCGCTGGCTGCTTTGGAGGGCTGTGATCGGCAACTGCGTCGGCAGCATTGGGTGGGGTGCGTGCAACCGCGGGGAGGGAGATGGCGGGCGGCATGTGCGGGATGGAGGCGGGGGTTAGGGGAGGGGTGGGTGGTGGGCAGGGCGGGCTGCACTTTCGCTGCAGCTGCGTGTCTCCTCTGGGGCCAGCCGCAGCTGAGGAGCGGATGCCCCTGCGGGGGCTTGCCTGCCGCCAGCGGCGGCGGCAGCCGCCGCTGTCAGCCGCGGAGC
>NW_005435082.1:921767-922913 GCF_000147415.1 Chlorella variabilis | reverse complement strand
GGAGGGGCCGGACCAGAGAGAGGAAGCCCTCCCCCACGCCCAGCTGAGACATGGCGCGGAGGAGAAAGCCGCGGTCAATGGTGTCATAAGCCTTGCGGAAGTCACAAAACACAGCAAGGGCAGAGCGGCCCAGGCGGCGAAGGAGGTGGGGGAGGAGCTGGAGAGCCATAATGTTGTCGCCGATCTGGCGGCCAGGCACAAAGGCCGCCTGCTCAGGATCGATGATGTGGGGCAGGCAGGGGCCCAGGCGGCGGGCAAGGATCAGGGCGTAGATGCGGTACTCAGCGCCCAGCAGGGTGATGGGACGGTAATGGGCAGGGTCAGAGCGGTCGCCCGCCTTGAAGAGGAAGGTGATGAGGCCCTCATGAAAGCGCGGGGGCAGGGCGCCGGTGGAGGCGACGGCAGAAAAGAGGCCGGCAAGAATGGGAGCAAAGGGGGCACGGAAGCGGCGGTACAGGTCGGGCGGGATGCCATCCAGCCCCGGCGCCTTGCCAGGCTGGCCGCGCCTCAGTGCGCGGCACACCTCCTGCTCAGTGACGGTGCTGCTCCCCAGGCCTGCTGCCTGCTCTGGCGCGAGGCGCCGGCCACCCCGCAGGGAGGCCAGCACCTCCTCCTGCGCGGCCGCTGTCGTGGCGGGCTGTGCTGCCACCCCCGCAGAAAACTCCGCTGCCCGCTGAGCCGCTGCGGGGCCGGTGTGTAGGGCGCCGCCGGCACCGCGCAGCGCCGGGACGCTGGTGGCCTGCCGCGATAGGCGCAGCTTGCGCGACAGGGCAGGGCTGGCCCGCTCGCGGCAGTGCAGCCAGCTGTGGCGCCGCGCCTGCGCAGCCTCAGCTGCGCCCTCGGCGTGGGCTGCTCGCCGCCAAGTGCTGTGTGCTGCCACAAGGTCGGGCAGCGCGCCGTCGTCGCCCGCCCGCCAGCGGGCAGCCAGGCTGTCCAGCGCTGCCCTGGCTGCCACCACCGCCGCACCAGCCTCCCGGCTGGCGCGGTGCAGAGCAACACAAACGGCATACAGGCGGCGCTTGAAGGCGGGCCACCACACCAGGAGGGCGTGGGGGTCGGTAGGAGGGGCCTGCTGAGCCAGCCACTCCTCAAGCTGCTGGCACAGAGCGGGTGAAGAAAGAAAGCCGAGGCGCAGGCGGCGGCGCT
>NW_005435082.1:905454-920238 GCF_000147415.1 Chlorella variabilis | reverse complement strand
GGGCGACAATGCCTGCAAGTGGATGGAGGGCGGGCACAGGGGAGGCGGCGCAAGCGACAGGCGCCCTGCCAGCACGCTCAACGCCAGCCACAGCCACCAGCAGCTCCGCGTCGGTGAGCGAGGCGGTGGGCAGCGCAGCCAGGCGGCCCGGGAAGGTGTCCCACCACGCCCGGAGGGCAGCGGGAGAGGCAGGCGGGGCAGGCGTGGGGTCAATCGCGGGGGGACGGGCCGGCGGCAGGCCGGCAAAGGGAGCAGGCGGCTCCGCCCCGCCAGCAGGCACAACACCCGTGGGGGAGCCGGCAGCAGACACGGCGCCGGCAGGCGGGGCGCCAGCGGCGGCGGCACCGGCGGCAGCCGCACCAGCGCCAGCAGGCGAGGTGCCAGCGGCGGAGGCGCCAGCAGGCGGGGCGCCAGCGGCGGCGGCACCAGCGGCAGCCGCAGCAGCGGGAGCAGGCGGCCGGCCGGCAGGCGCGGCGCCAGCCGGCGGGGCGCCAGTGGCGGCGGCACCAGCGGCAGCCGCAGCAGCGGCAGCAGGCGGCTGGCCGGCGGGCGGAGCGGGCTCGGTGGGGAACAGGGAGCGGCGCCACACCACGGCAGTACCTGGCTGCCCCGCCACCAACAGCTCGACCTCGCGAGGCAGGGTGTCGTCGGAGCGGCGGATCACCAGGGAGAACCGGTCAGAAGCCATGCCGCAGTCCAGATGGATGCGGGCCATGCTCGTGACGCATGGGTAGGCGGCGCGGAAGTGGGCGATGAAGGCGGCGGTGGGCACCTCGGCAGGCACACCGGACAGGTAGGCCTCCTGCTCATCAAGCAGACGGCCGTCGTGGATGGTGGCAGGGGGCGCGTCGGCCGGCCAGGGGGCCGGCAGCCGCACGCTGGTAGGGCGCAAGGGGTTGCCACCAGCAAGCAGCGCGTCGCGGAGCGGCGGCCGCATGGTGAAGGTGAGCCCCACCGCCACAGGGACGCGGTCGCCGAGCCGGCTGGCCATCAAAGGGTAGGGCTGGGAGACGACGGGCTCAGGGGAGGAGGGGCCACTGGCATCCGGGCCGCGCTCCAGGCGGGACAGCACCAGGGCGGGCCCAGCCAGCAGCACCAGCCGCTTGGCCTCCTCAATGCTCATACCAGGCGGCAGCTGGGCGCGGAGAGTGACGCGAGCGAACTCGGGCACTTTGGAGATGGCGATAGTGTGGCGGACTTTGGGTGGGCCTGGGGGCCCGGCCGCACGAGCAGCCGGACCCCAGGGGGCCCGCTGGGCACGAGGGGAGCCCCCAGCGCGCGCCTGAGGCCGAGGCCCCAAAGCAGGGCCGGGGGGCCTAGGGCGGATCAATACCGCTGCGTAAGACCCCATGGGGGTCGCGGGAGGGGTTGCTGGCCGCGGCGGCGGCTTCCGGGAAATTCTCGAAAAAAAAAAAAAAAAAAAAAAAATGGGCCGGGGGGTGACATGAAAAAAGCGTTTTCCACGATCATAATGTGCTTGTAATCTCCTGCCCATGCACGAATTGGTTTCCTCCATAGTCTAGTGGCTAAGATACACGGCTCTCACCCGTGAGACCGGGGTTCAATTCCCCGTGGGGGAAATTTTTTTGCACGGCAGGGTGGTGGTGGCCAGGGGCCTGCCCGGCCACCCCACCTTCCCCATTTTGCACCACTTTGTGGGGTGACCCTTGGACGTCTCGCCCGTTGCTTGTGGTCGGCACCGCTGGCGGCAGCAAGACGGTCCCCCATCGCCATGTACCCCCACCAAGGCATGCACCCTGGTCCAAGGAATGAACCTTCCGATGAGCGGCGCATGTGGAGACCTCACCACGCCATCCCTGTCTGTCTGTCTGTCTGTCTGTCTGTCTGTCTGTCTGTCTGTCTGTCTGTCTGTCTGTCTGTCTGTCTGTCTGTCTGTCTGTCTGTCTGTCTGTCTGTCTGTCTGTCTGTCTGTCTGTCTGTCTGTCTGTCTGTCTGTCTCACCCATAGTGAGCAAGTGAATGCTTCTGTCCAGCTGTGGCGTTGCAGGTGGTAGAGGTGCTGCAGGTGGAAAAGGTGCACGCACCATACGCAAACGGGGGAAGGAGAGGAGATGTGGGGTGCAGACAGAGCAGGCGGGCGCGGACCAGTGGAGGGATATTGCATGCACAAAAAGCATGACCACAACTAGCACTAGCACGATTTGCGCCCAATGGGCGCGGAAAAATGGGGGCGAAGCATTTGGTGCCCTTCGGGCACTGCATTCTGTTGCGGCGGCGCCATGGCCCTGCAACAGGCACCAGCTCAGGAGCATGGTGTGTTAGCATTTCCTGATTGCTGCTGTGGAATGGATGAGCAGCAAGTCGGCTGCAGCTCAATTCCTGTTGCCTGCACCTGCTTGCCGGCGGGCAGCAGCCCGCTGGCGGCGGCAGGTCAGGCGAGCATTTCGTGTGTTGCGGAGGTGCCGGCGCTGATCCCGAAGCCGCTGCTCTTCTGCAACCTAAAATTACTTGCAAATGCTCGAGCAAGAGCACGGCCCCCATTCATCTTCGCCGCATGAGCAGCGCTATGATCAGGAGCCGTAGGGCACCCATTCCGGAAGCGGAGAGCCCAAACAGGACGGAGGAGAGCTGGTGGAGTGAGCTTGGAGGAGCTTGAACCTGCTGCCTGCTGACGGGGCATGGGATTCCGTGCGTCCAAGCGCGCAGTAGCAGTCCGTTTGAGCTTCACATAGGTCTAGGAAACGTTTCAGAACCGCAACGGAGACGGGGGACACCAGCTGCTCGCATCTGTCGGAGATGGCAGGGAGCCAATTACTGCCTCGCGCGGAAGCCATGGCCGGCGAAAGCAGCCTCTGTGGATGCGAGGAGTATGTGGGCAACGGGAATCGACGAAAGAATACCGGGTTACACCAGTTCAAGCCTGGGCCTCTATAATTCAAAGGACGCGCACACACGGGGTGACCACCACGGGGGCGAAGCCCAGCGCGCTCCGCAAAAGAGCAAAAGAAGAAGATGGGAGTGGAAAGCATAGATGTTCACACAGGTGGCGAGCAAAGTCGTCAAGGAAGTCGGGACGTCAGATCGAGGCCGCCACGCGAGGTTGCCATGCGCCGACTCTTGAGTAGCAGTCACGTTGCGGTGGTGAAATGTGGGAGATGGTGAATGGGAGGTGCGTTCAAATGTGAAACATGCGGTCTCGAGCAGCTGGTTATTCCTTGGTAACCAGCTTCACAGGTAATTTGATACAAAGGCCTCCCACGAGTTCACGCCCTCTGCCTTGAGCCGGTCAGTGTCGAAGCGTAAGTTCTTGCCCTGCGATCAAAGAAGCGGTAGATTTCCAACATATTGTGCATCAAATTGCTTCCTTTGTCTACTTCCAACAATTGCTTCTATTATATAAACAATTCCCCGCTCCGTCCGGTGTCCACCCACCTTTGCGCAACATATCACGGTGGGGTCTCGCAGGCGGCCCTCCTTCACCAGCCGCCGCAACATGAACTGCACCGCCCGCCAAAGGGCGTTGGTGGTCACCACGTACTTCTCCTGCAGCGTCCGAGACTGTGGCACATACATGTCTTTCATTTAGTGTGATTGTACTGATGAAAATTCACTTATATGCCTATCCAAAATTCGCTTATGTGTCTATCCAAACATACCCAATCGTCGTGGAACATCGTGTACATGAATATCTCGTGGTCCTTGTACTGCTTGGCCTTGTTGGCCGGAGGCCGCCCTCGCGGGTTGCCAGTGGGTTGGCGGCCACCGCTGTGCCGCTTGGTTGGGCTGCACACACAAGGGTCGAGTTGATGGATCAACGCTTGTTCTTCCGCCTTTCTCTTCAACAACCAATCAAATTCGCATTGTCACCCGCTCACCTCTTCTTGCTTATCCGCTTCATCTCTCCAGCGGGGACACTCGCTGCCGCCACGGCCGAAGGAGCGTTACGCGCCAAGCGAAGTGATGTACGCTTGGCGGGCGGTGCACTCTCTGCTTCGGGGTCGGCCTGACACTTGGCAGCAACAATGGGCGCACTATCGCTCTCTACCGCACCATCAGTCTCGTGGCATGGCTCCTCCTTGGCCATCGGCGCACCGGTGGCACCGCCGCATGTGGTAGATGGCGTGGTCGGCAGAATCAGGAACTCCTCGCGGGCCGGCTCGGGCTTGATGATGACGGTGGGGGCACCGAAAGGAGGCGGGCACGTGCCGACAAGAAGAGTGGGGTCGATGCGCAAATCTTGCACAATCTCCGCATCCAAGATCAGACGGAGACAATCCATGGTTCTGTATGCGTGCCACAAGATCTTCCATAGCATGAGTGGGTCAGGTGTGAACCACACAGCCTTGCCAAGCTGAGCGCACAGCAGTGCGTGCCGGGCGGCGGCGACGGCGCGCGCAAGTGGCAGCGGCGATGGTGACCTTGTTGGCGTTTCAAGACACGCTGCCCCTAGTGCCCCTTCTGGGGACAGGCTAGGCTCCGTGGCTCACCCGCATCCAAGAGCCGGAGCTACGAGCTCTTCAGCTTGCGCGAAGGCCATGGCGCGCTCCTTTGAGGCCTGGAGGTTCTGAGACACAGCCAAAGTGCGACCACAAGTGGCGGGGGAGGTGCCGATGCTCTCGGCGAGGGTTCAAAGAATGAGAGAATAGGCACCGAGAATCTCCGCCTTTTGGGCTTCCCGCCTCGCACTTTTCAGGGTCTAACGACCAGTAGTTCACGATTGCGTCCTGATTGCTTTCACATCGAGAGTATATCAACTGGGTTTGCACCGAGCGCAACGGCATGCCCCGTCACGAGACTAGCGGCAGCGGCGGCGGGAGGCACGCTTACTGTTGTGCTGCTGCTCAGCAGCCAGCACCAATCTGAACCGCGTGCATATGTGCGCCCCGCGGTCCCTCCTCCGCCGCACTGTATCCGATGAGAGTCCCAGAAAGATCTCGTGGTGCCCAAACGTCTGCCAAACGTGGCTGGCGCCAAGCCGGCCGGATGGCTCCGTCTCTTGCACCGCTCTTCGAGCTGCGCTTGCTGGCGATGATGCTGCCCTGCATCTCCGAGCTCGCTCAGATCAGCATGCATTGGTTACTGCAGGGCCCCCGTGCCGTTGCAAGGCCGCCTGCCAACCGGGCGGCTCCTCACTTGTCGCACTTGGTGCTGGCGCCGTCTGCGTGCTGGTTGCTCGACTGTTGCGCTTGCTACAGCATAGCAGCGCTGGGCTGCATGTCTAGCCTCTTAGCTCCAGAGTTTGCCCACAGCATGCACTAGTGCCAAAGCGGCAACTCGCCGGTACCTGCTCACATGAATCAATGCCTGCAACAATGATTGCAACAAAATAGCGATGCATTTGTCTTGTGGCAGTTGCCGCCATCGCGAAGGATCCCAGTAAGCTGTCCTGTTTGTTGTGGCAGTTGTGGCAGAACCCTCGCCAACGTCCCCCCCGTGGCGCCATGCCGCACCTCGCCGCCGCCGCCGCCGCCACAGCAGCGTTTGCAAAAGCTATTGCCACATACGCAGCTGGCAGCCTCACGGCGCACCACCTGCCACCCAAGTGACTGACCAATGCGGGTGGTTGATTAGTGGGGCAGAGTTTGTTTTGCGCCCTCCATGCTGAGCCATGATGGGGCAGAGTGGACGGTCGTTGGGCCGGTGGGCACCTGTCGCAACAGGGCACTGAACCATTTCTGCAAACAGGGCATGAACCCATTTCTGTGATCAAATTAGCTTGGCCTGTCGCACACTCCGCAGATGCGAACAGATTCGCGGGGGCGGTAGGCCGTGCGCGCCTGCCCTCCCTCACACTCAATCTCGTTGCAACATGGGCGTGGCACGATCAGGAGCTGCGGTAGCCTTTGCGGGAGCCGGGAGAGTCCTTTTCCTGCTGGCAGCGGCGGCGGCGGCGGCGCCATATCAACTGGCAGGTGGGCTGGTCGCCAGCGTGCACCATTGGCCACGCAATTGACTGCGCAAAGTTTGTTGGCGCTCATTTTTGAGCTCTTTTCGCGTGCATGGCTGCAGGCGGAGGTGCCCAGGAGCGCCCTCGGGCGTTCTGTCCCGCCTCGCTGGATGGGCACCGCGGGGCGGCTCGCCAGCTCCTGGCCGTGGCCACCACAATCAGCTATAGCCGCTCGCGCCCGCCGCCACCCATGCGGCGTCCCTCCAAGCGCCCGCCACCACCGCGCCCGCGTCCCTCTCCAGCACCCCCCTCCCCTTCGCCGCCACCAGCCGCCACACAAAGTGAGCGGACGCGTGTTGTGTGGCCGGGTGGATTTGCTGTGTTCCCTGGCCTGCTGCCGCTCTGCCGCACACTCCTGCGTGTATTTGAAGCGGCTGGCTGCGCTGCCCTGCTTGTCTCGCCACAGGCGTGTGCGGCATGGTGCTGGAGGGTGTCGACCTGTGGGGCGGAGACCTGAGGAGCTACCCTGGCTATGATGTGGACGACTGCTGCCGCGCTTGCACCAGCCTGCTGGGTTGCGGCGCCTTCACCTTTGTGCCCTGGGGCAACATTTGTTACCTCAAGACGGCGGGCGGCTGGGAGAGCCTCGCCGACGAGTTCCTGATGTCGGTTGTGTTGGACAGCAGCGGAGGGGGCAGCTTGCTGCTGCTGCACCCCAGCCCTCCTCCGCCGCACCCCAGCCCTTCACCCAGACCTCTGCCGCCGCTGCCATCACCACGCCCGCCCCCGCGGCAGGCGCGCCCTCCACCGCCCTCTCCTGCCGCCACGAAGCGCCCGCCGCCGCCCGGCGTGGATGTGCCGCGCATCAACGACGGCAGGTGTGTCAACGGCAGCGAGCCCCGGGTGGTGCAGCTCCTTGGCAACGCACGCTCCACCTACCACTTCTACCACCCAGAGTACAGAGTCAGGCAAGCTTGCTGGATGTGTGTGCATGGTGCGCCAGGCGCACCACGCTGCGCCCGCTGTCTCGCGCCACCAGGCTTTCACGCTTCCGCAAGCCCCCGGCCTCGCCTGCCCGCCCAACTCCCCCCTTTTCTCCACCCTGCAGCACCTTGTACTGCGCCGACAGGTTTGCCGGGAAGACGCGGGCGTGGGTGATGTCCTACCCCTGGGTCGCCTACTGCGCGCCCTACCTGAGCGGCATGACCCAGGACAAGTGCGGCAAGCTGCTGCGCATGACCAACAACCGCACCGGCGCCAGGACCGTCGTCCGCATGGTGGACATGTGCGGGCACAGCGGTGAGCGAGGTGGAGGCGAGCTGGCGCGCCGCAGCAGGGAGCAGCAGCAGCATCAACGGGCAAGGCCTCCGAGCTGGTGCCTCCCCGCCTCCTCCCCTTCGCCCTGCCCCCGATGCAAGCGGATGGCTGGGCCCCATGCCCCGCCTCCTGCCCCCCCTCCTAGTGCAGCCATCGACGCCGACCAGCAGAGCGCCTTCATCCCGCTGGACACCGACCGCCAGGGCTACTTCGACGGCGACCTGAGTGTGACGCTGGAGCTGGTGGCCTGCTGACGGCGTTGCCGTGCATGTGGGCGGGCGCGTGACGTGCTGCCGCCCGGCCCCTCGGCTGCCCCAGGCTCAGATTGGCTGTCGCCTGCAGCCGTGGCCTGGCCCACTGTACAGTAGAGCTGCTGAACAGAGCTCCCCTCTTATGTGCATCCCCAAAATGTCATGTGTCGTTAGTTTTCAGTACCAGTGCAGTACCCAGCACTTATGTACCCCCCTCCTGGGCCCACCCACGCTACTGCTCACATGACAATTCTTTAATTCGTGCATGCCCCAATATCATTATTACCGCTTGAAGCCCTCTCTCATGTGTGCTCTCTCCTCAAATGGCAGGTTTCATTTCGCCAGAAGGCAAGAGCAAAGCGTGTCAGTCCAGCTGCGACAGGCTGTTGCTGCCGGGGCTGCTGTGCTGCATCGCCCCATCTGCCGCGCTTGCTGCTTGGCGCAGCTCATCCAGTACGCTGCTGAAGGGGCGGTAGGGAAGCGTGAGCACCAAGCTGCTCCCTGCCTTGTCCTTGCCTGCTGGCGCTGCTGCCAGGGTCACCTCAGCGGTGGCCCCCGCGGCACTGACGGCAAACGGCAGCTGCACTTCCAGCGGCTGGCAGCCGGGCGCCTGCACTCGGACCACCTCGGCGCATACTGACGCGCCAATGGCCCCAGGGTCACGCTGCGCTGCAGCTGCTGCAGCTGCCGGCAGCGGCACCGTGATGGCCACACACGTGGCCGGCTTGCCTCGGTACTCAATCAGCGGGTGCAGCTGCTCCGGTGGGCCCTGCTGCTGCTGGGCTGGTCTGGCTGCTGGCTGCGCCACCTGCTGCTCTGGGCCATCAGCGATGCCGCCCTGGGGCACAGCTGGCTCTGTCGCCTGCGCTATCGGGTTGGTAGCTGCCACCGCCGCCTGCTCCGGGCGCCGCTGCCGCTGCTGCCGCTTGCTGGCCAGCAGCGCAAAGGAGGGCTCCTCGCCCTCGGCTGGCACCTCTGCAATCAGGCGCTTGCCAGGGCCACCTGCGCTGCCTGGGCGCTGCTGTTGCTGCTGCCGAGCGGCGGCGTCGCCCTCCAGCCGGATGCGCTGCGGCGGCGGCGCATCGCCCTTGTACCGCATCTTGGGCAGCTTGTACTGCGGATTCAGCTCCTGCCCTGTCTGCAATTCCAGCGGAGCGTGGAGCGGCCATTGTTGGCATGGGCGCAGCAACAAGTCAGAGCAACGCTGGACTGGTGCAGGCATGGGATCAATCGTGTGGAAACGCGTGGCAGCCTGGCCCTGCCCTACCCCACCCACCATCTGCGCCGCAGTGCCCAGCGCCAGCTGGATGATGAAGAACTTGAGGGGGCGGTACTGGGAGGCCTGTGCCAGCACCTCTGAGCTGATGATGCAATCCAGCACTGCAAGAAGAGGGCACGGGTCAGAGAAGGGGGGCCATCAGAAGGCGAGCCAAGATGGGCAGCACGGCAGCGGCGCAGCCCGAGGTACTGTGCAAGAGAAAAGCGGCTGGCACAGCAACTCCAACTCGACAGTTAGCCTTGCGAGCGGCAGCACGGCGTCCCCGGCCACGCACCCATGCAGACCTCCCCGCGGTGGTCTGTGTCCAGCCGAGGCAGCCCCATGCTGAGCGGGAAGCGCATGCACGGCGGCGCCTCGCCGCCCCGCCCCACCTCCAGGTGGCGCTTGACCTGCAGGAGCAGCGGCAGGGCACCTCAGGGCGTGGCGCATGCATGGAGCCCAGCTCGTGCTCGCTGGCTGGCCCACACAAGCAGCTGGGCCACAGCGGGCAGGCCCTCACCTCGGCGGGCACCTGCCCCTTCACCCAGCCGGGAGGCAGCGGCAGCTTGTTGGTGCCGCACAAGTTGATGAACACCTTCTGGCCCTGCTCGTTGGCGGTCTTGATGACAAACCTGCAGAGGGCGTGAAGGGCGCGCCTAGGTGGCGTCAGGTGGTGGGGTGGGCAGTTCTGTGGCAGCCTGGTCGTGCCTGCTGCTGCGACGGGGTGCGAGTCTGCATAACTCCAGGTGCCTGCAGGCGGACTGCCTGCACCCACCCTGGCTCAGGAAACACCTCAAGCTGGTCGTCGGGCAGCGGCACCCCGCCCGGCGGCCCGGCCTGCATGGCTTGCAGGGACCCGAGCAGCTCCTGCAGCGTGGAACAGGCAACGAGGAGCGCCTTGAGGGGATCTTCCTAGCGGGATGCGGCGCTGCCAGGGCAGGGGCTGTGCTGCAGAGGAGGATGGCGATCCCGCTTGCCTCCAGCGGCGGCTCGTCTTCGCCGGTGCTCTTTGCCAGCATCTCCAGCAGCTTGCCGGGAGAATCAAGCGATGGGCCGGGCTGCGCCATCGCTGTCTGTGCGACTGGCAGCGTTGACCGGGGCGGATTGCAAGCGGCAGGCAGCTCGGGAGGAGCCTCGGTTTATGCAAGTGGCTGATGGACGCGATTGGGGCCTGGAGAGACGCCAAGAGGACTTCAGGATGCCTACCTGGCGGCGGACAGGGTGGCGGTGGCGCCGCCTTCATCAGTGCGCCTCAGATGCACAGCTTTGCATCTCTGTAGAAAGCAGAGCATCATACACATACCATACGGCTGCGCGTCAACTGGGGCAAAACACGACGCCTCCTGTCCAAGACACATCCAGGCAGAGGCCAACCCATGGCCAGGTTGGGCCCGGCAATGCTGCTGGCTTGGGCATGTGGAGCGCGTTGCAGCAGCTGACCAGCGGCGCCACTGGAGAGGCGCCGCCCCGCCTGCCCGCCCGTCTGCTGGCGTCTGCCATGGGTGCGCTCTGGGCGCCATGCGACACATGCCCGCATGCAAGCGCATGCGGATCTGCACCGATGCAATCGCCACGCCGATGATGCTCCACTCTTGTTGAGCTCCTGAGCTGTTCCACAGCTTCTGCTGATGACCAGCTTGGCCAAGCGCCTGAGGCTGAAAGCTGACGTGCACCTGCACTGTGCATGCCATCCTGGGCACCTGGCATTGTTGCACGCGCCCTTGCGCCGCTGAGGTGGCTCCTGCACACCAAGCCTGCGCTGCAGTCTGCTACAGATCCAAGATGTTCAGTTGCAACCAGTGCTCATTGATCTGCGGTTCCTTCCCAACTGCATTATAGACGTGGCTCATGAAAGAAGACGAGGTTGAAACCTGTTATAATGTCAAGATAAGCGCGGGATGATGAGCAGCGCTGCAGGTGTGTTTCAAAGGCTCAGGCTCAGCTCCGCCCAGGTGTCGTGCTGCAGCGCCGCCGCCTGCGCCTGCAGCGCCTCGCGCCCCAGCGACACCGCTGCCGCATCCACCGCCTCTGGCGGCTGCCCCAGCAGCTCGTTCATCGCCAGCCTGGCCACCAGCGGCGCCAGCTGGTCGCCGGGCAGGCAGCCCAGGGCGGAGGCGGTTGCCGGGAAGGCCACCACAATGCGCCCCGGATCGTAGCCGGGGTGGCTGCCCACCGCCAACTCGCCGTCTGGAGTGACGATGAACTGCTGCGACGTGTCCCTGCCTGGCAAGCGGCCGCCAAGCCCGCGCACCAGCCGCCCAGCCAGGCCGCCTGCCGCGCCCAGCCGCCGCTGGGCCCGCAGCAGTTGCTGCTGCTCGTCGGCCTCGCGCTGCCGCTCGGCATCCTGCGCCTCCTCAGACCCCGGCCGCTCGACGAGCCCCCCCGCCGCTAGCTCTGCTAGGTCCTCTGCTGCCGCACCCGCCAGCACTGCCGTGACTGCAGCCTCCTGCTGCCGAAGGTCGCTGCCGCCGCCGCCGCTGGCGCCGTCGGCAGCAGATGCCGCATCCTGCTGCTGCCCCTGTTGCTGCTGCGGCTGCTCAGCCGGCTCGCCGCCCGCCGAGCCCTGGGACACAAGCAGGCTTCTGGGGGGGCCCCACTCCAGCAGGGGCAGGCCCCAGCAGCTGTCGACGGCTGTGGGGTCGTCCACCGTGCGGGTGGAGCCGCTGCCCAGCAGCTGCCACACCGGCAGCGCGCCGCACTCCTCCGGCGCGCCCCACCTGCCGGCGGGCACCGACCACAGCGAGGCACCCGCCACCGCCAGCCCAAACAGTGCCAGCGCCTGCCGCTGCACAGCCGCCTCTGGCATCAGCAGCAGCTGCTCGCACTCGTACACCACCTCGTCCTCGCCGCCCCCTGCCGCAGCAGCGGCGGCGCTGCCCGCCGTGCGCACCGCAAAGTGGCTGCCCGCGTCGCACCAGCCCAGCAGGCAGCGCCCCGCCGCCACGTCGGCGCCCGCCCGCTGCGCCATGGCCAGCAGCGCCGCGGCGGCCACCCGGCCCTGCACCACGCCGCCCAGGTTGGTGAAGACGGCGGCGGCGCCGCGGGGCGGCCGCAGCCTGGGGAAGGCGGCGCCCACCTCCTCTGCTGTCAGCATGCCAAAGGGCAAGCCAGCTGCCTGCACACAGGCAGAAGGTCAGGCTAAGCTTCAGAGCAGGGCCGTGGGACACGGCCAGCGCGCCAGGCAGGCAGGCAGGCAGGCAGGCAGGCAGGCAGGCAGGCAGAGGAGAAGGCGCGGCAGCTCACCCTGCCCGCCTCCTGCATCGCGCCGAGCGCAGCGGCGGCGGCGCCGCTGCCTGCGGGCGCGATGTCTATGCTGCCGCACAGGTGCAGCAGGCTGCGGGCGCCCGAGGCCGCCTCCACGCCACGCCACAGCGCAAACGCCTCGGTGGCCTCGCTGCACGGCCGGGGAGGGCGTGTGTGAGGAAGGAGCAAGGCAGCAGGCTGTCAGGTGGCTGTCAGGTGAGCGGGGCCAGTCGAAGGCCTGCCCGCTGGCTGAATGCGTATTCTTTGCTGCACTGTTTCATCCTGCATTGTGTCCTCCATGCAAATCCATGCAGCCGCTCTAACTCACTTGACCAGGTGCGGGGTGGCGGCAGGCAGGTGCAGCACGAGGTGGGGAGGCACGCCGCTGCTGCCTGCCGCCGGCGCCAGCTGCGGCGCCGCGTGCTCTACCAGCACCGTGCGCTTGCCCCGCTTGGCCAGCAGGTAGGCCGCCGCCCGCGCCTGCAGGCCGCCTCCCAGGATGAGCACATCGGCGGCCCGCCGGCGCGAGGCGTTGGCGGCAGGGAGCGGCGCCGCAGCCGCTGCTACTGCTGCAGTCGATGGGATCATCAGCCCGAAGCCCTCAGAGTGGCATCAGTGCACCAATGGGCATAGACTGGATGCGGGGGAGGCCCAGATGGAGGCGGAAGCTTCTTGGTTTGCAACAAATAGGCTCGCACGACGCCCTGCTATGCAACTGTGGCACTGGGATCCTTATGCATTCATGCATGTGGCGACGGCCTGCCGGGAGGCCGCAACAGCCCGCATTTGCCCATCCCCTCTGGCTCCACGTCAGGTGGCACACCACAACGCCCTGAGTCCTCAGCGCCTTACAATGACCTTCTGGAGCCCAGCGCTGCACAATCAGCATAGGCAGCGCCGGTGGGGCTGCCATCTGCAGCGATGAACCCCCTGACGCAAATCAAGAACACTCAGAAGATCACCAAGGCGGAGATCGAGCTCGGCCTCACCGACAAGGCCTCCTGGCACGACCGCTTCAAGCACAGCGCCTACGTCTTCTCCGGCGGCCTCCCCTTTGAGCTCACCGAGGGCGACCTGCTGGCCGTGTTCGCCCAGTATGGCGAGGTGGTGGATGTGCACCTCGTGCGCGACAAGAAGACTGGTGCGGCGCTGCGCAAAGGCGGCGCGCCGCCACCGCAGACTCTGCCGCCTGCCGCTCGTCACCCTGCTGTCCAGTTCCTAGTCATCTGGCCGACCAGCCCGCCCCGCCCGCCTGCCCTTCGCCCGCAGGCAAGTCGCGCGGCTTTGCCTTCCTGGCGTACGAGGACCAGCGCAGCACGGTGCTGGCTGTGGACAACCTGGGCGGGGCGCGGGTGGCGGGGCGCGTCATCCGCGTGGAGCATGTGGACAACTACAGGCGCAAGCGGGCAGAGGTGAGCCTCCCAGCAGGAAGGGGCTGCGGGTGCGGGTGGGTGGGTGGGGTGGAAGAGACGGGTGGGTGGCCGCGGGTGTGGGTTATTGGGCAGAGAGTGGAGGAGCCGAGAGAGCTCTGCGGGTGTCGCTCACGCCCAGCCTGCTGTGCCTGCGTGCCTGGCCCTCGCCGTCGCCGCCTCTGCCGGCACCAGCGCCTCACATGCTGCCCCTGCCCCGGGCGCCTGCGCTGCTTCCTTGCAGCTGGAGGGCGAGCCTGTGCCCGGCAGCGATGAGGAGGAAGAGCAGGAGCGGCAGGACGCGCAGCAACGGCAGCGGCAGCAGCAGGAAGACGCCGAGGAGGGCGCGGCGAACGGCGGCGGCGGCGGCGGCGGCAAGGATCCCTGGGCCGGCGGCAACACAGTCTTCTCCCTCCTTGCTGCCGGCCCTGAGAAGACCAAGATCAAGACCTTTGCTGAGATCCAGGCGGAGGCTGCCCGGAAGAAACGGGATGCGGAAGCGGCGGCGGCAGCGGCAGCACAAGCAGCACAGGCAGGCGGGCCGGGCGGGCGGCCGGGCTGGGGCCCGCCGCCGCCGCAGCGGGCACGGGATGCAGGCAGGGAGGAGCGGAAGAAGGAGAAGAAAGAGAAGAAGAAGAAGCACAAAAAGGTGGGGGCGGAGGGCTGCATTCGTGTCTCCACCTGCGTTGCCATGCTCACACAATACCAGTAGGGGCGCTGCGGCATTCTACATGGTTGTCTGCAATCTGTGCGATGCTGTGTGCCTGCTCCTGCAGGAGAAAAAGAAGAAGGACAAGAAGGAGAAAAAGAAGCACAGGGAGGCCGGCAGCAGTTCTTCCGACGACAGCAGCGACAGCGAGGCGGCGGTAGCAGCAGCACCAATTGCAGCAGCAAGGGCAGCAGGTGACGGCCGGCGGCAGCAGCAAGACGCGACCGCGCCGCCGCCCCGCGCCGCGCTAGGAGAGGATGACCGTGGGCGGCGGGACGGCGGCAGCGACCGCTTTGGCGCTCCGCGGGTGCCGGCGCAGCAGCAGCCGCGGCAGCGTGAGCGGTCCCCGCTGCGGCGAGGCGGAAGGAGCAGGTCGCCGCCGCCGAGGCGCAGGGATGAGGGGCGTGCCCGGTCCCGCAGCAGGAGCAGGGATGGGCACTACCGCAGTAGCAGGCGCAGCAGGAGCAGGTCGCCGGCGCGGCGGCGATGATTGGTTGCATGCAACGCTGCCTCTCAATGGCTCTACCAATGCATCCACCTGCCTCATGTTGTCGCCACGGGTGTTAGAGATGGCTGGCTGGCTCAGACGAGAGATGTAGACAGTGAATAAGCAGGAAGCGGGAGCAAAGAAGGAGGGCTGTAGTGCATGGCAAGCAAGGATGCAAAAATTGGTACCTTCCTGTGCAAAAATGCAGATGTTCAAAACAGGGGGGGGGGGGGGGGGGGGGGGGGGTTTTTGAGAAAAAAAAA
>NW_005435082.1:900069-905404 GCF_000147415.1 Chlorella variabilis | reverse complement strand
TGGGGGGGGGGGGGGGTCGTTGTGAGGAGAGAAGCAGGACTGGCGAGGGAGGCATCCAGTACAGAATACAGAGAAAGCGGGTACTGACGAAAGCATGCTGCGAGTGCGGTTGCTGGGGTGATGGTTAAGCGGCCTTGATTCGTTTGCATCCGGGAGGCAAGCAGAGGTCCGGGGTGCATATGAGCTACCTGGCTGTGAGAGGGCTACGGTGAAATGTGTGCATGCCTATGGCAGCTCATTCCTGCCTTGCTGCAGGAGGCCAGACTGTGCCGACAGTAAGCGGTGGGTAGCGTCAGGCTCTTGCTGCTGCTGCTCCTGCTGCGCCTGCTGCGCATCAGGCCTCGCCTGGCCGCTTGCCGCTGGCGCCTGCACCATCTCTTGCTGCTGCTGCTGCTGCTGCTGCTGCTGCACGTCATCGCCGCCGTGCTGCTGGCCGGCGGCCTGCTCTCCTTGCGGCTGGGCCCCAGCCGCAGCGGCCGCCGCGGCTGCCTCGGCAGCTTCCAGGCCAGGCGAGGCCATCTGGCCGGCCAGGATGGAGCGGCGGTGCAGGTCGTCCAGGCTGCACAGGTACTGGTGCCCCGGTGCGCCTTGCTGCGGCCCGTGGAAGGGCTTGTTACGGGTGAAGTGCACAATCTTGGGGACCATGCCGCCCACTGCAGCCAGCAGCAGCAGCAGCAGCAACAGGGCAGCCAGTGAGTCGGCGCGGGGCAGGCAGGAGGAGGAGAGGCTGGCAGTGTGAGCGGCAGCAGGGAGCGCCTCGGCTGGCCATGGCACTCCACGCGCGCAGCTGCACCAGGCGCGCACCCGTCAGGCCGTCGGCGCCCAGAGCCTGCTCCGCCTGGCAGTTGTACTGGATGGGCAGCGTGGCGCCGGTGTACCGATAGTACCATCCGAAGAAGTCCTGCTCGGCGGTACTGTGGGTGAAGCGCAGCTTGGGGTGCGCCTCCAGCAGCGCCGCCATGTGCGCCTCCACCGCGGCGCAGGGGCGCAGCAGGAACACGCCGCCGTTGATGCCCTGCACCACTGTGCGGAACCTGCGTCGGGGGGTGGGGCGGGGGTGGCGGCAGCACGGCGCAGCCAGCGGGTCGAGGACGGAAGAGCACATGCAGGTGGCCGAGTCGAATGAGCATCAACTCAGCAGGGAAGGGAGGCAAAGGCGCGCGTGGAGGCGCACCCCGAGCCTGCTCTACCAAAGCGGCAACATGATCTGCAGGCAGCAGCGACAGCACTTCGTCTTGCTCCCTTCCCCGCGCACCTGTTGAGCCACTTGCTCTGGTCCCAGGCCGCCGCAAACTCCACAGGCATGGAGAAGAGCGGGTGCAGGGCGCCCGTCACCGCCACGTCAGCGTCCACCAGCAGAACAGCGTCGTACTGCACCAGCCCCAGCGCCCGCACCTTGAGCCAGTTGCGCCTGTACCTGCGGGGAGCAGGCGGGCGGGGCGTGCATGGTTTGGCATCTGAAGCGGGGCGGAGGCGGGGCCACGCTTGTGCACCCCAGCGCCCGCCGCCGCCACTCATCCCCATCCGGCTACTCGACAGCAACACGCAGCACCTGATGCCCCTGCTCAGCAGCCCTCGCCTCCCTGCCTTCACCCCTCACCTCCAGTCGTATGTGTTTGGGTAGTCAAGCGGCGCCACCGGCAGCAGGGTGATGTTGAGGGCGCGGGCCAGCGCCAGCGTGCCAGCACCCAGCTCCCCCTCTACCATCATCAGCCCCAGCTCCAGCCCCGGGTTGCTGCGCCGCAGCGTGCACTCCAGCTGCTGCAGCAGCGGCGTGTAGGCGTCGTCACGCAGGTACGTGACCACCGCCACGCGCCCGGTGCCTCCTCCTCCGCCGCCGCCGCTGCTGCTGCTGCTGCTGGCTGCACCGCTGCCGCTGCCCCTGGCCGCGCAGGCCTCGTCGCGGCAGCAGTGCGGGGCCGGGTAGCGCGCCTCGCTGCGGCCGAGCATGGCGGGGTCGAGGCCATAGTAGGCGGCTGCCACCGCGTCCTGCCCGTTGCGGTACAGCGACCGGTGCTTGAACAGCAGCACCAGGCAGAGGGCGAGGGCCAGGGCTGCGCTGAGCGCGCGGCGCCAGCTGCGGGCCGACAGCGGGGGCAGGCCGCGCGGCGAGGCGCGGGCCGAGCCGCCGCCGTTGCCGCCGCCCACCACCGCGCGCTTGGCCCTTTCTGCCACCTCCCTGCAGCCCAGGGACGATCGTGAAGCAGTCGATCAGCGGTCCCGGCCCAGCCAGGCGTGTTTGGGGGCAGAAGACAGCTGCAGCAGAGGGCTCGGGTGGCTGGTGCAACAGCCGGACTCACCAGTCCTCGCACCGCGGCGTGGACCCTACCAAGGCCAGCAAATCCTGGGCAGATGCCCGGGGCCGCCGCAGGAGCTGCGGCGCTGCCGCAAGCTCCAGGTTTGACGCAGAGCCGCCGATTGAGGCTCGGCTCATGGTTGCGATTGGGAGCTCATGGTGATTTGATCAGAAGGAGTCTGATCTGAAGCGGCCAGGCAGTGCCGTGTTGAAAGCCCGCTCAAGGCGCAGGCGCGAGGAGTGCCGGCGGTTCGATGTAGGGCATCAGGGGCGCTGATCATTAGCAGGATTGCATCGCAGAGCGTCGCTGGCTCTGTGGCTCGCTGAGCAATTCACGGAGGGGCGTTGCGGCCCCCCTGGCACCCAGCTGCCGTTGCCGCCGCCGCGGCGCCGTGCTGATGTCCAGGCAGCAATCCTTCCTTTCTTGAGGACGATACCGCCCCAAACCATTGAGTTGTTGGCCTGTGTGCATATCTGGGGTGCTACACCACATGCTTGCTGACCAAGTCGGCTCCGGCCGCCGTTTCAAACTGGGGCTGCAGGTTTGGGCACCTGCATGTGTCATCATGCCAATCCAAGAAGGCAGCATTTTGTATGACAGAAGAGACATCCACACCAAGGGATTGGGGCACTAGTCGTCGCTCCCACCGCCGCGCCTGTGGATGCGCTACCGGGTGGGGATGTGGGGATGCAGATGTTCACCCTTCACCTGCGGCGTTTGTGCCTCCCCTTGCCTCCCTGCTTCTTGGCTTCTTCGTGCGGCTGTGCCGCGCATGAATTCGGGCCTGCGCCTTGGGTCGTCAGGCACCGACATTTCCACCCTCCTGGGTCTCAAATGGCCTGCTGCTGGGGTTTCAAGTGCCTGTCGAGCAGTGGCACCCCATCTCCTGCCTTGCCCCCAGCACCCACCCCCAGCCCCCACCCGATCAGCCTCGCTGCGTGACCAGGGCAGCCTTGCCCAAGCAGCCCTGCCCTGTCCTCGGCCCCCAGACGCAGCCCAGCTCGCGTGGAGAGCAGGGGAGGCCGCCAAGGCAGTCGTGGAGGGCGATCACAGCGGCCCAAAAGCCCTGCAGGGGGTCGGGCCACCCAAACCCACCTGGCAGCATCCTTGTGAGGCGGCGTCAGAGCGTGACAGGGGGCGACCAGCAGCAGCACCGCCATGTCCAAGCGTCCGGGGGAGGTCAATGGCGTGCAGCAGATGCCGGGCAAGCTGCCACGGCTGGACCAAGTGCCACCAGGGCTACCAGGGGTGGTGGCTGCTGGCGTGGTTAAAAAGCCAGGTGTGTGGGCCAGCAGGGCCACCTGCTGCTGCCCCAGGGGGTGCTGGCTGCGGCGCTGTCGGCTGGCGCCTGCACTGCCGCCAGTACGTGCTGGGGCCGCAGGGGGGCGCTGGTCCCCCCGTGTTGCCGCCATGCGTGGCTGCCGGGCCGCCCGACTGTGCATTTTGGCGCTCCCGTCCACCGCTGCCACCTGCCGGCTTCCGCTGCCGCTGGCTCCTTCCCGCACACACGCTGCTGCACGCATGCAAGCCGTCCGCTGCCGCTTCCCGCCGCTGCCGCTTCCCGCCGCTGCCGCCTGCCCACCCCCGGCTCCCGCCCCCCTCCCGCAGGCCCGCGCCTGCCCATGCTGATGTACAAGGATGGCGAGCCGCTGCGCGACCTGCGCAGCTACTACAGCAAGGACGGCGCCTCGCAGTCGGTGGAGGTGAGCCCGGGGAGGGGCAGGGCTGGCGGGGGCAGAGGGGGCACCCACTGGGAGGTGGCAGGGCAGGGGGACTGACCGTCTGTGATTGCAGGGGAGCCCAATTGCATGGGCACCCACCCCCCTGCCATGCATGGCGGGTGGCAGCTGGTGCGGGCCCCGCGGTGCTCGCGCGGCGCTCGCATGCATCCATGCCAGCGCCCGCACGCTCCCGCCGCCGCCGCAGGTGCGCATCCCGGCGCACTGCCTGACCAGCAACAACCGGCACGTGCGGGCGCGGCAGCTGTGGGGTTCTGACGTGTACACAGAGGACTCGGACCTGGTGGCGGTACTGATGCACTGCGGATACTGGTACCACTCACGTGCGCGGCAGCTGCCGCAGTACAGCGGGCTGCCTCGCGTTGTGTCGGCTGCGCTGGCCGGGGACCGCCTGTGGCCTTGCCTCCTGCACTCCCTTGCCTGCATCCTGCATGGCTGCCTGCTGGCCTGGTGCCGGTGCCTGACCGCGTGCTGACTTGCCTGCATGCCGCCTGCCCGCCGCCCGCAGTCACCCACCCGCCGGCGCAGGTGGCGGAGGTGCGGGCGGTGCTGACGCCGCAGGCGCCGCTGGAGCGCTACCCCTCCACCGCCCGCAACTCCATCCGCTCCCGCGCCTGGGCCGCCCCCGTGGAGGTGCGCCCTGCATGCCGTGCCAGCTGCAGCGGTGGGGCAGCGGCGGCGGTGCCTTGGGTTAGCGGCAGAGCAGAGCAGGGGCGGCGGGGATGTGGGCCCAAGGGCGGCACGCCGGCGGCGGGGCCTTCCGGCAGCGGCGGAGCAGGCTGGCGGGGGTGCCAGCGCCGTGCCCCACGCTGCTCGCCCCGCGCGCTCACCCGCTCGCCACGCCGCGTGCCCCGTACCGCGCCGCGTACCGCCCGCCGCAGGGCTGCTCGTACCGCGTCGACAAGTGCTGGGTGGTGACGCGCAGCGGGACGAGCGTGGACCTGGCGCCCAACCTGGAGGGCGTGCCCGCGGCCGCCCCCACCTTCACCCCGACCCACATGGAACGCATCGTCACGCGGTCGGCGGTGGGCGGCGCGGGGCGGCAGCGCCAGGTGCAGGAGGTGACGGTGATGTTCAACCTGGTCAACGAGCCCTGGCCCAAGTACAACGCGGCGGCGGTGGCGGATCGCGGGCTGAGGCCCCACGAGTGGACCTCCGCCCGCCTCCACTCCGCGGTCATGTACCTGGAGTCGCACAGGTGGGCGTGTGTGGGTGGGTGGGGTGGCGGTGTGTGTGTGTGGGAGTGCGTGTGGGAAGGTGTGGTGCAGTTGTGTGTGTGTGTGTGTGTGTGTGTGTTGT
>NW_005435082.1:895386-900019 GCF_000147415.1 Chlorella variabilis | reverse complement strand
GGGGGGGGGGGGCGGGGGAGGGCTGGTGCAGCGCTATGGCCGGGGGGGGAGAGGGCCGGAGGGAGGGAGGAAGGAGGGGTGCCACAGCGGGGTGCTGCCGCTGGCTGGGCTTGGACTTGCTGGCAGGCGCAGCAGGGAGGGGAGCGGTGGGCGCGGGAGGAAGGAGGGGGCTGCAGCCGGGAGGTGGCTGCCGGCACGGGAGGCGCGAGAGGGCTGCACGACGGGAGCCCCTGCCTGCCTGACCCCCACCCCTCGCCTCCCTCCCCCTCGGCTCCCGCCGCCGCGCAGGGAGCGGTTTGAGCTGGCGCACCTGCCCGCGGCCGGCGGCGCGGCCGGCGGCAACGAGGCCGACGGCGAGGCGGCCGGCGGCGCCGCCGCCGAGCGCTACCGCTTCTCACGCTGCAGCCGCGCGCTGCCGGCGGCGGTGATGCAGAAGCTGGGTTTGCCGCTGCCGGAGGGCGAGCGGACCGTGCTGCACGACGATCTGGGCTGGGAGGAGATCGAGGTGGGGCGCCGCTGCGTGTGCCTGTGCCTGTGCCTGTCCGTGTGCTGCGGCGGCACCGGTGGTGGCCTGCTGGGCCCTGCCGTGCTGCCTTCGCCTTCCCTCTGCGCTGCCTCGCCTCGCCTCCCCTTGCCCCTGCCCCCGCGCCGCCCAAGCTTGCGGCCGCCCGCCTCGCCCCCGCCCCACCGCGCTCCCCCTGCCTGCCTGCGTTTTTCGCGCAGTGGGGCATCAGCGGCGTGAGCATGCGCGGGCAGCTGTACCCGCTGGTGCGCATCCACTTCATCCCGCTGACAGCCAAGACCGCGGCCGGCGGCGGCCAGTAGGTGGCAGCGCGCGCACGGCCAGCCAGCCACCCAGCCAGCCAGCAAGCCCCGCACGCAGCCTGCGCAGCTCCCCCGGCAGCATAGGGCCTGCGGGATGCCCCCTGCTGCCACATGCTGGGACGGGGGAAGCGGGTGGCCTTGCAGCCTGGGCCGGGCCGCGCCCACCGCTCTCCTGGCGTTTACCTGCGCCAGCCTCCCTTCTGCCAGCACCGTTTGCAACCCTGACACCCCTTTTTTGAGGCGCGGCGCACCCCGCCCGCCTCGTGACGGCACTGTTTGTCCTGCCTGCTCTATAGGACGCCTTCTGACCCATTCTTTCGTTTGTTTCTGCCGGTCCGCGCTCCCTGCGCTGCACCCGTGCTGCACAGCCCCGCCCCGACCCTGCCAGCCGACATGCGCCTCCTGAGGGCAGCTGTAACAGGGGCAGTGCGGTAACATGAAACACAGGAAAACCGACCAGCGGCAGCGGCCGTCGCACCGGGGACGCAAATGAGACAGGCGGGGCGGGCCTGGGGGAAAATGCAGCCCCGGGGTGTGTTGTGAGCATGAAAGAATGGCAGCAAACCGACAGCAAGGATTGTGTTCATCGTCTCTCAGGGCTGAGCTGTGGCGAGGCCAGGCAAAGCCAGGCTCCGGGGAGTGCGGAAAGGGGGGGATGCAATGGCAGAGGCGGGCGGGAGGGCAGCGGCGGNCANCACTGACNCAAAAAGCTCANGCCGCCGCACGCTTTAGCGTCAGTGCTGCCCGCCAGAGCCTGCTCAGGCCGCTCAGGCCGACGAGTCGGCGGTTGCGTTAGCCTTCTCGGCGGCCGCAGCCGCCTTGGCCGCCTTCTCCGCCTCGCGCTCCGCCCGCTTCACCTTCTCCCGAGCCCTGCAGCACCCAGGCGGCGCGGGACACAGGCGTCGGCGTCGGCTCGTCAGCAACACAGCGGCAGGCGCGGTGGCAGCAACAGCACAGCGGCGGCGGCGAGGCTGAGGCTGACACGGGGGCACGGGCGGGAGAGGCAGCGCGAGGGGGGAATAAGGGAGGGCCAGAGCGCGGCGGCGCGGGAGCGGTCGCCGCCCTCGCCCTCACATGAACTCCTTCATGATCTCCTTGGCCGCCTCCAGCTTGCTGAGCACTCCCTTGTACGTCATCAGGTCCGCGTTCACACGCTCCTGGCTCAGCCCCAGCGCCTTGACCAGCGTGGTGAGGCTCTTGGGGTCCTTGGAGCCTGCGGGGGGGGGCAGGAGCGGGGGGAGGGGAGGGAGGGGTGGGGGGTTAGGGGCGCGGGTGGAAGGGCAGGGCACGGGGCAGGCTGGGAGGGATTCTGTGGGGTGGTGCTGAGGGGATGATGCGTGATAGAGGCGTGATGATTGGGCATGCTTGATGGCAGCCGAGGGAGGGCGGAGGCTGCACGGGGCAGCGCGGCGGAGAGCCGGCCGCCTGTGCCGCAGCGGCAGGCGCGGGCCGGCCAGGCCCACAGTGGGCGTCAGCCGCCTCACCGGTCAGCTCCACCAGGCGGAACAGGCCCACAGCAAAGAACTTGGTGTACAGGAACTTGCCCTGCGGTACAGCAGCAATACAGTTGGTCGCAGAACGGGCGGCGTGCGTGCAGGCGGGCGCTCAGCCAGGCACGCGCCTCGTGCCGAGGCAGCCGGCCGGCCGGCCAGCAGGCGTGCCGGCACAGCCCTGGCCAGCTGTGGCGAGCAGGCCGCCGCCCCAACCCACCTCTTTCGCCGCCACCGCCGCCAGCGCCTGCTGCACCTTGTCGCCGCTGGCGTCGGGCGCGACCTCGCTCTTGCCGCGCGCAAGCTCCTCCATCGCCGCCGCGTCTGCAGCAGGAGCGGCGCCCGCCGGCCGGCCCCACGTGTCACACACACTGCCCCAGTGGCACGCGCCCCGCAGCCCCCCACCCCCCACCACCACCAAGGCCCGCGCGCCAGCCACCGGCCCCACCACCGCCACCACCGCCCGCCACGCGCGCGCGCCGGCAGGGCTTGCTGTCCTCCACTCCCGCGGGGCGCGGCACGGCGGTACGCACCCTTGCGGTACTGCTTGGGGTCCTCCTGCAGCGCGTTGATGAAGGCGTCAAACACGGCCTCCCGCTCCGCGTCCGGCAGCCCGCCCAGCACCTGCTCAAAGATGGACACGATGCCCAGGGCGGTGACCTGCGAGGGGACGGGGGTGGGTGGGTGGGGGGGGGCAAGGATGAGGGCGGGGGAGGAGCGAGGCGGAAGGGGCAGGGGGCACGCGGGCGGGACGCATTTCGCTGCTTGCATCCGGCGCCCGGGCCAGCCGGGCGGGCCCCTGTGGCATGAAGCCGCCCCCAGGCTGGCCGCGAGGTGCCAGGCCGGGCGCGTGTGCCCGCCCGTGCGGGCACCAGGCCGGCCGGCGCGGAAGGCATCAGCCCCGCAGGCGGCGCGAGCCTATTGCAGCCCCGTGGTCCCGCCCCGCACCTCGTTGTACTGGTACTGCTTGTTCCAGCGGAACAGGTGCTGCTGCACCAGCAGCTCCTGCACCACCGTGGAGTAGATGGCGGGCAGCGGCTTCTTGAAGGCGCCGTTGAACTTGAGCTTGGCGTCGGCCACGGTGGGCGGCGCCCACGCTGCGGCGCGGGGAGGCGGGCGGTGGGGTGGGTGAAGGCGAGGAGGGCGATTGGGCGAGGGGCGAGGACGACGGGCGGGTGGAGCGGCAGGTGGGTGTGTGGCGCAGGCGGCCGGCGGGCGTGGATAGAACCGGCGGCGGAGGGCGGCATGGGTCCGGCGGGACAAAGGCACAGGGCGGAGGCGTCGGCTGGTGAACTGATCCATGCTGTGTGGCCCCCTATGACCCACAGTGCCGCCAAGCACTGTGGCCAGGCACCAGCCGCAGCCCCCAGCCGGCGGTGGCCCAGGCGGCGGCGGCGCCCCACCTTCGGCCCGCACGCTGACGGCCAGCTGCCTGCAGCCGCGCCGCTGCGCCGCCGGGCTGGCGAATTGGCGTGGCCTGCAGCATTGAGGGCAATGTGGGTGGTTCGGGGGCGGCGGCGGCTGGCTGGATGGGGAAGCGGTGCGCGGGATGGGGCTGCTCCACACTGAGCTCCCACAGCCTCACCTCAGCCTCGCTGCCTGCACCGGGCGGGCCGCAGCCACGCTCTGAACTGCTGCTGCCGCCTGCATTTGTCTACCGGTGAGCCACAAACTCTCCACAAGGGCTGATCGCGCGGCGGACGGGCGCTGCTTGCAGGCGAGCGGCGGGGAGATGTGTGGATTGCAGGAGGATGGGCGAAGGAGTGGTGGCGGGCTGATGGACCACACAATATCGGCTGACAGGGAGGCCTGCCCACTAGGCACTCCCATGGAGGGCCCTCATTTGCGCCTGATCAGAGCCCACACTCAGCCCAGCAATCTTCTGGCAGCGACAATTCCGTGGGTCAAAAGGAGAGGCTTTTGCAAAATCCAGGCAGGGGCTGCGTCGGCGCCGCCCTCCGGCGGCGGCGCGCCGGCGGCGGCGCGCCGGCGGCGACCGAACCACATACATACATAACGACCACAGTCTCAAGATGGGTGCAGGGCAATGCGAAGCATGCAGAAAAAAGAGCACGGGTTGTCCAGAGAAAGCTGGGCCCCTACGGGCTTGCGCAACCGACGGCGGCATCGCCGTCGGTGCGGCAAACGCAAAGGGCGTGGCAGGGCAAGCAGGCACATGGGGTGAGGAGGCAGGGGGGTGAAGGATTCAAGCTGAAATTCCATCATAAACACAGCCACAACAACAAGGAAATGAAGGGGTCCCCGCCGCGCCTCTGGCGCTTTGCGGCACCAACACACAGCAGTGTCAAAGCTGAGGA
>NW_005435082.1:892471-894876 GCF_000147415.1 Chlorella variabilis | reverse complement strand
CTGCGCGGGCGCAGCAGGCGCAGCCTCCGCCGCTGGCTCGGCAGGCTGGGCAGGGGGCTCGGGGGCGAGGGCAGGGGCCAGGGGCAGGTCCAGCAGCTCAGCTGCAGCAGCCGGCGCCGGGGGCAGCGCCGCCGGCGCTGCCACCGCCGCAGCAGCCGCCTCCTCCTGCTCCGCAAGCCCGCCGCCACGCGCCGCCACTGCCTGCTGCGGCTCCGCACCGCTGCCGCTGGGGGGCGCAGCGGGGACAGCGGGCACCGCCGCGGCTTTTGCCCTGCCTGCCGCGCCCGGGCCTGTGGCGGCCGCGAGTCAGTGGGAGGTGCCATTGGCCGACGGACCGCTGATCATCTCTGCAGCCGCCAGGAGCAGGGGCAGGCACACAACGCTTGATCTGCTGCCATCTGCCGCCATGCCGCCACCGACGCCAGCACAGCAACAGCGCACAGGCAAGAGAGCGGCAGCGGCAGAGGCGTGGGCGCCACAGGCACGGCGCCGCACGCAGTCTATAAGGCGCGGCGTCAGCTCAGCGCCAGCTCAGCGCCAGCCTCACCCGCCGACGACATCACCAGCGCCTCGTTGCGCCGGCCGTGCAGCACGGCGCTCCTGCAGTGGCACGGGCGGCGGGCGGCGGAGGCGGCGGCGCAGGTGAGCTGCGCGCCCACCTGAGGCACGCGCAGGCGCGGGCAGAAGGCTGGCTGGGGCAGGGGCAGGGGCGCGGCGGCGCGGCGGCGGCGGCGGGTGCTCACGGGTGGGACAGCATGGGGCGGGAGCGGGCGGAGGGCGGCCCCGAGGAGGCGGCGGCCAGGGGCAACTCATCCACCTCATCGTCCTCAGGGATGCAGTGGCCTGCCGCCTGCGGCAGCCAAGTACACCAGCCAACCAGCCAAGGGGTGAAGGTGGGTAGAGTCGATGGCAAACAGAGTAGCACAGCCCGCCCGCGCCTCGCCTGCCGCCGCCGCCCCTCCTGCTCCGGCCCCTCGGGAGGCTCACACGGCCCGGCATCAGGGCCAGCCACGGTTGGCACGCACACACCCCTTGCCCACCGCCGCCAGGCACGCCGGCGCCGCACCTTGAGCATGTCGTAGAGAGACTTGGGGCGGATGCGCTTGATGCCCGCGCCGTGCTCGTCCACAGACACAATCTGCGGGGGCAAGGGGGCGCCGGGGGTGGCAGCGGCAGGGACGGGTGGCAGAGGAGGCTTCAGGAAAGAGTCCCCGGCACACAGATCCGCCCGACGCAGCGTCGCCCAGCGGCGGCGGCGGCGCCGGCCCCCCACCAGTAGCAGGCCTTGGCAAGCAGCATGCCTTGCCCGCCCCACCCGCAGGCCCCACCACCACCCCCGCGTCCCCCCACCCGCAAGGCCCCCATCTCACCCCCACCTCCACCACACACACACACACACACAGCCACACACACAGCCACACACACGCACCTTGATCATGACCTCGTCCTGCTGGCTGCGCGACACCACCACCACGTGGTCGTTGGGGTCCACCCAGCCGTGCGCCAGCGCCAGCTGCACCGCCTCCTCAATCAGGCTCTCCCCCGCTGCTGGGGGGCGGGGGCGGGGGCAGCGGCGTCAGGGGTGGGAAGGGCGGCGGCGGGGCGAAGAGAGCGGCAGGCCGCCGGCGGGCCGCCAGGGAGGCGCCGGGCGGCGTGCGGCAGAAAACGGGCCTGGCGCAGGGAGGCGGCGGGGCGAGGCGAGAGACGGCACGCGCCCCACAGCTGAGGCTGCAGCGACAGCTGCACAGCTGCACAGCTACGTGCCCCCGGCGGCAGCCTCAGCCTCGGGCGCAGGTGCAGGCTGGCCTGGGCGGGCGGGCGCTCACCCGAGGGCGTGGGCGCCGCCAGCATGGGCATGAGGCCAGAGGTGAGCAGGGCCTGGCGCGCCGCGTGCCGCCCCTCCAGCTTCCACTTGAGGCCGTCGCGCTTGAGGTAGGGCACCACCTGGGCGGGCGGCGAGGGAGGGCAGGGCAGGGGAGAGCAAGGGGAGGGGTAAGTGGGGCCGCTGCGGCAGGGCGGGCCCTCCTGCTGCCGCCTCACGCCCCCATGCCCAGGGCAACCCTTGAGACACACACACACACACACACAGCCCTGGCAGCCCACCAGCGTGAGGATGGGCATGTGGGGGCGGTACTTGGCCACCATGGCGGCCGTAGTGCCTGCGCGCAGCGGGGCCCGGGGGCGGGAGGGGAGGCACAGCAGGGTCGCATGCGAGGGCAGGCTGGCGGCAGGCTGGGCAGGCCGGCGGCAGGCCCGGCAGGACGGCAGCCAGGCAGGCTGGCAGGGGCGCCCTCCTCCACACTCCCCACCGCCACGCCCGCCCCGCAGGTGCCACAGGCCGAAGCCCTCGGCCCCGGCGTGGATGCAGCCACCCCCACCCTCCCACCATTCCCATCCCTCCCCAC
>NW_005435082.1:883506-891707 GCF_000147415.1 Chlorella variabilis | reverse complement strand
CAGGGGAGGCGGCGGGGCGCGGGAGGCGTGGGGAGGAGGGCGGAAGAGGGAAGGAGGGCGAGGCACATCATGTGTGGCGAGACATTTCTCCTTTTTTCAAGGCAGCGCGGGAGGCAGGTGCGCGAGGCGCCCATGCCGGCCATGGGGCCGCCTCTTTAGCCGCCGGCCGCCCGCACGCGCTCCCGCGCGCCCCGGCCCCCCGCCTCAATGCGCAGGCAGCCGCGCCGGTGGGCGCCGGCAGCCCGGGCGCCCCCATGCCTGCCTCCCTCCCCTCTTCCGGGCCCCCGCGCCCCCTCCCCTCCCTCACCCGTCGTCACCGTCTCCAGCGCGTAGTTTCCGCGGTACGTCTCCGCGCCCAGCATGATGGCGTCCACCCCGTCCAGTACCGCGTTGGCAATGTCGGTGGCTTCCGCGCTGCGGGGAGGGAGGGGCGGCACGCGGGGAGGCAAGGGTGGGGCGGGCAAGGGTGGTGGGCTAGGCTGGTGGGGCGGGCTGGAAGGCGGAAGGGCAGGCCCAACCCCCGCGGCCCAATCAGCCGCGGCCCCGCCCATCGCCGCTGCTCAAATCGCGACACACCCAGCAGCCCCCCTTCAGGCCGCCGCTCCCACCCCGGGAGGCAGGCACACGGATGCTGCCGGCGCCGCCGCCGCCGCTCCCGGCAGCGGCAAGGCCCGGGCCTGGGCGGTGTGCGTGCCCGCGTGTGTCCGCCTCACCGCGTGGGGCGCGGCGTGCGTATCATGGTGTCCACCACGCGGGTGATGATGGAGGGCTTGCCCAGGATGGCGCATGTGGAGATCATCGCCTTCTGCACCATGGCCATCTTCTCGGGCACCTGAGGGGGGGCAGCAGGGGCGGGGCGGGGGGCGGGGCAGGCGTGGGTGTGCAGTGCTTGGTTGGTGGTGTGCTGGGTGTGGGTGTGGGACAGGAGAGGGCGGCGGGCGGCGGGAGGGGAGGCGGGGCAGGGCGGCGGATGGGCCGCATGCGCCACCCACCCACCCACGCGCGGCCCCACACCCCCGCCCAGCCCCACACCCACACACCGCACCCACACCCACGCACCACGTCCAGGCCCAGGTTGCCGCGGGAGATGATGATGGCGTCTGCGGCGTCCACCAGGGTGCGGAAGTTGAAGAGGCTCTGCCGCGTCTCGCACTTGGCGATGATCTGCGGCGGCGGCGGGCGGGGGGGCAGGCAAGGCGGGTTGGCGGGTGGGATGGCTGGCCGGGGCGGGGTGGCGGTGGCGGGGCGGGGCCAGGGAGGCACGCCAGGGGCCGCCACCAGCGCGGGAGGCGGGAGGCGGAGGCGACAGAGGGCGCTGCAGGCGCGGTGGTGCCAGCGGGTGCGGTACAGGTGCGGGCGATGATGCGGCACAGGGGCCCCCGCTCGCCTTGGTGTGGTCTGCGCGGATGGAGGAGAGGAAGTCGCGGCACTCGTGCACGTCGTCGGCGGAGCGGCAGTAGGACAGGCTCACAAAGTCCACCTCGAACTCGCTGCGGCAGGGGAGCAGGCAGGGGCAGGGGGCCAGGGAGCGGGCCGGGCGCGGGTGGCGGCCGCGTGCTGGGCGGGCGGCAGCGGGGCGGGCGCGGGGAGCACACCGAGGCATGTGCACAGTGGGAGGCGCGGGGCGCGCCGCTCACTTGCACAGCGCGGCGATGGCCTGCTTGTCAAAGTCGGTCAGCGCCGGCAGGTCGTTCTGCAGGTTGCTCAGGCTCTCTGCGGACGGCGCAGGGGGGCAGCGGTCGCGGGCGGGTGGGCGCACAGCGGGCATACGCCAAGCATCAGCGCGGGGCGGGTGCCACGCCGGCGAGGCGCGGGAGCGGGCACGCCATGCCACCCCACACCTCACACACACACACGCACACACACACACACCACCACCACCGCCGCCACCAGCCCAGCCAGCCTCACCTCCCGACCGCTCCAGGTGGAACACCATGAGCAGGCCGTCCAGCACAGCATCCGCCCCCGCCGTGCACACCACATCGGTGCCGCTCACCTCCTCCACCTGCTCAGGCAGGCGCAGGCGCAGGCGCAGGGGCGCAGGGGTGAGTGGCGGCAGGGCGAGGAGCGCGTTGCGGGCTGCGCCAGCGCAGCGCACGCGGCGCCACGCCGCCGCCCGCTGGCCGGCCGGCAAGCCAGGCAGCCGCGCGCCGGCCCAGGGCTGCCCGCAGCCCTGCTTGTTGTGCTGCTTTCTTTCTTCCGCACCTTGAGGAAAACGGAGGAGTCGTCTGCGCCGGTGGCCAGGTAGCGCCCCAGGAAGATCTGGTCGCCGGGCTGCAGCGGGGGCGGGGGCGGGGCGGGGGCGGGGGAGGCGGGCGGCGTGATGCGGTGCCGGGGGCACAGGGGACCCGCGGCGCGCAGAGGGCACGGGCGATGCACGTACTAGGCGGCAGGCGGCGGTGCGGCACAAGCAGGCCGCGGCGCAGTACAGCGTGCAAAGTACGGTACTGCATGGTACAGCAGGTACAGCATACCTCGCACATGGCCGGGAACTTGGGGTAGGTGATGGGCAGCACCTCGTTGGTGCAGTCCAGCGACGTGTCGGTGGTGATGGTCACGCGCTGCCCCTGCTTGATGTGCAGCTGCTCAAAGATGCCAGGCCAGCCGTTCTCGTCCACGCCGTACTTGCGCTTGATCATCAGCTCGCGACCCAGGCAGTCCAGCATCACCGCGCACAGCCTGCAGGGGCAGGGGCGGCGGGGGCAGGCGGGGGCGGGGGGGCGTGGCGCGGCGTGCCACAGGGCGGGCGGCGCATCCCTCGCCCGCCGGTTGCGCCACGCCGGCCTGGGCACCCGAACCCCGGCTGCTCCCTGCACACTGCCAGGCGCGGAGCGCTGCTCTGCCACGCAGCCACACATGCCGCCGCCCCTGCCACCCTGCCAGCCTCCAGCCCGCACCTCTTGGTCTGGCGCATCGCCTCATGCAGGTTGATGAGCGAGGTGCGGTGGTACTCAATGGGGGCCCACTGCAGGAGGGGCCAGGGCCAGGCCAGGCAGCAGGCAATGGGGGGGTCGGCGGCGAGAGCGAGCCGGAGCGGGGAGCGGAGGTAGAGGCATATCGATGCAGGCATGCGGCCGCCACGGGCCCTGCGGCGGCAGCATGCGCCGGCCCAAGCGGCGCGATCCGCATCGGCAACGGCTGCAGCGACCGGCAGCGGCAGCGGCTGCCGCGGCCCCTGCGTGCAGCGCGCGTGCGGCGGGCGTGCGGGCGGGGCGGGCGTTCTCACCGTGAGGTCGATGCGGGCGCAGGTCACTCCCGCCTCCAGCAGTTCCGCCAGCTTCTCTACCGTCTGGCATGCTGGTCCCACGGTGATCGCGACTGCATGGGTGCATGCAGGGCGCTGCGTGAGCCTGGTGCAGGGCAATCTGGCTGCCCCAATCTGGCAGGCTGCGCCGCGCGCGGGGCCGGCAGCAGACGAGGCGGCGCCGCCGCCGCCGCCATGTCCGCGCATGTGCGCGGCAGCCCTGCGGCGCTCCGTCGGCCTGCCCGCCCGCCAGAAGCCTTTGGCAGGCGCCCGGAGCGATTGTATGGGGTGTGCAGGGGCTGGCAGGAGCCCAGGGCGCCGGGCTGCACACCCTCCAGGGCAACTAGCTGCTCCCCGTGGCCGCTGCCTGTGTGCCGATTTGGACTCACTCTTGGTCTTGGCCACTGTATTCTTGGTGGGCAGCTCGTGCAAGACCTGGGATAGGTCGTCATCCTTGAAAAAATGACATTTCGCCCGAGTTATGTGGCGCTGCACCATATTTCGGCGGTGATGAGCGGCAACACCGACTCCCAGGGGGCGGGGGACCCAATTGGCGGGGTTGCACAAGTGAGCCCTAAGCCGCGCAGCTGGTGGCTCTCGGCGGGCTTGCGGCTGGACCAGGGCTTCCACTAATGCAACCAGGAGTGGACAACAATGTAGCGGGGCCAATGGGGAGTTTCCCGCGGGCGGCCAGATGGCGTGCTGTGTGCTTCGTCGGGTTGGCTCATGAGGCGCCTCGGGGCTCCCGACCTGTCATTTCTGTTTGCTCCAACCCTCCCAGGAGCTTATTTAACCCATCCTCCATCCCTCCAGCTAACCGAGCCTCAGACCTCCCGCACATATTCCGATCCGCCCCAGACCGAGCGTGAGAGGCCCTCAAGGACCACCCACCACACCCCACCATGCCCGCCTTCTCCCTGGCTGTGACCGGTGTGGCGGCAGCACGGCCCAGCGCGCCGGCCCGCCCCCATGCATCCCCAACCGCGTTTGTGCCAGCAGGCGCTGCCGCGTCGCACCTGCACGCGGCGGGCGCCTCCAACATTCTACCGGGACCTTCGGCCCTGGCCACGAGCGCCGCGCTGACCGTGGAGGCACTTGCACCGAGCGCGTCGGCGCCCGCGGCGGCGCCAGCCCTTGGGTCCCCCGGGCGGGCGCAAGACCGCGAGCGCGTCCACAACATGCTGTCGTCGTGGGAGCGATTCATGTGAGACTGATAAGAACTGCCAACCTTTTGGGCGCGTTGACCTTACCCCATTCTGCGCCGGCCCCCTTTTGAGCTGAGTGCCTGTTCCCGACCCAAGCAAGGCGCGAGTCCCTGAGTGTACTGCTAGCATTCCCATCCCTTGATATGCCTAAAACACCGCGCCCCAAACCCGCTCCCACCCCAATGTGATATCTCCCCGGCTTGCTGCCCCCTTTGCCATCCTTTTGTGTGGGCGAGCCACCTGTCCCCTGTTTCTGTGCCCGCTCGAGAGCTGCGTGCTGCGCTGAGTGCCCTCTGCCCACCCCACCTGCTGCTCAGCCTTGATATCAGTCTCCCCCAGCACTTCCCGATTCTTCCTCGATTCTTATCATTACAATGTGTGCGGCACGCCGTGCCCGGCCGAGCAATGATACACGCTGCCGGCGCGGCGCCCTGCTCGCGCGCCACACAACCGTACCCGTACCCGCCCGCGGTGGCCGAACCGCCCAAGTGTAAATTGCGCATTTGCAGCTGGCCGGAGGGATGGGAGGAGCCACAGGCAGGAGGCTGGGGAATCGGCTGGCAGGCTTGTTGGCAGCCACATGAGTAGTGTTGGGGGCCCACAGCTGGCTGCCTGGCATCGCCTGCCGCCAGCCTGGTGCTGCAGATGGGGCGGCGGCGGCTGCTGCTGCTGGGGCCAGCTGCCTGCCACGTCAGCTGACCTCCATCTCCATGGGCTCCCCCTCCACCACCTGCACCGCCCGCCGGATGTCGTACACGCGCTCCCGCACCACCGCTGCAGGGCAGGGCAGGCGGGCAGGGCAGGCTGGTGGGCAGGCAGGCTTGGCAGATTCGCGGGCCCCGTCCTGGGGCTGGCTGGCTGCTCGGCGGAGCAAGCAAGCAAGCAAGCACAGGTGCATGTCGGGGGCACTCACGTACTGATCCCGAAGCAAACTTCTGCGGGAACTGCCGCTCGTAGGTCTTGGTCTGCAGCGCAGATGATGCCAGCGGGGCAGGTCAAGGCAAACCTCACCCCAAGCTCCTGGCCTGCCCTGCCAGCCAGCCACGCCTCCCCACGCGTGGCGGCGGAGCCCCCTCCCAGTGCTGCCTGCCTGCCTGGTGGCGCAGCAGGCAGGCTTCCCTCCCGTATGGGCCCTCCTGCCACACACCACCACGCACCACACCACACACCACCCACCACACACACAAACACACACACGCAACAACAACCCACAGCACAGGCACCAGCACCAGGCACCGCCAGGCGGCCCCCACCTGCAGGTACTCGTGGTTGCGCAGGTACTCCACCCCGTCCTTGGTGATGATGCACAGGTCCACGTTGCTGCCGCTGCCCAGGTCGTTCATGACGCCAGACCTGCGTGTGGGAAGGGGGGAGGGAGGGGGGTGGGTGTCTGCCAGCGGCTACGCACAGAAGGGAGGCGGGAGCGAGGCACGGCGGCAGCGCAGCCACGCGGCGAGGGGGAGCCTTGGCCGCGCGGGGCACGAGCGGGGCGCAGCACCGCGTCTGTGCTCTGCGCGGCACAGACGCAGGCGCGGGCGCGGCACGGCGGCGCCAAGGGACGCCAGCGGGGCGCCAGCGGGGCGCCAGCGTGGCGCACCTGATGGCGCGCGCCACCAGCGCCATCGCCTCCTCCCTGCTCATGTCGTCCTTGAATCCCGCCTCAAACACCGCCATGGCGTTCAGGCTGCCAGACCCCATGGTGGCAAAGGGCAGCGAGTCGGTGGAGCCGTGCGGGTAGACGGTGAAGAGGTGGGGGCCGCGGAAGTCGACGCCGCCCAGAACCAGCGCCGCAGACACGTGGCCCTGGTACCTGCGGGGGGTGGCGGAGGGGCCGGGGGAGGAGGCAGGGGGCGGGCAGGGGTCGGGGGCTTCGCACGGGAGTGCAAGCTCAGAGATTGGAGGGTGGAGCAGGTGTGGGAGGGGCGGCGGAGGCCAGGCGAAGGATGCGGGGGCGTGCGCGGCGGGCGCGCCGGCGCGCTCACTTGAACAGGTGGCCCTTGAGCAGCGTCATGGCTGTGACCACGCGCGACTGGGTGCCCGTGGCGTAGCGGTGCAGCTCCAACTGGCTGGCCACCATGCCCGTCACGTTTTCGGTGTCGGCCGCGGTGCCCGCGCCGCAGCAGTAGATGTTGGGCGCGATGAAGTGAATCTTCTCGCAGTTCTTGTCGGCCACGGTGGAGCCCGCGGTGGAGCGCGTGTCGGCGCCCAGCACCACGCCGTCCTGGGGGCGGGCGGCAGGGGAGGCAGCGGGAGAGGCGGGTGGGGGGCCAGGCGGAAGGCAGGGGGAACCACGGAGGCGGCCGGCCCGCTGGCAGGCCAGGGCTGAGCAGGCGGCGGCTAGCAAGGCAAGGCAGCACCTCAAGAGCACATCCCTGTTCGCAGGGAAGTGCAGGCAGGCAGCACGGCGGGGGCGGGAGTTCCGGCAGGAGGGGTGGCGGTGGCGGGCGCGGCGCAATGATCTGGAGACCTCCTGCGCCCCACCAGGACCCGCCAGCGCACCTTGAATATCAACCCCGCAATGGTTGTGCCTGTCTTGGTGAAGCCGGGGTGCTGGACGCCCTTGGCCGCGAAGAACTCATTCCGCTTGCACAGGTCGAAGCTGAAGCCGCCCTGCTGGGCCGTTTCCATGCTGCCCGCACGACTGCACCTGCCAGCGCTGCCAATCCCTCCGAACTATGTGCCACGCCCGACGATCACCGTGATGACTGTGGAGCAGGCGTGGGAGGGTGCTCGTTGAATGGGGGGTCGCCCGGCTGATTGCGAGGACTGAGCCGATCGCATGCTGGAGCCTCAGGACGACCGTCTAGAGCGCAGCACGCCGCAGGGGGACACCATGGCGGGCCCCATACAGCTTGTGGAGCCTTGATTTCCCGTTTCGCACTGCCCCTATCAGTCACCAGCCCTCCCCGATCAAGCAGCACGTCTGGCCGCCCTGTTCGCCTCGTAGCCGCGTGATCACAGCGCCGGCGACTCTGTCTGCCGGCTTTTAGAGTGCACGGCTCGAGGCAGCGCCAGCCGGAGCAGCCATGGCGGCGGAAATAGTCGACCCCACTATACCCGTTGTGAAAAACATGCTGCTGCTGGACTCGGAGGGCAAGCGGATTGCGGTCAAGTACTTCACGCCCGAGATGTGAGCTCCGGGAGGCGCAGGCGGGACGCTGGGCGGGCGTGGGCCTCCCGGCGGGTAGGCGGGAGCGGCCAGCGCGAGCAGCCCCGCCGCTCACCACAGTCTCTCGATGCCCCTGCAGGTACAGCGTCACGGCACAGGCCAACTACGAGAAGTCGGTCTTTGCCAAGACGTCGCGGACAAATGCGCGGGGAGAGGGTGCGCCTGCCTGCCGCTGGGCGGCTCGCTTGAACTGCAGGCGCAGCGGCAGCGCACAGCAGGACATTGGGCTTGCAAGGCAGGCCACGGCAGCCCACGTGCTACAGCCGTGTCCCCGCAGCGGCGTCGCATGCTACCGTGTGGCGCAAGGCACCGGCCCGTCTCCCACCACCCACCCGCTCGTGCTCCACCTCCCCCTCCACGTGCTCGCCTCCCTGTCCTGCCGCCCCGCAGCCGAGATCATCATGTTTGACGACGTGGTGGTGGTGTACAAGTTCCTGGGGGATCTCATGTTCTACGTGACGGGAGACCAGGACGAGAACGAGGTGCGGCACTGAGGCGACACGTGGTCGCTCGTTTTCTTGCGGGGCATACAGGGCATAGCATGCCGCGCCCTACGTGAGCATCGTGCAGCCTGCTTCCCGCA
>NW_005435082.1:880046-883452 GCF_000147415.1 Chlorella variabilis | reverse complement strand
CTGAGGATCCCAAAATCCAAAGCAGCTTGAACGCTTGGCTTCCGACCGTCCCACCTGCATGCGTGCCTGGCTGCACCTTGCCACCTGCTTCAAGCCTGCATCATTCCAATGATTTGCATGCTTTCATTTCCCAAGCATCAGCCGCTGCGCTGCGCTGCCTGCGCCCCTGAGCTTGCCAGGCACTCCTCACCCTGCTCCCGCTCCGGTCTATCCCGCCCGCAGGTGGTGCTGTACAGCGTGCTGCAAGCCTTCTACGAATCCATCAACATGCTGCTCAGGTGTGCATGGCTGTGCGCGGCGGTGGTGAAGGGCCTCGAGGGCCAGTGCGCGGCGGCTGCAGCGCATCAAAACCCTTTGTCAGCCCCTCCCCTCCCCATCCCACCCGCCCACCGACGCGCACACGTGCCACGCACGCCTCCACACCTGCCGCCGCCCCCTCTGCCTGCCCGCAGGAATGCTGTGGAGAAGAAGACGGTGCTGGAGAACCTGGACCTGGTGCTGCTGGCCATGGACGAAATCGTGGATGGGGGGTGCGTGCGGCGCCAACAAAACCGCGGGATCCGGGCCGGCCGTGGTGCTGCTGCCATTGCTACTGCTCCTGCTGCTGCTGCTGCTTGCTGCCCCTGTGCTGGGAGCCTGGGCCGCCGGCATGCTGGCGTGTTCAAGGGCCGGCAGGCTGTTGGGAGCTGCCGGATGCTCCCTGCCTGCCTGCCTGAACGCGCCGCTCACGTGCTCGCTCCGCCCCGCCCCGCCCGCCCCTCCCTGGCCCCAGCCTCATCCTGGAGACCGATGCGGGGGTGGTGGCCACGCGCGTGACGATGCGCCAGGATGGCGAGGGCAGCCCCATGAGCGTGGAGGCGGTGGCGGCCAACGTGAGCTGGGGCCAGCCCTACCAGCAGGCTGCCTGCCTGGCATACAGATGGCTGGCAGGCGGGCGGGCCGGAGCTGTGTTGCCTCTGCCGCTGCTGCGTTTGCCCTGTGATGGGCCTGGAGGCCTCGCCAGCTGTCTGTGCGCGCCTGCGGCCTGCCACCGACCGCCCCGCCGCGCCGCGCCCTGCAGAACCCCGGGCTGGTGACGCTGTCGCAAGCCTTTGGGTCCATCAAGGAGCAGGTGGCGCGGAGCCTGCTCAAGTGACGAGGCAGGCAGGGGGCGCGGAGCCTGCTGAAATGACCAGGCAGGCAGGGGATGCCCCCGCCCCCTCAGGCCTACACACATCTGATTATTCTTGTGCAGCGGATGCGCGCCGTGCGGCCGCTGCACGCGTCTTCCCTTCTGACCGCGGTACTGAACTGCTCGCTGTAAGGAACTCCAGCAGCAGTGCCACCATCCTGCCCGGAGTGTGCGCCATTGTGGGCAGGCCGCCAAGGCCAGGAGCCGTCACGCATCAAATTACATTCTCAATAAAACTCTGCGGCGTGTGCAGCACCGTACCGGTGCATGCAGCAGTACCATACCGTACAGTACAGTGGGTGCGGTTCAGTCTGGGGACTGTATCGGCCCATAGCTTGAATGAATTGGGGGAAAGGCTCAGTGCTGCAGCGGCAACATGCGTAAAATCCGCGGTGCCGAGCACAACGCCCCCCCACGGGCGGCGGTGGGAGGAAAAGAATTGGCCGTCTGTATGGCGGCAACAGCCCCCGCCGGCAAACGGGCGGGAGAGGGGGGACGGCAGGACAGTGGTGGGGAGTTCAATACATGTGTGTTGCAAAACTCGGAGAGATGGGAAGCGGCGGCGCCCTCAAGGCGCGCGGCACACCTCCCGGCACTGAATTCGAATTGGTTTGGTTCTGGGGCAGATGGAGGAGGGAAAAGGGGTGAGGGTTGGGCTCATGCATTCAACGCCCGCTCCCAGGGGAGGCGGGGCCAGGCGAGGCGGCGACGTGGTTGGGCATCATTCGTAGGGGCCGTAAAGCGGCAGCTGGGGTGCGGGACACAAGTCGAGGCGGCCAGCTGGGTAGCTCAGGCAGGCCAGCTGGGTAGCTCAGGCAGGACAGGGGCCGCCAGCTGCCGCGCTCCGCTGGCCGGCCCTCCGAGCCAGCCAGGCTGGCTGTGGGCGGGGCTGGGCTGGCAGGCACGGCGTGGGGCCGCGGCGGGGCCCCTCCCTCACGCCTCGGTGCTGTCCATTGACGAACCCACGCTCGCCAGGCCGCTGCTCATGGCGCTCAGCTCCTGCTCCCGCGCCGCCAGCAGCTGGCCGTTGATGGGCAGCTGCTCGATGCGCTCGCTCCAGTGGAAGCAGCGCTGGATGGACGCAAACCAGTCGGTGGTCTGCGGCGGACGGGCGGGCAGGCGGGGCGGGGACGGCGGTGTGTCGCTGTGTTTGGCAGGTGGGCACGGCAGCGCCACGGTGGCACCTGCTGGGACTGATCGATGCACCCAGCCTGGCCTCCCGGCCTCCCGGCACGCCCCTCCCCGCGGGAACGGCGCCTCCCCCGGCCATGCATGCCCCCGCCCCGCACCTGGTCCGCGTTGTTGATGGTGGGCACAGGGTTGGGGCTCATGCGCACTTTGATGGAGTCGCCGCGCGCCAGCTCCCGAGAGTCGCGGCCGTCGAAGCACACGACCGCGGAGCAGCGCGCGTCGTCGGCGATGCGCAGGTCCAGCTCGGCATAGTCGGGCAGGATGACGGGGCTGCATGGGAGGGAAGGTGGGGAAGGTGGGGGGGCATGGGGCGGGACGCGGCCAGGCCAGGCAAGGGCGCGTGGTGGCCCACGGGCCAGGGTGCAGGGGATCGAGAGCGCAGCGAGAGGCAAGGGGTTGTGGGAGCAGGATGGTTGGGCTGCGCCAGCCACTCCTCGCGGGTGGAGGGTAACGAGGGGCAGGCTGACTCGCGGGATGGGCTTTCCCTGGGACGCTCACACCCACACTCACACCCAACCACCCACCACGCCCACACAGCCCTGCCTCCAGCCGAACACATGGCTGTGCCGGGCGCGCACCGGAAGTTGAGTGAGTGGGGGCAGATGGGGGTGAAGAGGATGGCGGGCACCGAGGGGTGCACCATGGAGCCCCCCGCCGCCACGTTGTAGGCGGTGGAGCCGGTGGGGGTGGCCAGCATCACGCCGTCCGCCTGCACCTTGGTGATCAGCCGCCCCGCCTCAGACACCTGCGGGGGGCGGCCAGGGGAGGGCGGCCAGGGGTGGGCGGGTGGCGGGGTGCGGTGGTGGGTGGGTGGCATGGTCCACAGGGTGCGGTGGTGGCAATGTACGGCCACGGGAGGCGGCAGGGGGTGGCTGGGAGGCGCACGGCGGGCGCACGGCGGGCGCACGGCCGCCACGGAACCCCCCCCGCAAGGCGGGCCGCGCGCCCCCCCCCCACCTCGATCTTGGAGAGGTAGGGGTTGGCGCCGCGCGACAGCACCACCTCGTTCAGCACCTCAAACGCCTCCTCTCGGGGCCGTGGCGC
>NW_005435082.1:860323-879996 GCF_000147415.1 Chlorella variabilis | reverse complement strand
GGTTGGGGGGTGAGCGCCGGCTGGCAGGCAGCCAGCAAGGTGCAGCAGGCTTTGCGGCGGCGGCAGTCATTGGGCACGGCATGCCATGCCAGTGGCGCCAAGGCCATGCCACGCCCGCCACCCCACCAGGCACCCCACCGGGCACCCCACCGGGCACCCCGCCCGCCACCCCGCCCCGCCCCGCCCCTCCCGCGCCGCGCACCTCCAAATCTCGCACTGCAGGCGCATGCGCAGCGTGATGTGCACGCCCCGCAGCGGCCGCCCGTCTGCCGAGCTGACCAGCTCGCAGGAGGCCAGCTCGCGGCAGCCGTGCACCACGTTGCGCAGGTGGCGGCGGTAGTCGACGTAGCTGCGGGGGGTGTGTGGTGGTGGTGGTGTGTAAGTGTGGGGGGGTGGTAGGGGTGGCAAGGGAGATTGGGGAGGGAGGGCCAGGAGCGGCTCGGGGAAGGCACGGGAGAGTTGGAGGCAGGGGAGGGCAGGAACTGGAAGGCCGGCCGCGGGTGGCGCCACTGGCACGCATCGAGGCGGCGCGCCCGCGCCCGCCCCATGCGGGGCGCCCCCCCCCGCGCTCACTTGTGGGTGGTGAGGAAGCCCAGGGACCCCAGCTTGAAGGAGATGATGGGGGGCAGCGCGTTGCCAAACAGCGAGGCGGCGTGCAGCAGCAGGCCGTCGCCGCCCAGGCAGACGATGAAGTCGACGCACGAGTGCAGCTCGCCCAGGTCCCGCTCCTGGTACGTGTCCACCCAGCCCATGCACAGGCCCTTCTGCGGACGGGAGGAGGGCGGGAGGAGGGCGGGAAGGGGGCCGGGGGAGGGGACGTGGTGAGCTTGCCGGGCCGGAGGCGAGAGGGCGGCGCACGCAGGTTCCCCGCCTGCAGGCCCCCGCCGCAAGCAGGCCCCCGGCCGCGCGCCCCCGTCGCCTGCCTGGGCGCCGCGAGCGCGGGGGCCCGCCAGCACCCAGCCAGAAAACAGCCGGCACGCCCAGCAGCGCAGCGCAGCGTGCGTGGCGCAGCGCAGCGTGCGCAGCGTGCACAGCGTGGGGCCCCCTCACCAGCACCGCGTGGTCGTGCGGCTCCACCACCACCCGCATGCCCAGCTCCTCCCCCAGGTACCGCAGCACATCCACATACTCCTCCATCAGCTCGTCCCCCAGCTTCTTCAGTACCATCACTCTGCGGCAGCGGTACCGGCAGCGGGGCCGATGAGGACACACTTGAGCAGGGGTGGGCAGGGGAGTTGGGGACAGGGGCAGCAGGGCCGGCAGCCCGGAGTGTGTGCACAGTCCGGCGGGGAGCGCCGGGAGACCAAAGGCGGGCGACGGGGCAGCTGCACGGCGGCGGCGGCGGCGGGCAGGCGGGGCTGGGCTACGCACCGCTGCGGCCGCGTCTTCCACACCAGCAGCTGCTGCTGCAAGCTGGGGCAGGCGAACTGAAGGTTGCCGCTGGCTGCGCCGGGCGGCGGGGTGGCAGGCAGGGAGGCAAGCGGGGTGAGCAGGTGCTGCGCAGGCACGACACATGCACCAGCGGTGTGCACAGGCGACGCCTGCCTGAGCCTGGGGGACTGGCCTTGGCAGCTGCTTTGCTGCCCGGCTGCTGCCCCAGCTGCTGTGCAAGCGGGGGGGCTGGCGGGACTCACGTTGCACCGTCTCACGCGTGCACGAGTGGCCGTCTGAGCGCAGAATGTAGAGCTCGCTCTTCTGCGGCCACTGCACCGCGCTGCGCGGCGCCGCGGCGGGGTCGGAGGAGCAGGGGTCGCAGACAGCGGGGCCGGTGGCCTTGGCCCGCAGCCCGCCTGCGCCGGCCGCTGCCGCCGCTGGAAAGCCATTGCTGGTGCCGTTGCTCAGGCTGCCCCCTTCCCCCGCCGCATCAGCCACGCAGCGGCTGGGCCTGCTGCGAGCAAAGCTGCGGGGGCGGCGCTCGCTGGCCAAGCTGCTGGTGCCTCGGGCGTAGCCCGAACAGGCCAGCGTGCTGGCCGTCATGGCGCGGCCTCCTGCACCCAGAGCAACTGGTTGTGGCGCCTGTAGAGCTAGCGGGAAGGCGGGATCGCAGGCAGCTTGGGGACCCCTTGCTGAGTGCTGTAAAGACTGAATCTTTCGTGTGGAGCAGGTCAATTGCTTACAGCACTCGCAGTTGGAGCTCTGGGTGCCCCTCAATCACTCATTGAGCTCCAGGTGCAGGCTCCAGGTGGCCAAGTCACAGGGCGCGAAAATCAACTCCGTAATCCCTTGTGCTCGATCGTGTGCTGTCACTTAGCAAACCGGCAAATGTCGCAAACGGCCGCACGAGGGGCGGCGCAAGGCCGGCCCCTGCCTCCTCGCTCTCTGTCGCCGAGGCCTTGCCGACGGCCCAGGCAGAGAACTGCATCGATCCATGCATCGCCCCGTGGCGGTGCTCCAGCAGCCACGGGCCCTCTCGTTGCGCCAGTGGTGCAGACCGAGTTGCTCTCCACAGGCGGCTCTGCCAACACAGGGGCCAGCAGCAGCATCGGCAACAGCGATGGTAACACGCGCATACTGCAGTCGCTGCAGCAGGAGGTGGCCGACCTGCGGGCGGAGCTGTCCACCGCCGCCGAGCGGCAGGAGCAGGCGCTGGCGCTGCTGACGCAGCAGCACGAGGCGCAGCAGGAGGCCATCCGCCTTATCCAGCAGCAGCAGCACACCATCCGTCTGCTGGAGCAGGGCCGGGCGAGCAGCAAGCGGCCCCCGGGGGAGCCGGCAGTGCCGCCAGCGGCAGCGGCAGCGGCAGTGGAAGCACCGGCGGCAGGCGCTCGGCTGGTGTTGCCCCACGCTGGCGACTCGCTGGCAGCCTTCATGAACCCATCCATAGTGGACCGCCGCAGCCTGGGCTCCTACGACGCCCGCTTCCACAGCACCAGCTGGTGAGGGCGGCCGCACGCAGGGCTGCTGGCTCGCGCCAGGCTGCGCCGCGGCGGCAAGCCTGCGCAGGCGGGCTCCATGCGCGCCTTCCGCATGCCAGCTGCTGCCGGCGAAGCGGGGAGGGATACCTGCCTGCCTGGTTGCGCGCCGCCCACCAACGCCTGTGCCTCCCCCACCCGTGCCTGCCCCCGCCGCGCAGGGCCGCCACGCCAACCGACCACCGGCTGCTGCCGCGCCGCATCGTGCTGGTGCGCCACGCGCAGTCCAAGGGAAACGTGGACCCCTTCCTGTATGAGCACACGCCCGACCCCAGCGTGCCGCTGGTGGGTGCGGGCAACCGCTGCTGGGCTGGCGCCGGGCCGCACCGCATGTGTGCCCAGGCGGGCGGGAGAGGCTTGATGCGTGGCGGCGGCGGCGGCGTGCACTCACAGCTCGCGTCATGCCCAAAGAGAGGCTGTGACGGGCAGCTGGGGGGGCAAGCCCTGGCCGGTGTGCCAGATCCCTCGGCTCCTCGCCCCAACCGCCTCACCACCCGCCCCCGCCTGCCCCTGCCCCCGCCGCAGACGGCCACGGGGTGGCAGCAGGCGGTGGAGGCGGGTGAGAAGCTCAAGGCGGCTGTGGAGGCAGACGGCTGCCCAGCCCGCCTCTTCTTCTACACCTCCCCCTACCTCCGTTGCAAGCAGGTAAGGGGAAGTGGGGGGCACCCATGCCGCAGCCGTGCATGACTCGGCCTGCCAGCAGAGTGCGCATGTTGCATGCGCAAGAGGCCGACTGTTTGCGCTTGCAGCTGCGGATCTTGCGAGGGAGCTGTGCCAGGCTAGGGCCGCCGCCGCAGCGACGCAGCGAGGCGCGTGCTGTGCCGAGCCCGGCCCTGCCCCGCCCCGCCCCTCCCTCCTGCTTCCCCTGCAGACGACAGAGGGCATGGTGCAGGCGTTTGCGCCTGAGCAGCTGCTGGGGGTGCAGGAGGAGGTGCAGCTGCGGGAGCAGGACTTTGGGAACTTCCAGGATGCGCAGGGCAAGCGGCGGGAGAAGCTGGAACGGCTGCGCTTTGGACGCTTCTTCTACCGCTTCCCGCACGGCGAGAGCGGCGCCGACGTGTACGACAGGTGTGGGGGCGCCGCGGGGCAGGCGGGGTGAGGGGAGCGGGGCAAAGGCGGGAGGGAGAGGTGGTCGACGAGCGGTGGCGCACTGAGCCGGCAGGCGGGCCCGTGGGAGCAGGTGTGGCAGCCCGCCTCCTGCCCCAGGACACTACATCACAGTACATTACATCCCCGCCGCCTGCTTTCTTTCTTCCTTGCAGGATGACCTTGTTTGAGGACCACCTGGTGCGCGACATCAATGCCGGGCGCTTTGGCCAGGGCTGCACCCTGGTGCTGGTCACGCACGGCCTCGCCGCTCGCATCTTCCTGCAGAGGTGCGCCCGGTGCCCCTTGTGCAGGGGCTCTGGCCCACAGCGCCGCGGCGGCGGCAGGGGACGGGAGCTCCCCTCCAGCAACGGAGCCGGCCTGCTGGAACCAATGCCCCGCGGTGCCCCGTCGCATGCTCTGTACCGAAGCGCCGCTGTGCCTGCTGGGCCCCCCACCCGCGCCCCTTCTCAGGTGGTTCCATTGGACCGTGGACGACTTTCTGGCGGTCTATAACCCTCCCAATGCCGAGCCGATCACCCTGGAGCGCCTGCCGTCAGACCTGGAGAGCCGCGGCGGCGGGCCCGCCAGCTGGGTGCACACCAAGGTGCGGCGGGGAGGGTGGGCGGGCGGGGCGGGGGTTGGCATGGCGCAGGGTGGCAGCTGGCAGCTGGCAGGGAGGGGTCGCCGTCTACCTGCTCAAGTGGATCCACAATTAATTATTGAAGATCTCAGGCCTGCGTGTGGTGGCGCTCGCTCGTGCACCTCCCCTGCCGTACTGCTCCGCTGCAGGCCCTGTACCGCCTGACGGACGAGTCGCGGGAGCACCTGGTGGGCTGCAGCGCCGACATGTGCCGCACGAGCTGGCTGCTGCAAGGGCGCGGCCTGGACTCTGGGCGCAAGTTCTCCAGCCACTGACCCTGGCAGCTTGGCTGGCAAGGGGCGGGCAAGCTAGCGCAACTTGCTGAATGTACCTGTAAACTGCAAATCGACACTGGCCCCAGTTTTTTTCCCTTAATTTCGTTGTGCCTTGCCCTTGAACCTTGCTGTATCTTGCTAAAGTGGGCCATGCTACGGCAACTCTGTACCGCTGGCCAAGTAATGTTGTCCGAATGCATTGTATAACTCACCCCCCTCAACCATTCTCCCTCGACCACCCAGTCATGCACTGTTTGTTGTGTGTGTGTAACGCAAAACATATGCATAAATTAATGTGCAACGTGCCTCATGCAACCTCGGCCTCCTCCTCCTCATCGCTGCTCTCCTCATCCTCATCCTCCTCCTCATCTGAAGATGCCTCCTCATCGTCCTCCTCATCTGTTGATGCCTCCTCATCCTCCTCCTCATCTGAAGATGCCTCCTCATCCTCCTCCTCCTCGGAGCCACTGCCGCCATAAGCCGAGTCCACTTCAAGATCCTGGGTGGAAGCGGAGCTCGTGCCGCCATGCGCCACAGCCGAGCAGAAGCCGCTCAGCCTGCCCGCCTTCACGTCGGCAATGTGGGCGGGGTGGAAAGAACGCACGACGATCTCGGCATCCAGGCTGGCGCTGACGAGGCGGGAGTCGCTGAGGGCCAGGGCCCACACCTGCGCACACAGCATGGCAGGGACCAGGACGACAGAGAGGCTGGGTGCCCGGCTGTGTCTTGTACCGCTGACGCGTACCACTGCCCCGCCTGGCCCGCCTGGCCTGCTCGCCTGCGGTGCCCAGCCCCTGCCCCTGCCCACCACCCCCTGCTCACCCGCTCTTGGTGTGCTGGCAGCAGCGTGTGCGAAACCAGCTTGCCGCTGGTGGCGCCGGCCCGCCGCAAGTCCGCCACCTGAACCGTGCCGTTGCCGCAGCCCACCGCCAGCCGCCAGTCGTCCAGCTGTGGGGGCCGCAGCGGACAGGGAGGGGACCACTGAAGGAACAGGCTGCTGCACTCCCGCAGCTGGGGCACAGGGGGTGGCAGCGGCGCCCAGGGAGCGGTTCCGCCGACAGAGGGCCACAGCACACCCCCTGCCACACACCTGGAGGCAGTAGGGGAAGGTTCCCAGCTGCAGCACGTGCGTGGCCTCCCGCTGGCCCGACCGCAGGTCCCACAGGCGCACCGTGCGGTCGGCGCCGCCCGTGGCCAGCCGCCCGCCGCTCTGCTGGTGGCACAGCACGTCGGCGATGTGGCCGAGCAGGTCGCGCAGCGCCTCGCCGCTGCGGGCAGGCGCATCGGCGGGGCGGGGCGATGGATGCGTGTCGGCCGAGCAGATGAGGCATCGCATCTGGCAGGGCACAGGAGCAGCATGCATGCATGCATGCATGCCCGCTTGGCCAGCCAGGGCAGGCACTCACCTGCTCATGTCCCACACCCGCACCAGGCCGCTGCCGCAGCCAGCCACCAGCCAGCCGGTGGGGCGCTGGAAGGAGAGGGTGGCCACCCCGCCGGCATCCCCCGGCAGCGCCAGCCCGCGCCGGTACTCCAGCTCGTCGTCAGCGGTGCGCCACAGATGCACGCGTCCGGCCCCAGACTCGCCAGCTGCGCAGAGGCCACCGTCGACCTGCAGAGCAGCAGCAGCGGGCTGCGCAAGTCGGGAGGGCCTGGCCCCAGGCCCAGCGGGTGTTGCCCGGCACAGCTGCCTCCGGCAGGCTGCCAGCAGCGAGCAGGCCGCACCTGCACGCAGCTGGTGTCGGCGGGCAGGCCGGCGCCGGGCGGCTGCGGCGGGCGAGCCAGGCAGGGGCGCACTCCCGCCGCCTCCAGGGCCACAGGCTCCCAGCAGGGCAGCTCGCTGTCGCCCTCCTGGGACGCATCCATCGCGTCGACGCCCTGGTGCTGCTCCTGCAGGGGCGGTGGTTGTGCTGTCGGGGGCTTTTTCAAGCCTCTGCCAGGCCCAGCTCTGCTGGTCTCAACCGCGAAACAGTGCCGATTTCCAGCCCGCTCTGGCCCCACCCACATCGAGCGCATGCTGAATTGCGCTGAGCGACCACAGCGCCAGCAGGCCCGACTCCCCTGCCGCCGCCAGCTGACAGCCGTCCAGGGACAGGCACTTGACTGAGTGGGGCTCCAGCGCAGACGCCACGCCCACCCTGCAGCGGAGGGGCAGCCAGTGCCGAGAACGACGACGGGTGGGCAGGGTGGCCAGCAGCCAGCCTGCAGGAAGCACACGGAGCCGAGCAGCAGGCGCGCCCCACCTGTGAGACTGCGTGTCCCAGAGCCGCACGCCGCCCTCGTCGTCGCCGCTGGCCACGCGGCGACCGTCAAACTGCATGCTCCATATGGGGCCCCGGTGGCCGGCCATGTGCTCGAGGCATGCGCCGCCGTCCACATCCCACAGCCTGCACGCTCGAAGGGGGGCTTGTGGGATCATCTCATCATCCCAGCGGACGGCATCCTGCTTGCATTAGCACACCCCGTGCTTCTGCGCTCAGCCAGTAGCAGCAGCCGGCGCGCCATCACCTGATGCTGCAGTCGCGCTGCATGTAGGAGCCGCTGCAGGTGGCCAGCAGGCTGCCCTGCAGCTGCGCGCATCTGACGTAGTCCCGGTGGCCCTCCAGCCGCGCCCAGCTGCACCGCCCCGCCCGCCAGTTGCTCTCCACCTCCGCGCGCTCCCGGTACCCCTGCAGCCCGCCGGCAGCAGGCAGGGATGGTTGGCCTTGCGCCTGCGACCAAGGGCGTTGGGTGGATGAGTGGTGGGCTACCTGGTATTGGCACAGGGGAGATGGCCGCACCGTCAGCCCCCGCACCTGTGGAGCGTCAACAAACAGCTGGGCCGCAGGGCACCCCAGGTTGCTGCTGCCAGAGCGGCTCCCAGCAATGTCGTCGCTCCTGCTGAAATCCGCCTGCACCACCATGGCAAGAAGAGAAGGCAATGAGCCAATGAACGCGGCCGGAGCGGCGTAATGGCAGCGGCGCCGGCAGCGTAGGTTCAGCAACGCGCTGCAGCCCCACCTCCAGTCTCGAGGTCCAAATCCAGTCGCTCTTAGCCACATGGTTCCATTCTTTGCAAGTTTGCGACGCGGTGAGGATGGTCTGAGTCGGGAGAGAAGCCAAGCAGTGCCGGATAACGTCGGGTGGCAGGCACGGGCTCGCTGCTACATGCCCAGCAACACTGCGCATAGCAGCAGCCTCGCTGGTGGCGAGGGCCATCTCCCGCCCGCGCGCAACAATGGCGCGGCGCGTAGAGGCTTGCAGCACAAGCAATTTGCTGGGACAGAAGGAGGGCACGATTCTGAATTGAATCAGGCCGCTTTGGAGCTCCCCATGGATTGGCCCAGGAATGACCCGCCAGCTGTGCGCCGCCACAGAACTGCCTTGGGCGCAAGTTGATTACATCTGGCCACATGCAAGTGGCCTGATAATTGTGGGCTGGCCGCTCCGTCCCATCACTCTGCCATCAGCCGTTCAATCCAGGATGCCGCCGCGGGGAAGTCCTGGAGCAGGCGCTGCCTCTCCCCCATCTCAAATGTGCTGAACTGAAAGCCTGCAGCAAGAGGAGCACATCCTGGTGTTTTGTTGAGATGACTGAGGTTGACAACTCATCCACCCAGCACCACTGCAGCATCTCAGCGACCGAGGGCAGCAGCCACAGCCACATGCCCCTCGCAGCCGACACGCGCCTGGCGCCACGGTGCATCCCACCAGCGCAAACTCGGTCCCTTCTGCGGGTGCCGCGCCAAACCAGGTGTCCGGCGGCACCACATGCTGCAGCTTTTGCCCCGCCGCCAGGTCACGCCCAAGCACGGTGGTGCGTGTGCCGCTGGGGGAGGAGCCATCCAGCTCCACGATTGTGATGGCCCCCCCTGCAGCAGGCAGCAAAGCCAGGCGGGCACGGCCGTTGCTGGTGAGAGCCAGGATGCAGCATGGACCAGACAAGTGTGTCCTGGAACCTGTACAGTGGCCAGGTGCCAGCAAGCGCCGCGGGGGAAGCAACAACAGGGGGAGGCGCACCCAGGTAGGCGTGCCAGCACTCGCTGGCATCCAACCGGTGCAGCTTGGACTTGGCGCCCGCGGGCAGCAGGTACAGGATGGCAGTCGATGCCGCCCGCCCGGCATCCACCTGCAGCACACAGGGCCGGCAGGTGTGCAGGCAGGGAGCAGGCTGCCACCGGATAGCCAGGCTGTGGGGTTCAGAACACACGGGGTCGAGGCGGTAGCATGCCTCTTTCTGCCCCCATACCTTTCGGCTGTCCCGGAACGTTTCCTTGTAGTAGCCACCCTCTGGGTGGGGCAGCATGTTCAGCTGCTGGATGATCTCGGCTACGGCGGGGGCCTCCTGCTGCAGCGATGCAAGCGACAGTGCGGGTGAGCAGCGACCCGGCGGTGAGGGCAGGGCTGGGTGATAGTAGGTCACTTGCTTACGACTTGAGCGATTGCCTAGGGATCACCTTTGCTCCTTCCGCCATTTCAGAGGTCGCAATCGGTCGCTGAGTGTGTAACAAGGCGGTGCCCGGTGTGGCCAGCAGGAGGATGCACTCCAGACTCGATTGATGTACCTGTCGAGCGACGGCTGCATGCGCTGGGCGCCCGGCCCCTGATTTGGCCGCTAGGCGTGCCAGCTGTGCCGCCAGCTGTGCCGCCAGCTGTGCAGCCAGGTAGGCCTCCCGGTAAGGATGTGCCCCATGATGGGCATGATGGCCCCCCACCTGGAGGGTCATTGGGGACATCATCCTCAATCATGCATCATTCTCATGTCCTAGAAAGCTCAAGCTAACCACCCTTCACCGTAAAGTGCTGGCTCATGTCCTAGAAAGCATATTGGGGTTGCTGGGATGCCAACAGAACAAACGGGAGGGAGAATGATGCATGATTGAGGATGATGTCCCCAATGACCCTCCAGGTGGGGGGCCATCATGCCCATCATGGGGCACATCCTTACCGGGAGGCCTACCTGCTGGGCCGCCCGCCCGCGAGATTAACAGCGGCAGGCATTGGGATAAACATCGCAAGTTCTTGAAATCGATAAATCAATCAATTAAGGTGTATATGGTGATCAATTTAACTAAATACGAAAAAACATACCAAACAAGTGAGCTTAGGCAATTTGAGTCGTGTCGTTCGGCAGCGGCGGCGCCCCCCAGGTTCTCTTGGCATCCTGTACCGTCGTGGCGACCGTCCAGATGATGCAGCTCAACAGGTACAGCGTCAGGCTGGGTCCGAGGTAGCCACTTGCGGGCGCTTGGGGCCAGCGCAGCGCCTGGGGCTCAAGCTCGTCTGGGTCCTGCTGCTCCTGCTCCTGCTCCTGCTGGTGCCTGCCCTCAAACCGGGCCCGCGCCTGGCGCTCCAGGTGGAACAGCACCACCAGTGGCATGGCCACCCCCGCCGCCAGCAGCATCCAGGAGTTGAGCACCAGGCACTCCTCCATGGGGCCCTGCAGCCGCCACGTCACCGCCGTGCTCTCGTGCAGCGCGGCGGTGCTGCAGGGGGGCAGGAGCGGGCAGGGTGGTGGTGGGTGATCTGGCTGGAGAATAGTGGCAGGGTCGTAGAGTGGTGTGTGTGTGCAGAGGGGGTGGTCACTCAGCCATTGCATCGCAGTGCCAAGGTAGAAGCTGCTGCTTGCCCACATCTGCTTGCCCACGAGCAGCTGCGGCGTGCTGCTCACTGGATGGCGCCCAGCAGGGAGTACAGCTCTGCCAGCGGCTGGCGCATGTCGGGGGCCTCCAGCAGGCGCCGGCACAGGGGCCGCCCGAACCAGAGCGGCACCAGCATGATGAGCGGCAGCGACACCCTGCACCAGCTGAGCACCAGGCGGAAGTAGAGCGCTCCCGTGGCCACTGCCAGTGTGGCGTTCCACACGGCCATGGAGGCCAGCAGGCGCAGCGGGCTGCCCCCGTGCCATTCAATTACGCTGGATGCCATTGCGAGTGCTGCGTCATGAGGGAGGGAGGGAGGGAGCAAGGGAGGTTGGATTCAAAGGTGATGATCATCATAGGTGAGCAAGGGCAGCCCCAGCAGCAGCAATTCAGCAGCTAAAACGTCGAGCATGCGACAGTCGACAGCTCACATCCTTGCATCGTGTTAAGTACGGCGACGACCTGGCAGGCGGAGCAGAACAGCTCCCGGCGGCGCACATACGTGGAGCGGCTGCGGGAGATCAGCACCGCCAGGCACTGGGCAGCCAGAGGCCAGGTAGTGAGGCGCAGCGCCAGGACTACAAGTGCAGACATTCACATCCTGAGAAAGCGAAATTGGCGAAGAGAAGAAAATTGGACATGTCTCCTGTCCAGCACTGCAAGTGGCTGGTGCAGTCAGGCACCTGGTTGCCCATCCTTCCATGCGTGCTTTATAAGCAGCAAAAGGAACATCGGCCAGGAGATGATCAGGTAGGCCGCCCTGTCATAGTCGGCCCCGCTCTCGTTGACCAGACTGCGGCAGGGCATGCATTGGTGGTGATTCAGTACCATTACCCGAGACAGAGCATTGCCGATTCTGCCGCCGTCGGCGCCACCCCCCTGCCGCCAACCAGACGGAGGATTGCCAACCGCGGTTGCAACCGCCCAACCCCCCGGCCCTGTTTAACCTTCTGAACGGATCATGCGCGAACCCCGCAAACCCCGCAAAAGCCTCCCAGGCCGTTCTCAAGGATGACATCGCTGGTTCTGCGGGGCTCCTCAGGAGCCTTCCTTCTCTGCAGGAAGATTATTTGTGCTGTTTGAGACGGCGGGACAGGGCAAGCGGACGATTGCCCCGTTTGGACGCCCACGAGGGGAATTTGGCCATGTGCCACCGCCGCCATGTGGGCGGTTCTGGCTAGGCTGGGCCATGCCAACTTTCAATCAATACTGCAATCGATTTAATAGCGCCTGTGCTCACTACCAGGAATAATCACGATCCAAACACTTACCTGCGCAGGGAACATGGGATGCTGGCATGCACTGCTGTGTCCCACGGCCGCAGGCGACGCACTATTGCCGCCCGGGCGCACGCCACGGCTCGAGAGAGAGAGCTCAGGCGGTGGGTTGCCGGTTACCATGAGCTTGCAGTTGCACATCTTCCTGTGTCAGGCGGCCAAGGTACTTCTGCAGGCGGCGGGGAGGAGGTACAGCCCGCCGCCAGGTGGCGTACTGTCGGTTTGGTGCCAGCACACCCCATCGGACACCCACCGCCCCTTCTGCTGCCATGTATTGAGGCCTCGCGATCGCAAGCCTGCCTGCCTCGCTAGCACTCCTGGGAGGAGATGGAGGTGCAGGGTGCTCCCCTGCAGTCGGTGTTGGTCACCGCACAGGGCAAGGGCAGCGTCATGGCGCCCAGCAGCGACCTGCGCCGAGTACTGCAGCGATGGGCGGGCGTGGCGCGCCTGTGGTGGCGCTGCCCCAGCGAGCGGCGGCGCGCCTGGGCGTTTGTGGCCGCCTGCGTGGCGCTGTCGATCACCAACGTGGGCCTGCTGCTGTGGATCAGCTACGTGCAGAACGCGCTGCAAACATCCCTGTCCGAGAAGCAGCAGGGTGAGCGGGCGGCGCGAGGCTGCCGCCGGCGGCGGCACGGCCCGCCCACGCCCAGACACACTCTCCCCATCGCCCCGTGCGACTCCATACCCCCTCCTCGCTGCCTGACCTGCACCCCCGCGCGTGCAGCTGGCTTTCATGCCGCCGTCTGGGACTTTGTGCTGATCATCGTGGTGGCTGCCCCGCTCTTTGCCCTCACCGACTACGTCGACAGCTGCCTGACGGTGGCCTGGCGCAAGTGGCTCACCCAGCACATGATCCGGTGCGCGCCGCACGCGCGTGGGCGCTGCACGCGGGGCAAACTCCTACCCTGCTGGCGGCACAAGGCCGGGACGGGTTGGCATGTGTGCCGCCGGCGCACGCCGTGTGTGCCTGGGCCGCTCCCTCGGCCCCAGCCGCCTCACCGTGCGCCTGCCCTGGCTCCCCCCGCAGTGCCTACTTTGCCGGCCACGCCTACTTCCGCCTGAGGATCGACCCGCAGGCCATCGACAACCCCGACCAGGCACGCCACCGCAGCTCGGGGACGATCCCATTCCTCGCCTCCCGTCGTTGCCGCCCTGTCGCTGCGGCCGGCTCACCTGCCTGGTGCCCGCTTGCAGCTCCAACCCCTGACTTCCTCTCCCGCCGCTGCAGCGCATCTGTGAGGACGTGCGCGCCTACACCGCCACCTCAGTCATGCTCTCCGTCTCAATCATGCGCAAAATATTTATGTGTGTGGCATTTGCAGGTGGGTGGCCGGGTGGGCGGCTGGACATGGCTAGAGTCTGCCGTTGTGCTGCCGGGGCCGCTGTGCCACGAGCTGGCTGCCCTGCCCATCAGGGCGCCCCTCTCGGCGAAGCGGGGGTAGTGGCTGGCGGCAGCCGCCGCATGGCTGATGTTCCGTGCCCCTGCGTGCCGCCCTGCAGGCCTGCTGTGGTCGCTGGCTCCCCAGCTGGCCGTCTTCCTGATTTTCTACGCCGTGGGCGGCACCTGGGTGACGGCGGCGGGCTTTGGGCGCCGCCTCATGCGCCTCACCTACTCTGTGCTGCAGCGAGAGGCGGATCTTCGCTTTGCACTGGTGGGCAGGGCAGCCTCCTGCTGCCTGCGCTGCGCCTGGTGTCGGTTGCTCTGCCACCTGACAGAGTGCGCGTTGGAATGCAATGCCTGCACACGTGCTGGCCCTTGCCATTGCTTGCGGGAGGAGTCAGTTTTCGCGGCACCCGCCCCCACGTCTGGTCCTGGCCTGCTGCAGGTGCGGGTGCGGGAGAACGCGGAGAGCATCGCGTTCTACAGCGGCGACCAACGCGAGGCCGAGCTGGCGGTCGCCAGGCTGGCACGAGTCATCGCCACTATTTTTGGAAAGGCGAGCTTTGTGGCCCATTGCCTACAGGAGGCATGGCCATTGCCGGGGCCCATGGGCCTGCCTGCCCTGCTGCGTCCGCTGCTGCTTGTGCTGTATGTTGCTCGCTTCTTTCTTCCCGGGCCACACTGGACATGTTGTGCAGGTGCGGTGGGAGGCCTACCTGTCGCTCTGGCAGAACATCTACACGTGAGCCCTGCTGCCCATGCCATGCCGGGCCAGGCTACGTTCACATCTCTCAAGAGATGCCGCGCGCCCATGCATCCAGGGATGCGCGCCTGTGCCCCTGCCGCCAGTCCTGCCACGCCGGTGCCCGCCCGACCAGCCTGCCGTGTGCGTGTGCGGCCTGCCCCCCGCAGGTACGCCACCATCCTGCTGCCCTCCCTGCTGCTTTCCAAGCGCTACTTTGCGGGGGAGATCCGGTTTGGGGGGATCAGCCAGGCCAGCTTCGCCTTCCACGCGTCAGTGCCCTCGCCAGCCTGCCGCCCCGCCGGCGGCCTGTGCCGAGCCGCATGCGGATGTGTGCCACTGCTGCCGCCGCGACTCGCATGCAACCTTGCTGCTCCTCTGTTTCTGCCGCCTCGCGCGTATTCACACAGTGCTACTGCCACCTCACTACGCCCCCGCCATCTCCACCACCCCATGCAGCATCGAGGGCGCCCTCAGCTACATTATCACCCACCTCAGCGACATGAGCCAGCTGGCGGCGCAGACAGACCGGCTGGATGCCCTGCTGGCGGCGCTGGTGGCGCAGGCGGAGGGCGCCCCCGGCGGCGTGCGCAGGTGCGCCGCCGCAGGCTTGTTGGGAGGGAGGCTGCTCCGCGTTGCTTCGGGTGAAGCAGCATCATCCATCGCCCCCACAGTCCTGCCACCGCTGTGTATACCGCCGCCGCTGCTGCTGTACAGCATCAGCAGCAAGCAAGCAGCAGCATTTGCTATTCACTTCAGGCTTGCCCATGCTAACGCGCGCTGCGCGTCTGTGCTGCCGAACTGTGCTGGTGCAGGAAGGGCAGCACGGGTGGCAGCGTGGAGGTGAGCGACCTCACGCTGACCACGCCGCACGGCGAGCAGACGCTGTGCAAGGGGCTGAGCCTGAGGCTAGAGGCGGGGCAGAGCCTGCTCATTGTGGGTCCCAGCGGCGTGGGCAAGACCAGCATCATGCGGGCGGTGGCAGGTGCGTTGTGGTGCGCACGGTTAGATGCGGTGAGGTGGCATGGCAAGTCGAGCGGGCTGCTCTTCCAAGGACTGGCCACCAGCTCGCCACCCAAAATGCCCAACCCTGTGTGCTCCTGCTTGGCAGGCCTGTGGACCGCGGGCTCCGGCACCATTGCCGCCCCGGCAGACACGTTCTTCCTGCCACAGCGGCCCTACATGCCGCTGGGCACGCTGCGAGAGCAGCTCACCTTCCCAGACTCATATGCCGAGGTGGCAGCCTCGGCACGCCCCGCCAGCGGCAGCAGCGGCGGCGGCGGCAGCGCCGAGGACGGCGCGGCCGCAGCCGGCGGCGGCATCGGCCACAAGCGCAGCGGCGACGGCGGCGGCGGCGACAGCGATAGCGGGGAGGATGAGGGGGAGGGGGAGGGGGCGCCGCGGGCGGCCGGCGGCGCGCGGCGTGCGGCCAGCCTGCGGGGCGTGGCCGGCAGCGGGTACCGGCGCCTGAGCGGTGGCAGGAGAAAGCCGCTGCCCGAGGGCGGCGCCATGCTGGATAGCGGCCTGGCCAGCCCTGCCTGCAGCCCTGCGTTGGATGCGGAGCTGCAGGGGCTGCTAGAGGCGGTGTGCCTGCCCAGCCTGCTGGCCAGGTAAGGCAATGCGCTCCTGGCCAAGGCCGGCCGCCTGCGGCAGCCAGGCGTTGGCCAGATGCAGCTGCCCCGCCCCAAGCCCTGGCCGCCGCCTTGCGCGCCTGCTGGCTGGCCGCTGCATGCTTGCGAGCAAAGGGCGCAGTGGCCACACCGCTGCACGTGAGTGCATCACAGCCCTGCACCCTGACCTGCAGGGTGGGCGGCCTGGATGCGGAGCTGGACTGGGCGCACATGCTGTCGCTGGGGGAGCAGCAGCGCGTGTCGGTGGCGCGCCTGCTGCACCACAGGCCCGCGGTGGCATTCCTGGATGAGGCCACCAGCGGTGGGTGGGTGGCTGCATGGCTGGGCGCCTGCCTGGCGCGCTGAGCCGCCCTGAGCCTGCGCCTGCTGCTTGGCGGACGGATGAGCGGATGAGTGGTGGGCCCGGCAGCTGGTGCTGCTGCCGCAGGCTGCGTTTCGGATGCCCTCCGCACCTCTGCCCTGCGCTCCAGCCGGTGCTGCAGAGCTGTGCATCGGGCGCCTCCCTGCTCCCGCCCCACCTCACCCTGCCCCTGCCTCCATCCGTGCAGCGCTGGACATGGCCACGGAGCGTGCGCTGTACACCCGCCTGCAGCAGCACTGCGCCTGCTTCATCAGCATCGCGCACCGCAGGCAGCTGGCGGCGTTCCACACGCACGTGCTGGAGGCGGCGGGGGACGGCAGTTGGGTGCTGCAGGAGGCGCCAGACTTCCTGCGGCGCCTGCAGGAGTAGCGGCAGCTTGGGCCCTCTCTGTAAGCTCTGTGCTGTCCCAGCTCTTGTTGTGGGGAGGAAATCCCTGGATCTCACCCCGGGAGCCCTTGCCCGGCGGATGCCAGGCTGGGATGAGCTGCCTCCCGGACCGGCGGTTGTTCCAATTCTTGTCAGCTCTTAATGGAGATGGCATCAAGGGGTCCTTGGCAGCATGGACATCACCAGGGTGTTCATGGTGACATGGGAAATGACATGAAGGTGCGGGGTAGGTGGGCCAGCAGCCCTGAGGGGGGAAGGAACCGGCATCTCCGAGCAAAAGGAAGAAACTCCCTCTTCCGCTGGCAATTGCACATCACTCCCAGCGTGATCTGCGGCGTGTCTTGAGATCAGGAACGCCCAGAGGCCTCTGAACGCGACAGCCACTCTGTGAACTGGCTTTGCGTTTACGTAGCTTGCTGTTTGGGCCTGTGTCGCACTGCGAGTGTATTCCCGTGCCTGCGGCTGCCAAGGAGGGCCGCTGCCCAGGCCCTCGTATAAAGCCCTGGCGGAGCGCACGTGCGCGTGCCCAGCTGAATTAGACAACCTCCCCTGAGCCCTGGTGGCTGCAGGCCGTGTGAGAGCTGTGCCGCTACCGATCTGAGCCGCGGCATTCAGGTGGGCCTCCGTGTGGCGGCGCCCAGGCGGCGCCCACCGCCCAGCAGCTTGCCTGTGCCACTCTTTATCCACTGCTGATGTCTTCACATTGCTGTTCCCTGCCCTCTCATGGGTTACCAGATTGGGAGGGCATGCTGGTGGTGCCTCTTTCAATGAAGGAGCAGCTCGGCAGCGTCCCGCTTCCAACCTCCCGCCTGTGCCTGCAGGTTGGCTCTGTGCCTGCAGGCCAATCGGCCGAACAATCACAGGACCTGCAAGCCCCTGAAGACTCACAAGTGGCAGCTGTCACCTGCTGCCACCATGGCTCCCTCCCCGCTCCTTCTCGCTCCTTCTCGCCCTGGCGCTGGCTGCGCTGCTGACAGTAAACGCGAACTACCTCACAGTTTTGCACAGTTATTGCACAGAATGCTCGACACAGTCGTCTCCTTCACTCTCTCAGAGGCGCTAGCAGTGGCAGCGGCCGTCGGCCTGTTTCTGGGCCTGTTCTCGGCAGCAGCTCTCCTCGTGCTCCTGCGATGGGTGGAGAAGCGCCTGGTAGAGGCGCGGCCCGGCGGCGACAGCCGCCCCCCGCGGCATGCCGAACCTAGTGTTCGGCACGTGCCGCTCGAGGGCAGCTTGCAGCCTGCGCGGGACCCAGCGCCACCCACAGGCGAGCAGACAGCTGAGATTGCGGTGATAGGGCTCCCCGGCTTGGCAGCGGAGGCTGCCGCTGGATGCCTTCCCACACACGAGCATGCCTGCAGACGCCTTTGCGGCTGGCTGCACGCCTTCTACAGCATGTCAGTCAGCGGCGTGCGGGTGCAGCGGGTGTGGATCACGCGGAATGGGCGGATGGCGCTTGAGGCGTCGCTGCCCGCCGCCATGGCTGCTACTGTGCTGGCTGGCAGCAAGCGGCTCAAGGGTACTGGGATCACCCTTGGGCCCGTCCTCAGCCCCAGCGAGCTGCGCGAACGGGAGGCGCGGCGAGCAGCCGCCACCGCCACCGCTTGCCGGCGGCACGGTGCAGCAGCAGCAGCAGCAACCACCACCGCCGCCCGACGGCGGCAGGAGGGAGCAGCAGCAGCAGCCACCGCCGCCGCCTGACGGCGGCGGCGAGTAGCCACCACGTGCGCACGCCACCCCTGCCGCGGCCCCCCACCCGCAGCAGCCGGCCCCCACCGTGTCACCGCCCTCACCACCGGCGGCACAGTGGCCGCCCTTGGCCAGTGCCGTGGTTCCTTTAGCGGCGGCCACGCCTGCTGCCCCGCCTAACCCCAAGTCGCCTGTGGCAGACGAGCGGCCCGAATCCTCAACTGCGCGGCGGCGACGCCAGCGGCGGGAGACGGCGGCGAGGCACCAGGCGGAGGCCGCCACCTCCACACCCTCATCTCGTGCCCCATCCCCAGTCGAGGTGGCCCCTGGGCACGTCTTGACGGCCCTGCCCAGGCGGTCGGCTCGGCTGGCCCGGGGTTGAGCTTATCCGGCGCTTCATTAAATGCCTCTTGCTATCTTTATGCAGATGCCCACCGTGTGTATTGCTTGGGGCATGCAGCTTATAATTTTGGGTGGGTTTTGTATTTGCTGCAATGTTGTGTACAACTCTACCCCCCATACCTGAATCTCTTCCCTCATGTGTTTTGTGTTGGTGCATACTTTTCCAGCTGTTTGGCACCACAGCTGGGCCCGTAGCATTCATTTGCTCCTTATGGGTGTAACAGACAGACAGACAGCTGAGCGGCGGATGCCCCGCGCCGACCGCCGCCGCGGCGGTTGAGTTTGATGTGCCAGACCCAGCTGACCTGCCCATCGTCCAGTTTTCCCTGGGACGGCTGGAGGATCTGCCAGGCCGGGACCTGCTGGTGCCCACCGCCCTCCGCCCCATCATCAACATCACCCTCACTCCCGCCACGCTCGTGGTATGCCTGCTTCGGCCTGCCAGCCAACGCTGAACCGCAGCCTCCCTGCATCATGGTTTGTGGTGTGGCGCCAAGCACACTCCTCACTCCTGTAGCAGCAAGCACGCAACGTGTGCCCACCCGGCTGCTGCCCTGTCCCCTGCAGGCCTTCAACGGCAGCAGCGGCCTGCGGTTCACCAACTCCTTCTACCGCGACGGCGACAGCGGCGAGGTGCACCTGTTTGGGCCCACGCTGCGCCTGCGGGCGGGCGACTCGTACACGATTTACCTGGCCAACAACATGTCGGTGGCCGCCAACAGCAGCGGGGGCGTCTTCAACGAGTGGAGGGATCCGGCAGACACCAACCTGCACACGCACGGCCTGCACGACAGCCCCGGTGCGTGGGTGGGGCGGTGGAAGGTGACAGACAGACAGAGACAGACAGACAGGGCTTAAAGTCTGGTAAAGCAAGAACTAGCTTGCAACATAGACTCCCCGCCGAAACGGGACGGGAACCGGGCGAAAGCAGAGAAAGCAATAAAACAGGGGTGGAGCAAGGCGACATGCAACGCAAGCAGCTGACAGGGCACGCATCGAAACGTGTGTATGACTGGCAAAGTGGCATGGCGCATTGGGGAGAAACGCAACGGTACGGGAGCATGGGCTGGCCAAACGGCAGTGCGGAACGCTAGGTCACTAGAAAAGCAGGGAAAGGCGCACTATGTATGCAATGAGGGCAGCCCCGGCTCGGGGCCGTTGAGAAAGCAGTGGGCGGGAGGGAGGAGGCCCCGGTGTGGGCGGGCCCCATCGAGGGGGGATGGGGCGGGCAAGCGGCCAGATGGGGCGGGGCGCGGGCGGCAGTAGAGT
>NW_005435082.1:856058-860273 GCF_000147415.1 Chlorella variabilis | reverse complement strand
GCAGTGTGCGATGAGCAATGAGCAATGAGCAGTGAGCAGCCCCTCCCTAAACAAAGTGAAGCGCAGGACGGGGTCCGGTGGATGGGAGGCAAGGAAACGCGGGGGGTTGCCACGTGCGCTGCCGCCGCCGCCGCAGGCAGCACCCCTGCGGCGGCGGCAGCGGCAGCAAGCCGTGGACCCAAACGCCGTGCCGCCGAGTCCCGTGGCTGTGGCCTTCTGGCAGGAAACTACGGCCGCAGCTCGGCAGCACGGGGGCGTCGCAGCGTGCCGCCGCCGCCGCGCTGCCCCCCGGGCACGGCGGCGGCGGCGGCAGCAAGCTTGGGCCCAAACGCCGTGCCGCCGAGTCCCGTGGCTGCGACCGTAGACCGTGGGCCGGAAACTGCGGCCGCAGCTCGGCGGCACGTGGTTCTGTTCAAATCGCCAAGCGTGCAGCAGCGCCGAACCACGCTTCCCGGCCTCGGCGCATGCCTTCAGGGGCCCCCTATCGCTGGGCACACCCCTCCAACACCGAACATGCGCCCGGGGGGGAGGGCGGCCCGGGCTGCCCAGGCCAAAGTGGGCCGCCCTCGAGCAAGAGGCGGCCGGTCTGTGTGCTGAATGAATGAATGAATGAATGAATGAATGAATGAATGAATGAATGAATGAATGAATGAATGAATGAATGAATGAACATGCAATGACGATGGCAACGACCAACGTACCTGAAGACTACGCCGCTACCCTTCAGGCCAAGGCCCTACACTTGGGGGTCCCACCCACGGCCGTGGAGGAATTGGCCAATCAGCTACACGATCTCCTAGCACAAGCTCTTGATACTGCCCGTCAGAGCTGTGCTACTCGCACCACCACTGACCGCCACTACCTTAGGAGGCAGGCCAGCAAAAAATTACGGCAATTAGACAAACTCACATGCTTGTACAAGGTGGGTCGGCGCCGACTACATGCGCAACCCGATATATGGCATTGCGCCCAAGCAGTGCTTGCAGCCCTGCAAGCTGAGATGGAGGCCGAGCTCGGACCCGTAGAGAACACCGCAGAGGGGCCGGCCCGAGGACACGGAGGAAAAGGGATGTTGTGCAACGCTACCGCACAAGATGTGGAAGAGGCCATGCGCACCCTGAGGGAGCAACTGCTAACACCACCAACGGCAACGCATCCAACCCCAGCGGGCGAACCCAACGCCGAGAGCGCAGGGCACTCGCAAACTGCCCCGGCCACCTCCATGCCCACCACACCCATGAGCTCAGTTATGACGGCGCTCCAGCAACGTCTACACGCAATCAGGATGGAGCGTCGCACCTTGCTCCGTAAGGACAAACTGCAGAGCTGGGAACGCGCCGCCGCCGCGTGGCGGGCGAAATACGCCCGCCAGCCAAAGTGGGGCCACAGAGATATTGCTAACCGGGACGCCGATAAGCCTCGTGGCATTGAGGTGCTACGTGACCCATCCACGAAACAACTCACCTCTGAACCCCAAGAGTTGTTGCGCATCTTGCGCGGCCAGCGCCAAAAAACGGCGACGGCGCCGGCTGCAGGAAAAACGGGACACTACTGCGCTGATGCGCCCGTGGCAGGATCACGAGGGTATCCGTGGGAAGCGGCCGACGCAGTGGATAGAATGCAAGTGAGCACCCGGGTTGACCCCCATAGCCGCAGGGAGGACCTGCTGCCCAGAATTAAGGACTACGGAACCTTTGAGAGCATTCTCAGGAGGGCAGCCAACAACAAAGCACCAGGGCCCGACGAGGTGCCCAATGAGCTCCTGAAATTCCTGCCTGAGCAGCTCCGCCGTGGCATCCACCAGATGTTCGTGGCAATGTGGCTCACGGGAGATACACCCACCGCTTGGAAGCATAGCAACACCGTGATGTTGTACAAAAAAGGAGACCCGACAGACCCCGCCAACTACCGCCCGATCGGCCTGGCACTCACTATCTACAAGCTGTGGACAGCGCTAATCACCGGAGTCCTCTCCGAGTACGCTGAGCGTCACGCTATCCTCACCGACTCACAGGCTGGGTTCCGGCATGGCCGCAGCACCCACCAGGCCCTCTTCAGCGTGTTGAACGCGCTAGAGGACGCCAAACTCTTTGACCGCGACATCTACATGCTCTACATCGACTTCAGCGCTGCATTCGACACGGTGGACCACGACAAGTTGTTGCAACTAATGTGGGACATGGGCTTTCCCCACCACGCTGTACTCGCCGTGCAAAAGCTGTACACCGGGGCCCGCACTATGATCACGACAGCTTTTGGAGACTCAGACCCGATTGATATTGATCGCGGCACCCTGCAAGGGGACTCCCTGTCCCCATTTCTGTTCCTACTATTCATCGAACCCCTGTTGCGCTGGCTGCACTCTGGCGGCAGGGGATACAAACACGGTTGTTCACGCCCCGATGAGGCCACAGCCGAGGCCTGCAGCGCACCTGCCTTTGCAGACGATCTGCTCATCATGACCAATAGCCTGCTCCACTTGAAGCACCAGGCCGACAAGATTACCAGGTTCCTGCAATGGTCTGGAATGGTGGTTAACCACGCCAAATGTGGCGTCACCGGCATGCTGTATGGCGCCACAGCCAGCCGGCAGGTCAACGGGGCACCGTTGTCCAAAAACGCAGTACAAGTGCTGCGGCAAAGGTTGCACGGCCAAGTGAGAATCAGCAACCGGGCGGTACCCTTTCTCCACCCCAATGATGAGCCCTACCGGTACCTGGGAGTCTGGCTAACGCCATCTCTCAACTGGCATCGCCAGAGGTGGGAACTCAACGAGGCGGTACTGGACAAGGCGGACGGCATCCTGCGCTCGATGGCATCCGAGGAGCAAAAACTTAGACTGATCGATACATTGCTGAAGCCCTTCATCAGATATTCATTTTCAACTGGTGCCTACACCAGTAAAGACATTGCGCGGTTGGACAGCCTGGTGGCGGGCGCGGCTAAGTTTGCGCTACGGCTGCCAACCTCTACCCCCACAGCAATGTTGCAAGAGGATAAGGAACGCGGTGGCGTGGGCGCCCCCTCCCTTCAAACCATGTATGTGACCGAAGTTACCGCCAAGCTCACTGATGCTCTGAACGACCCGGGAAGATTGGGCAGGGTCACCCTCAACTTGCTGCGAGAACAGATGAAGCGGGCAGGGGGCGCCCCCAACAACGAGTTAGCTAACAAACTGCGGCACAGTAGACTGATGAGGACTGTCACCCTACTAGCAGCATGCGGCGGCACGCTAATGAGGTACACAGCCAGCGGCCAAGGGGAATGGATCGAGCTGGGGGGCTGCCAGCTGACGGATCTACTCCAACAGCTACGACATGATCCCACAGAATTAGGAGTCAGCACGCCAGTCCCCATCACCAACTTCCTACCTCTGTTGGAGGTAGGAGTGACGGAGCTCCGCCAACTACTGGAGCCGGGCGGAGAGCACATGGTAGTAGCCTCCAAGATCGCCGACCACTTGCGCAGGCAGGGCGTGGAGGTGGATGATGCCAGGGGACTAAGGCAGGCGGTCAATCGGCTGACGGTCTGCCAGAACACCCCTCCCGAGCACGGTGCGCCAGCGAACATCAAGGTTGGGCCCACAGACCTGACACATGTGGAACTGGGCAAGTCTTGCAGACGTCTAACCCGTAGACGTCTACAGACGTTGCCTGACGTTGGCCGGTTTGTGACATCTACAGACATCTACAACACCTCTGCACTACATCTGTGTACTTCTAGAGACGTCTTTACTACATGTCTGCATATGTCTCAACTGGTTGGAGCGACATGCAAACAGGCGTCAGGTGGATACATCCTCCCCAACCACGAATGCTTAACCGGCAGCGGTGTTGCAAGCTCCGCCGCCGTTGTTGCCTGTCTTACAGCCTCGGCTTCCTCAGCCTTCCTCTTCTTGTTGGTTGTTGCACTTTTCTTGTGCATGCCGGGCGGTAACCATCCTATCCAGGTTGTCACGGTGCTGCACAGGACGGTGGGTTGGGGGGTGGGGATGGGGGGTGGTTGGCGGGTGGTGGCCGGGGTCTCTCCCGAGCAAGTGCTATTCGTGACGCAAGTTAAGACAGCCAGCAATGGCCACATCCTCACCTCTTGGCTCGCAGTTGGCCTAGAATTCTCGTTGGAAGCCTGATCTACGGCCTCCTCATGCATTTGAATGCAGTGCATCGTGAATGAATCAATCAGCCGTCATATAAAGGCATGTTGCCCCCCCCCCCC
>NW_005435082.1:853386-856008 GCF_000147415.1 Chlorella variabilis | reverse complement strand
GCGGCGGCGGCGGCACGGCGTTTGGGTCCACGGCTTGCTGCCGCTGCCGCCGCCGCAGGGGTGCTGCCTGCGGCGGCGGCGGTAGCGCACGTGGCAACCCCCCGCGCTTCCTTGCCTCCCATCCACCGGACCCCGTCCTGCGCTTCACTTTGTTTCGGGAGGGGCTGCTCACTGCTCATTGCTCATTGCTCATCGCACACTGCTCAACGCTCATTGCCCTATATCCCACCCAGCCGCAGGACTCTACTGCCGCCCGCGCCCCGCCCCATCTGGCCGCTTGCGCGCCCCATCCCCCCTCGATGGGGCCCGCCCACACCGGGGCCTCCCCCCTCCCGCCCACTGCTTTCTCAACGGCCCCGAGCCGGGGCTGCCCTCATTGCATACATAGTGCGCCTTTCCCTGCTTTTCTAGTGACCTAGCGTTCCGCACTGCCGTTTGGCCAGCCCATGCTCCCGTACCGTTGCGTTTCTCCCCAATGCGCCATGCCACTTTGCCAGTCATACACACGTTTCGATGCGTGCCCTGTCAGCTGCTTGCGTTGCATGTCGCCTTGCTCCACCCCTGTTTTATTGCTTTCTCTGCTTTCGCCCGGTTCCCGTCCCGTTTCGGCGGGGAGTCTATGTTGCAAGCTAGTTCTTGCTTTACCAGACTTTAAGCCCACACAAGCAAGTATGGCTTCCGTTTGGATGTGCAATGCAACAGCCTGCGCCTTCCAATACAAGTCATGTGAAGCCCATCACTTACCACTCTCTGTTTGGCATAAACAATGCCTTGCTCCTTGATGTCGTTTGATCCGCTCATGCTGGCTGTTCACAGACCTTGCCTCGAACGGTTGTTGGTTGGTTGGGTTGTTGCGGTGGGGGGTGGGCAGTGCAGCGGTGGGCACGCCGCCGTCGCTGAAGCCTCCACCACGTAATGGTGCAGGAGTCTACAAAAAGGGGTGAATGGTGCACATCCAATTAGAAGCTGTCAGGTAAATCGGCGTTTGGGTCCTCGGCTTGCTGCCGCTGCCGCCGCCGCAGGGGTGCTGCCTGCGGCGGCGGCGGCAGCGCACGTGGCAACCCCCCGCGTTTCCTTGCCTCCCATCCACCGGACCCCGTCCTGCGCTTCACTTTGTTTCGGGAGGGGCTGCTCACTGCTCATTGCTCATTGCTCATCGCACACTGCTCAACGCTCATTGCCCTATATCCCACCCAGCCGCAGGACTCTACTGCCGCCCGCGCCCCGCCCCATCTGGCCGCTTGCGCGCCCCATCCCCCCTCGATGGGGCCCGCCCACACCGGGGCCTCCCCCCTCCCGCCCACTGCTTTCTCAACGGCCCCGAGCCGGGGCTGCCCTCATTGCATACATAGTGCGCCTTTCCCTGCTTTTCTAGTGACCTAGCGTTCCGCACTGCCGTTTGGCCAGCCCATGCTCCCGTACCGTTGCGTTTCTCCCCAATGCGCCATGCCACTTTGCCAGTCATACACACGTTTCGATGCGTGCCCTGTCAGCTGCTTGCGTTGCATGTCGCCTTGCTCCACCCCTGTTTTATTGCTTTCTCTGCTTTCGCCCGGTTCCCGTCCCGTTTCGGCGGGGAGTCTATGTTGCAAGCTAGTTCTTGCTTTACCAGACTTTAAGCCCACACAAGCAAGCAGGTAGTGCACATGTGCACATTGTACAATGCCAATGGGCAAAAACATGTGTCGGTTCCTTGCCTGCGCCGCCAGTATGACTTTGAAGAAGACTTGCCGCATGCCATCCACACGCTGGTCAGGGGCTCCAGCTACTCGCATATTGATACAGATCTCAGCAAGTAATCACATCGGAGCCCTTGGTCCAGCGACAGCTGAAGTGAGGTAACGTCAGTTGCACCAGCCTCTCCCGCCACCGAGAGCAATGTGGAACTCTTCAAGTATTCACGCTTTGTGCTTGTGAACGTTGAGTTGTGCAACGCGCTGCCAAGAAGAGGGTTGGCCGTTGGTTCGAGAAGTGGCAGGAGACCCCCCATGGGCGAAAGGTCAGTTTCAAGCGAAGCATTGCCTTCTCCGGGCCATGGCAAACGGAAATCTGAATGCTTCGAGTAGCCAAGGCGCCTCCATTTTGCGAAGTGGAATACTTTCCACCTTCACCCGGGTCTCCCAACCACAACCACATCCGGGGGGCACGACTTGGTTTATCTCTGAATGCCCTGCTAGGTAAAGGTAAAGGTAAAGGTGGGGAAGAGCCTCCACAAGCTTCACTTCCCGGTTTTAACGTCTAGCTTTAGACCATTATTTGATCTGCCCGACGCGCCAAGTGCAGTACCCCCCACTAGTAGTGAATGGGTCCCGGGGAGGCCTGTGCCGAAGCCTTGGCGATTCTATTAGGCGTTCCCGAAGGAATTGGCTTGGATTGGCGCTGAGCCGGTCAGCTATGCCGCGTTTGTCCTCACAAAGTTTCGACGCTAGGCGTGGCGTTGCTGGATCTCCAGTTCCCTATGCAAGGTAGGACCAACAGCGGGTGGGTGAGAGGGACCTACTTCCAAGTACCCTGACAACCCAAACTAAATTTGTGCACGCTTTGCAATCAACCGAGCAGGAGACAGTGATGGCAAGTGGAATATCACCGCCGCCGCCAATGATGGCAGCAAGTGCCGCCACA
>NW_005435082.1:851277-852826 GCF_000147415.1 Chlorella variabilis | reverse complement strand
AGCCGCATTCAAGCTGGTGTGTTTCGGGTTGCATATCGTGTGGCTTGCATGATTTAGTTGCATTCAGTGTGATGAGTGCGTAAGGACAAGCCATGTGATGCCTGCTTGGCACACCATACGCCGCAGGGTGAGTGGAAGGAGCTGCCGGCCGACTAGGGCGCGTCTACACTGTGCCCACTGCCAGCGGCTCACTAGATTATCATGGGTTACACCCGGGTGATCAATGAAATGCACCTGCTGTTGGAAGGCTACGAGTTTACAACTGAGCTGGCAAAGGACCTGATGCGGGAGCCGGCTGGCGAGCCATCATTGACAGCAGAGGCCGGTGAGGCAGAGTGCGCCGAGGGGGCGGGTGACGGTAGCGGCGAGGAGGAGGAGGCTGCTGATGGAACGCTCATATTTTATCAGACATTCTTGGGCATCACATAGCATGTATGCGTCTTCTGCATAATATGTATCGTGGCTGCCGGTCGGAGGCCATGTGAAGCCATGCCGCCCCCCACCCCACAGAGGCGACCCCTCACCCATAGACGTCTTGCTTGCCCCTGACTTTCAACTCCCTGAAACTCAAATATTTCATTGTCTTCCTCAAGTGCAAAGTACAACAACACCAATATACACTCAAATGAAGCATGGGGAGGCCGGCGGCTGGCCAAAGGGCAGCAATGACCCTCCCCCCACCGGGGCCGAAGACGTCTACAAGATCTGGCGTTCCCCATGTGTGAACAGGGAGCGCCGCGAGCTGCGGGCGACGCACCTGCTAGGACCCGATCGTAGCTGCGCCCCGTACCGGAACGGGCAACGCCTGATGACTGAATACCTTACAACTGAAGCTGCGGGCCGCGGCGAGCAGCCACCAACCCAACCTGACCAAAGGGGGCAGCTAACGCAGGAGCAGGGCACCACACAGGCGCCTGCCGCATTCGGCCATCAAGGGCGGCGGCGGCGAGTACTGCACCCACCCAACCCGAACTGGGCACTGCGGGAGGGCGAGCAAGAGGCCGACACCAAAACCTTCCTCGAGAGGATGCAACGCAAATACCGAGCGGCCAAGTCTGCCTCTGCGAGGGCAGCCCTGGCGACATGCCCCCCGCCGTCCTGGTCAGAGGGCCCTGCAGTTGTCCACCACTGGCTGGACATGTGCTGCAAGCACCCCGATGTCATCTACCCGCTCTATAACCCCAGCGAAGTGCCGCGCCGCATTACCTCTGAATGCCTCCGGACAGGGGAAAGTGTCCGCCGCCAGACCCACCAAGAAAGCGAAACGCGAAAGTCAGGAGGAGTGGTTGGTCGAATGGGAGGACTCAATAGTACGTAAAACTCACCTGGATATGTACCGCCTCAAAACATACAAGCCCGTTGCGGTGGCGGAGCACGACGCGCTTGGGGAACCATTTATGGGGGGCGCCGGGGTGCTAGTCACTTGGGAACCCACGTGGGAACCGAAATCGACATTTGAGAAACTATTCCCGACGGTGGGGGCAGAGCTGATCGCCAACTACCTACGGGAGAAAGAACGGGCAGCTGTTGCTGCCGCAACAATGGCAGC
>NW_005435082.1:850265-851227 GCF_000147415.1 Chlorella variabilis | reverse complement strand
CTATATCCCACCCAGCCGCAGGACTCTACTGCCGCCCGCGCCCCGCCCCATCTGGCCGCTTGCGCGCCCCATCCCCCCTCGATGGGGCCCGCCCACACCGGGGCCTCCCCCCTCCCGCCCACTGCTTTCTCAACGGCCCCGAGCCGGGGCTGCCCTCATTGCATACATAGTGCGCCTTTCCCTGCTTTTCTAGTGACCTAGCGTTCCGCACTGCCGTTTGGCCAGCCCATGCTCCCGTACCGTTGCGTTTCTCCCCAATGCGCCATGCCACTTTGCCAGTCATACACACGTTTCGATGCGTGCCCTGTCAGCTGCTTGCGTTGCATGTCGCCTTGCTCCACCCCTGTTTTATTGCTTTCTCTGCTTTCGCCCGGTTCCCGTCCCGTTTCGGCGGGGAGTCTATGTTGCAAGCTAGTTCTTGCTTTACCAGACTTTAAGCCCACACAAGCAAGCAGGTAGTGCACATGTGCACATTGTACAATGCCAATGGGCAAAAACATGTGTCGGTTCCTTGCCTGCGCCGCCAGTATGACTTTGAAGAAGACTTGCCGCATGCCATCCACACGCTGGTCAGGGGCTCCAGCTACTCGCATATTGATACAGATCTCAGCAAGTAATCACATCGGAGCCCTTGGTCCAGCGACAGCTGAAGTGAGGTAACGTCAGTTGCACCAGCCTCTCCCGCCACCGAGAGCAATGTGGAACTCTTCAAGTATTCACGCTTTGTGCTTGTGAACGTTGAGTTGTGCAACGCGCTGCCAAGAAGAGGGTTGGCCGTTGGTTCGAGAAGTGGCAGGAGACCCCCCATGGGCGAAAGGTCAGTTTCAAGCGAAGCATTGCCTTCTCCGGGCCATGGCAAACGGAAATCTGAATGCTTCGAGTAGCCAAGGCGCCTCCATTTTGCGAAGTGGATACTTTCCACCTTCACCCGGGTCTCCCAACCACAACCACATCCGGGGGGC
>NW_005435082.1:839473-841236 GCF_000147415.1 Chlorella variabilis | reverse complement strand
GGCAACATGACGCTCCAGGAGCGCTTCCACCAATTCAGGTATGGCAACCCCCTCGTCAGCAGTCAAGTCGCAGGGGGCGCCGGCCGCCGCGAGAACGCGGCTAACCTGCGCTGCCCAGGGCTGCCGGGCCAGTGGCAGCCCTGTGTCCGTGTCGGCAGCCAGCGCAACGCTATCCAGCATGGCAAGACGGGCGACCCGCTCGCCGCCCATAGCCTGCAGGTTGCTCACAAAGCGTGCAACCTGCAAGGTCCAGTAGGCGGGCAGCGGCAGCTGCCCCGTCTCTGCCAGCACAGTGAGGGCTGGGGTGCTGTCCCGCACACCCAGCAGCCCTCGCAGGTACTCCAGCTGTACCTGCTCGCATGCCGTCCTGCCCTGCAGAATCAGCTGCGGCGCCCAGATCTCTGCCCCGTACGACAACGTCGGCAGGACGTAAGACTTGAACGCACGCATGCTGAGCAGGGGGTCCTGCAACCCATTCTCGGCCAGGCGGCGACGCAGCAGGTGCATCGCGCGCCGCCCAGCCTCCGCCCGATGCGATGCCGCCGAGGCAAAGGCCTGCCGGCAGTGCAGGTGCACGCCGAGGTATCTGAAGGTGGGGACGGTTTCCACCTCATTGCCGCCGTAGCGGAACCGCTCCTCCGTGGCAGCAGCCCTGCCAGCGGTGTACACTACCACCTGGGTCTTTTTGGTGTTAACCGACAGGCCCCAGGCGGCACAGTAGCTCTCAAGGTAACCAAGCTGGAAACGCAGGCCTGCCGGCGTGGTGGCCAGCAGGGCCTGGTCGTCAGCGTAAAATAATGGCGGCACGCACTCCCCGCTCTGCCAGCGAGGCAGAGCCGCACAAAGAGCTACTGCTCAATACGGCACAGATACTCGTTGAGCGAGCAAATGATGGGGTGCGCACACGCATCCTGAAGGTGAAAGCCCACAGTGGAGTGACAGGCAACGAAGAGGCGGACGCTGCCGCGAAAGCTGCGGCTGGGGCCGATGAAACCCGCGATTTCGTTATGCCAGCCCACAAGCCCTTTGGCGGCCAGTGGCAGCCGGCCTTCTTTGAGCCCCCGCCAGAAGGGGCAGAGGGGCCGGCCAGTCTCAGGGCAGTGTCCAATCTCACCAGTGCTCTTGCTTGTGCTTGCTTGTGTGGGCTTAAAGTCTGGTAAAGCAAGAACTAGCTTGCAACATAGACTCCCCGCCGAAACGGGACGGGAACCGGGCGAAAGCAGAGAAAGCAATAAAACAGGGGTGGAGCAAGCTTGTGTGGGCTTAAAGTCTGGTAAAGCAAGAACTAGCTTGCAACATAGACTCCCCGCCGAAACGGGACGGGAACCGGGCGAAAGCAGAGAAAGCAATAAAACAGGGGTGGAGCAAGGCGACATGCTTGCTTGCTTGCTTGTGTGGGCTTAAAGTCTGGTAAAGCAAGAACTAGCTTGCAACATAGACTCCCCGCCGAAACGGGACGGGAACCGGGCGAAAGCAGAGAAAGCAATAAAACAGGGGTGGAGCAAGGCGACATGCAACGCAAGCAGCTGACAGGGCACGCATCGAAACGTGTGTATGACTGGCAAAGTGGCATGGCGCATTGGGGAGAAACGCAACGGTACGGGAGCATGGGCTGGCCAAACGGCAGTGCGGAACGCTAGGTCACTAGAAAAGCAGGGAAAGGCGCACTATGTATGCAATGAGGGCAGCCCCGGCTCGGGGCCGTTGAGAAAGCAGTGGGCGGGAGGGGGGAGGCCCCGGTGTGGGCGGGCCCGATCGAGGGG
>NW_005435082.1:808075-838512 GCF_000147415.1 Chlorella variabilis | reverse complement strand
ACGATGCACCCCACCCTCAAATGAAGGCCATGCACATTCACCGCGCACGGCAGCGCAGTGCGCATTGATACACACAGCCCTCCAAAGGGGCAGCTGTCACGGCAATGCCTACACTGTGTTGGATGCGTGCAAACAAGAGGAACTTGAAGGGCTGACAGCCGACGCCAAACGCCTCCCCCGGTGGCTCCTGCCAAAAAATGTTGCACACGACGACACTCTATGCAGAATGCGCCCCGACATCCTGCGCATCCTGGGGCTGCCAGGGGCGCCGACGACCGAAGAAATCCAACATGCAGTCAGCAACAAGCACCGTCACACTATACAAGTAGTGGAAGTCGGCTACTGCTCTGACACGCAGTGGCGGGCCAAAGTGGCAGACAAACTGCAACAACATGAACAACTCATGATAGCCCTAGAGCAGGCCGGTTGGCAAGTGGACCGGACACCTCACATCATTGTCATTGGAGCACGCGGCGCCATCTATCACAGTGGCCGTGAGGCCCTGCTGAAACTGGGTCTCAGCAAAACGCAGGCTAGCAACGTATTGATTGACATCCACCTGCATACAGTGCAAGCAGTATACGACCTCTCACTGGCCAGACGGCGGCTCGAGCGGGGCCACCGTCAAGTGGGGGTAGGCTAGTGGCCAACCCCCCCACACCCACACCCCGGCTAAGAAAGGCCTTCTTTGAAGGCGCTGGAGCTAGTGTCTAAACCCTCCGAGAGGGCACAGGTTCGATTCCTCCCATGTCGAAACTTTGTGAGGACAAACGCGGCATAGCTGACCGGCTCAGCGCCAATCCAAGCCAATTCCTTCGGGAACGCCTAATAGAATCGCCAAGGCTTCGGCACAGGCCTCCCCGGGACCCATTCACTACTAGTGGGGGGTACTGCACTTGGCGCGTCGGGCAGATCAAATAATGGTCTAAAGCTAGACGTTAAAACCGGGAAGTGAAGCTTGTGGAGGCTCTTCCCCACCTTTACCTTTACCTTTACCCCCACACCCACACCCAATGGTAGCCGGCAGGGTGGGCCTCCGGGCCTGCACCCAGCTGGCTTCCTCAATCCACGCCCAAGGGCGTATTCTTTCTTTCTTTCTTTCTTTCTCGAGCTGCTGCAAAGCGGTACAACTGGGGTGAGTGGGCGCCGGCCACGTCGGGGCTCTTGCATTTCAACGCTCCTTGGCTCTGCATGTAACGTGCCGCGCAGTGTCTTATTTTGTACAACAAACCTGTTCCAAAGCACTCACGCGTTACTCGATGCTGCGCAATTGACCCTCGCCAATGCAGTCAGAAGCAGCCACCTTGCAGGACGAACACAGCAACAGCTGTTCCTCATGCCCCTCAGAGCGGGATGTCGGCGCGGACAGCAGCACTGCGGCCGCCAGCGGCGGCAGCGCCAGCGGCAGCCTTGTTTTGGATGCGCCGAGGTCCGATAGGGGTGGTCTTGGGCTAGCTGATGGCCAGGGCGGAAGCCCACACGTCACCAAGGCATCCCGCCCCGCGTTTGCGCTGCGCATCAATCTGGCCGCCTGCCGCTACCCCGTGTGTGAGTTGCGCCGCCTGCGCCACGTGCCCAGCAGGTTCACCCAATGTGCACCGCCTCGGCACCAGGCCTGCTCCTGAGCGCCGACTGCTCCCCTGCGCCCGCCGGCTTCCTGTCACTCCTGCAGTGCGGGTGGTGCAAAAGCAGCTGGGCTGGGCTGAGGCGGAGGACGAGGCGGCGCATGTGTTCTGGTGCGATACCAGCGCCGGCACTGAGCGGCTGGTGCGCCTGGCGCGCCCCCAGAAGCTCAACCACTTCCCTGGCATGCTGGAGATCGCCCGCAAGAAGGGGCTGGCCCGCAACCTAGCCCACATGCGGTGCGCTGCTGGGGATCGGCGGCAGGGGCGCAGGCGTGGCAGGCGCTGGCGCCGCTGCAACGCTCGCGCCGCCATCTGGCAGCCGCGGCAGCCTCCCTGCCTTGCTGGCCACCCCCCTCCTGCCTGCCTGCCCCCTGCAGGGCGCTCTTCCCAGATCAATTCGACTTCACCCCTCGCACCTTCCTGCTGCCAGAGCAGTGGGAAGCTTTCCAGGCTGAGCTGGCGGGAAGCAGGAGCAGCGGCGGCAGCGGCAGCAGCAGCGGTGGCAGCAGCAGCAGCACCCTCGGCGGCAGCCGGCGCGCCACCTTCATCTTGAAGCTCGACAACGGCAGCATGGGGCGCGGCATCCGCTTGGTGCAGGTGGGGGCGGGTGTGTGCTGGCTGGCTGCATCGCGGGCAGCTGGCAGGCTCCCAGCCGTGTATTGGTTTGGGGTATCCCCACACCTTCGCCTCTCCGCTTCCTGGATCTTCAGTCCCCACACCCCACCCCCGCCCCTCGGTGCAGACGGCGGCGCAGGTGGCCCAGGCGCTGCCCAGCTTTGAGCACGGCAACCTGGTCGCCAGCGAGTACCTGGATGCGCCGCTGCTGATAGGCGGGCGCAAGTTCGACCTGCGCATTTATGCACTTGTCAGGTTGGGCTGGGCTGGCATGACCTGGCATGACCTGGCTGGGAACACCGACATGCCACGATGCAGCAAGAAGGGAGGGGAGGCGGGGAGCCCGGGAGGGTGGGGGTGGGGTGGGGGGGGGCAGGGGCGCCAGCGGCGGGGGGCTGTGGCATCGCGCACGCCACCCTGAACCCCACCGGCCCCTCGCAGGTGCTGCAACCCACTGCGCATCTTCCTGTACCGCGACGGCCTGGTGCGCTTCTGCACCGAGGCGTACCAGCCGCCCTGCGCCGCCAACCTGGACCGAGCCTGCATGCACCTCTCGAACTACGCCGTCAACAAGCACAGCCCCGCCTTTGTGTTCAACAGGCAAGCACCTTCCACCAGCTGCAGTGATCTTTCTGCTGCGCAAAGTCCCGGCTGCTGAAGGCGCCAAGCATAGCCTTGCTGCCACGCCGCTGTGCTGTCGTTGCGTGTTCTCAGGCTGCTTGGGCGCCGTCTGCTGCCTGCCTGCCTGCCTGCAGCGATGCGGGGGAGGCTGGAGACGGCAGCAAGTGGTGCCTGGCGGCGTTTGCGGAGCACGTGGCGCGGGAGGGGCACGACTTTGGGGCGCTGTGGGGCCGCATCCAGCGAATCGTCTCCAAGACGCTGATCTCCTGCCAGCCCATGCTGCGGTACCACGTGAGGCAGCAAGGGAGGGAGGTGTGGGAGGGAGGGAGCCCAGCGGGCACTGCCATGAGGCACTGATATTGCAGACCCATGCTAGCGTCCCGCGTGCACACGGTCCACCGTGCGTGCTGCCATTGCCGGTAGGGACCCCATCACATCGACTGCATGGCTGAGCGTGAGCGTGCCTGCCGTGCAGTATAAGTGTGCCACCCGCCCTGCCGACGACGGCCTGTCCTGCTTTGAGCTGCTGGGCCTGGATGTGCTGGTGGACGCAGAGCTGCGCCCCTGGCTGCTGGAGGTGTGCGCCGCAAACAGCAAAGGGAGGGCCTGCAGCGCGCTGCAAACAGTGCTAGACGGCTGTGCGCAGGCCCACCTCATCCAACACAGGCCGGCACGCAGGCGCGCGGCCCGGCATGGCTCTGCCTGCTGCTCTCCCGAATGCTGCTGCGTCTCCGCTGCCCTCCCTTTGCCAGGTCAACCACTCCCCCTCCCTCACAACCGATACCCCGCTGGATCTGGAGCTCAAGTCGCGGCTTGTGCGGTAAGGCATGGCCCCCCGCTGCTTCTGGCCTGTCATGCAATGCATGGGACATGCAGGGGAGCATGCTGGTGTGGCTTGGAAGTAGCAAATCCTGCTGCCACCCACTCACTCTATCTGCCGCCATTCCGTGGTTTGCTGCATGCAGCGAGACGCTGGAACTGGCACGGGTGCAGGCGGAGCGGGTGCGTGCTGAGCTGGAAGCCAAGGAGCGGGCCAAGCCGCAGCGGCTGTATGCGGGGCAACCAGCCTGCGCGGGCGGTGCAGGCGGCACAGGAGCAGCACAGGCTGGGGCATCCGCACCACCCAGCAACTCTGACAGCAGCGCCAGAGACTGCTCGCGGGGGTGTCAAGTCGAGGCAGCTGAGCCTGCTGGCGACAAGCTCCCAGGCTCGCATGATGCAGCAGCCTCAGACACCTGCCAAAGATCACCTGCCGGCTGCCCGGCTGCTGCCAGCTGCTCACAGCAACACATCCCTGCTGCGGCGGCTGCTGCAGCAGCTGCCGCCGAGCCAGAGCGGGGCAGTGCAGAGTGGCTGGCAGCCCAGACAGCGCACGAGGACGCTCATATGGGCCAGTTCCAGTGCATTATGCCGCCGGATGATCCCGGCCTGGTACGCAGGGGCCCTGCCGCTGCCGCTGAGCTGGCACCCGCCATGATCATGATGTGCGGGCGGCCACCTGGGGTGGCCACCTCTGCCCTCCATCAAACCGCATGAGGGATATATCCAAGGCAACCTCCAACCACCCCCAAGCCCCTCCCTGCAGGCCGAGCTGTACCAGCAGCTGCTGGCGGGGGCACTGCAGGTGTTCCACCGCTCTACGATGCAGGGGCGCAACCAGCAGAAGCTCAGGGAGCTCAGGTGAGGAGGCTCCCACCTGCTGGCTGGGGGCACTCCGTCAGGCTTGCCAGCTCCATGCAGCCAGGTTGCATCTGGTAAGAGGGGGCACCAGGCTTCGCCACAGTAAGTGCTGCGTGAGTGCAGGGAACGGCGGCAGCAGGAGGAGGCGGAGGCAGCGGCGCGGCGCGACGCGCAGCAGCGGCGGGCGGAGAGCCTGCGACATTGGATGACCGTGGCTTGCCAGAAGCAGAGGGAGGAGAGGGAGCAGCAGGCAGCAGCAGTTGCGCCGGCTGGGGATGTCCCTGGCGTGGATTCAGCGCAGGAACACAGGTCGGCCGGCGGGCAGGCGTACGACAGCACAGCAGAATTCGGCGGAGCACTGAGCGACCGCAGCAGCGGCAGCAGTGGGGGCCTTGGGCTGGGCAGCAGCTGCTCGGCAGGCGCCAGTACGGCAGCCGCCAGCATCCTTCAGGAGCACTTTGCTCACTTTGCGGCTGCCCACCATGCGCTGCCGCCCTCGCATGGCCTCCCGGGACAGCCGCAGGCGCCTGCCTGGCAGCGCAGTGACGCACAGTACCGAGCTGCCGCGGCAGCGGCGACAGCAGCAGTGGCGGACACAAAGCCAGCGGTTGGGCCTTCCACACGCTCTTGCCTGGCTGTTGCCGGGGGACCACTGGTGCCAACTCCCCGCTCCGACTCTGCCCGAACCAGCACCGCCAGCGGCGGCGGCGCGCCAAGGGCCAGCTGCCTTGGCTGCAACGGGCCAGCCGCGCAGCACCCCGCATCAGCTGGCCTGCTGAGCAGCAGGGGCAGCACTGGCAGTGATGCTGTGACAGTAGAGCATGTGATTGAGCAACGCCAGGCAGCCGCAGCCGGTGCGGCAGCTGACGCCAGCCCTGCCAGGCCGGGGTGCATCCCTCAGCCCCGCCGCCGCTCCTCCGCTGCTCTGGCCGCCTGGGCGTCGGTCAGCGTGTGCAGCAGCCCTGGCGGGCCTGAGGCTCTCTCCTCTCAAAGCAGCACCAGCTGGCAGCAGCATGCATTGTTGGGCGCCTACAGCCATGGACAGCCCACACCTGCCGCCCAACCCACACCCAGCTCTACCTTTCTAGACAAAGTGGCTGCCTTGATCGAGCAGCAGCCCAGCATCAGCAGCGAAGGAGGGAGCGGCTGCGGCGGCGCCGACTGCGCAGATTCTGCTGGCAGTTCTGTGCGCGGCAGCAGCAGCCTGCCCCTGTCGCCAGCAGCCAGCACGCATGCCAGGGTGGCCACTCCAGACCGCTTGGCCCAGCAAGCACCGGCGGCGGGAGCCTACATCCCACCAGCCCTGCTGAGCGCGCTGCGCACGGTACGCATGAGCCCATGCCTGCCGTCAAGCATGCACGGCAGCCCGCCGCATGGGAAGCACAGGCAGCGGCGCCGGCAGCTGGCGCCAGCCGTAGCTGGAAGTGGGGAGCCTTCTGTAGGCGGCGGCAGCAGCCGCAGCACAGGCAGCAGCACAACCAGGAGCGGCGGGGAGCGCAGGGCAAGCTTTGGCCAGGCGGGCATCGGCCTCCCGTGGATGCCGGACGCTGTGGCGACTGCCAGCACAGGCGTTCCAATGCCACCGGCTCACGCAATCCTGCCTGCTGCTGCCCGGCGGGGCAGACCTGGAGCGGCATCGGCCGGGAAGCCATCCCCGACATCCAGGCAGTCGCCCCCAAGCGATGCGGTGAGGGGGCCGCCCACGGCGACTGGCGGTAGGGGAGCGGCAGCTGGGAGCAGGGGGCGCATCAGGGGCTCCAAGCAGCAGTATCTCGAGACCATTGAGCAGCAGGCGGTGCAGTCGGTGGCTGAACTTGTCTCGAACATCATCCATTCGCGAGGCCTGTAATGGTGACGGTTGGAACAGCTGCATCCAGCGGTCGTACAGCTTGCTGTGGTATTTCTGGCTGGAGGCTCCCTGCTGGGGTGGCGGCTTACAGGAGCTGGCAGCTGGATGAGATGGTCAGTCCGAGTAACACAGGTCAGGGTCTAACTGAAAGGGCTGCGGCAAGCCCCAGGCAGTGCCTTCGTCACCCAGCAGGTCGGCATTGGTGCACATGGCAGCCGTAGCAGCCGGCGGCGTCCAGGTGCTCTCGCAGCCACCGCACAGCCTGCTGCTCGCAGTGGTGGATGCCCTCCCTACCGGGCCTCCACTGGCTGTCGTGCCCGGGGACGGTGTAGCGGCCCGAGTATCCCAGGCTCATCCCGCCCAAATTCAGCCCAACAGACAGGACCTGCAGCGACAGGGGACACAGCTGAGACGAGTGCCACGGCAGCTGGAGTGCCAGCCACCCAACGCTGATACAGCGCGGGGCGCCGCTGGGCCCAGCCCACCTGCAGGCGGTGCAGCAGCGATGGGTGGCCCTGCACGCAAGCGGGGCGCATGTTGATTCGGTCAGCGCTCCCTGCTTCTGGCCATGCCATGCCATGCCGTGCGGCGAACGCCAGTCGGCCAGCAGCGTGCGCGGGCCGCCACCGGAGGCGGCGGCAGGGAACTCGCCTCCAGCGCCTGCCACTGCTCCTCCAGCTCCTCAAGGTCGGCGCTGAGGGTCAGCCGCAGCGCGCGCAGGCTGGGCGAGGCCGACGCCTGGAACAGCACCCGGTGCAGGGGCTGGGCAAAGACGGTGCCGGCTATGTTGAGGGCGGCCAGGTTGCGCCGCCCGGCGATGGGCGGGAAATCCAGCAGTTCGGCGTGGATATAACCAGCGCAATCTGCAGAGGGCAAGGGGCAGGAGCTTGCTGCTCCCACACAGTGCTGACGGCTCGCCACCCATGCTGGGCACGCTGCCGCAGGGTCCCCCCAGCCCCGCCAGCCCACCAGCGATGTACAGCTTCGTGACCGAGGTGCTCAGCCGCAGGGCCTGCATGTTAACAAACTACACGCCCACCAGCGCCACCAGCTGCAGCTCCCTGCAGGGCGCCCGCACACAATGGCAGCTCTCTCAGGGGTCACAGCCTCTCAGGAGCAGGCCAAGCCAACGCACTGTGGCAGCCTGGCACATGCACCGCATTAGGCCTTGCTGTCCCGCCCGAAGGAAGGAGCAGCCAGGTAGGCACCGCATGCGCAGCAGCCAGGGCACAGGCGCCCGAGGGAGCACAGGGGCAGCGTGCAGCATGGGCCTCGCCTGAGGAGGGACATGTCGTCAGGCAGCTGCACGCCGTGCACCACGTCCTTCAGCACGAGGCTGGTCAGCCCGGTCAGACAGCCCAGGGTGACCAGGAATGCCACCTGCTCCATCCCGAACCCGACATGGCAATCGCACAGGCACAGGCGGCGCAGGGCGTTCAGCCGCAGCAAAGCGGCTGGGTTGGGGAAGGAGAGGTCGCCTCCAGGCTGGTCAGCTGGCTGCACGCCTGCCACTCCACATCCATGTGGCGCAGGGTCAGCCGTCGCAGGCCTGGCACCCGGCCCAGCGGCGGCAGCCGCGCCTCTGGGCCCTCGTACTTGCATCTGAGCTCCAGCTGCAGCTCGCCGATGGCCGCCGGCAGGTGCGCCAGCTGGGCCAGCACCAGCGGCTGCTGCCCGGCTTCCAGGTCGGGGTCGCCGCTCAGGTCTACAGACAGCGCCAGGCGCCGCAGGCGAGAGCCCAGCTGCGACAGGTGCGCCCAGGCGGCGGCAGTGGGCAACGCCCTGCCGTCGGCCAGGGTGAAGCCGTGCGGCCAGGGCTCGACGGCCTCCAGGCGGAAGATGTCCAGCGCGGCGCTCCGCAGCTGCGGCAGGCCGGCCTCCGCCTCCGCCACCTCCGTCAGCAGGCCGCGCAGCTTGAACTGCAGCCCCGTCAGGCCGGGGAGCCGCCTGCGCGCAGCACGCAGGGGCGCGGCGGGGCCGGCACGCCGGTGGCATGCACTGCTGCCGTTCGGGCGAGGCCCCGCCTGGCCGCCGCAGACCTGAGCACAGATGGCAGCATGAACTGGATGAAGGTGTCGTTTCGGTGATAGACGTCCTGCTCCAGCTCCAAGTACTGCAGGGCGGCCCCGTGGCGGTGCAGCGCCAGCGGCATACACGTCGCCAGGTCCAAGACAGCAACCCTGGCAAGGGACAGCAGTGACGGGGCGCAGCCAGTCGGCCGGTGGGCCAGGCACCGCATGCAGCGATGCAACTGCACCCCACACACCGGCACGCCGTCCCAGGGCCCCTGCCCACCCCACGACGTGCCTGCGTGCTGCCGGCAGCAGCGTCTCGGCAAGCAGGTCCCACGCGTCGGGCGCCATGTCCCCCAGCCCGTGCAGCGTGACTTGTAGCGCCCTGCGGCCGCTCAGCAGGCCCAGGGTCCTCCTCACAAGATCCACATGGCGAGCCGCGCCAGCTGCGTGCTCCATCGACTCGAAGCGCAGCTCCAGGCGGGAGCAGGGCAACGACAGGGCAAGGCGGCGCCAGCGCCGGCACACAAGCGCCACCGACCCCCTGCAGCGGGGCAACGGGCGGCGGGCTGGATCACATGGATGCACACACTGCACCCTATTCTTGCAGGTGCTGCGCTGTGGAGAGGTGCGCTGCATGCAGCTGCACGTTTGGCGCACCGATTGACAACGATTGCGCCCTTAAACGCCGTGCATGTATGTTCCGGAATTAGCTGGAAGATGTGGAGAAGAAGGTCGTCGGGGACAGCGGCGATGCGGTTTTTGCTCGCCGCTGCGCGAGGCTGGCATCGAGCCAGCAGGTCCCTAAGACTCATGCGGGTGTAACATGAGTGCTGTAATCCTGGCAAGAGACCGCCGGGGCGCCAGTTCAGGGGGGCGCCCACCCGCTGACGCCGCTGCTGCGCCAGAGGCTTAGCACACAGCGCGCTAGGTACCTCATTGCTGAATTCTGCTGAAATGTATATTCTCACTTCTCGAGCTCCAGGGCAGGTGCCAGGTTCCTGAGTCAAGAAGAACCCTGGCCACTTTCCTCTGGGCTCAGCTCCCGGCCCGGCCACTCTTGCCCTCTGTGCTGCCTTCTGCCAGCATGCTTAGGGGTGCTCGGTCAGCAAACTATCCTCAAAGCTGGAGCCTTGGACGTGCCTGCCACCTTAGAGGGGCCGCCCCCTACCACTGGCCAACCCTGCGCCCAAAGACCCGACCTTGGACAGAGCCACACATGTCGGCAGCTGGCCAGCCGCACAGCAGCGAGGCGACGGGCACGTGCGCAGCCACCGCCGCCGCCCAAGGCGCGGCGCGCTGGGTGGGACGGCCGGTCCGGGAGGCCGAGGGCCGCACCTTTCACGTCGCGTTTGAGGCTGCAGGCCAGCAGTTCAACCTCGGTGAGCGGTGGCTGGGAGCCGTTTGGGCGGGACAGCAGTGGGTGGACACACCCACCAGCCCGCATTTCGCCACCACCCTGTGCCCGCGGCCCCCTGGCCCAGCCTTCTCTCCCCTCCCTTGCACCCCCAGGCGACAGCATGTACCTGCGTCCCGCCCAGCCAGGGCTTCCGGCCTTTGTCGCCAAGCTGGAGAGCCTGCACCAGCAGCAAGGGGACGGCAGCAAGTGGGCGGAGGCGCGCTGGTACTACAGGCGAGGCGGGCAGCGCAAGATGGGCCCCGGCACGTGCACTTGAGCTTGGACCCCGGCTGGACAGAAAGCAGAGGGTTCCGCGTGCACAGGGCCTGTCCCCACACCTGCCACTCACCCCCGCAAGCGCTTGCCGCTGCCGAGCTGCGTGCAGGCCGACAGAGCTGGAGGTGGGACACGAGGTGAGTGTGGAGGCCAACGAGCTCTTCTGGTCAGACGACTTTGCCACACACCCGCTGGACGCAGGCAAGGCGTCGGCACAAGCTGCTTGGCCGGCAGCCGCGGGCCGCGGGCAGAGAGTGTGGCGGGCAGCAGCCTGCCGCGGGGTGCCTCCCCGCCTGCGCAGGGCCCGCCGCCCGCGGCCGCGGCAGCAGGTCAACGCGGCGCGGGCGGCTGTGTGGCGCCCTGCTGCTGCAGTGTGCGGCAAGTGCGAGGTGCGGACCCCCGCCCAGGCCGACCGGCGCCCCGGCAGCAGCGCCTCGCGCCCCGCCGGCCCAGACACGTTTGTGTGCAGCCGCAAGTACATCCAGGGTGGGCCTGCCTGCGAGCCGGGACCCCACCAATGCCTTGCAGGGCTCCCGCCGCGCCCCTGCCTTTCACCCCGGCAGCTGGTGCTCACTGATATGTCCACTCCTCCTCTCCTCTGGTCCTCTCCTCTGGTCCTAACCTCTCCTCAGCTGCAAAGCCTCTGGGGCTTGGCCTGGCTTGCCCCACACACCCGATCCCCCCCGTGCACCCCTGCCCCGCCGCAGAGGAGGGCCGCATCGTGCCGCTTGATGGCGGCACCTCGGCGGTCAACCTGACGGCTGCGCTGCAGGAGAAGCCGTTTGCGGTGGTGAGGCTGGGCGGCATCCCGCACGTACACGAGCCCTGCCAGCTGCTGTGGCCCGCAGGAAGCTTGGTGGCAGAGAGGGGACCACAGAGCTTTCTACCTGCCTGCTGCTGCTGCTGCTGCTGCTGCTGCTGTGTCGCTGCTGCCATCTCCTGGGGCTGCAGGTGGAGGGCAAGGTTGTGCAGCGGGGCCCCTCGGCGGCAGACAGGGCGGCGGCCCAGCCGCGGCCCAAGCGTGTGCGCGCCGCCCCGGCAGCCGACAAGGGAGGCACTCCTGTCCCCTCTAGCGGGCAGCCGCAGCAGCAGCAGGCAGAGGAGCAGCTGCCCAGCAAGCGGCGGCGCCAGGGGCGCGAGGCGTACTCGCCAGATCCCTTTGGCCCCAGCACTGCCGCTGCTGCAGCCGCCGCAGGCGCAGCCGCAGCAGCTGCCCGCCCCATCCACAGAGAGGAGGATGGCAGCAGCGACGACCTCCCAAGCATCCGCACCACTGCCAGCCAGCAGTCTGGGGGCACCGCCGGCGGCGGCAGCCGCCGTGCGCAGCCCAAGGCCAAGAAAGAAACCACCGGCAGGTGCGCGGCCGGCTGGCCCTTCCTGCTGGCTGTGCATCGCAGCCCCTCCCAGCGACACAACCCAACCCTGACTGTGTCCCAGCGCCATCGCAGGTCCGATACATGCCTCCCCAGCTGCATGCACCACTCTGCTGCTGCCTCCCTTGCACTGCAGCAGGTGGGCCAAGGATCGGTACGATGCGGCTCAGCAGAGCCTGGCGGCCATCATGCGGCGCATGGGGGCCACCGCAGGTGGGCTGCCGGGAGGCCCTCCAGCCTGTTACCACCCACCCACCCTGCACCTCACCGCATGCATGCGATGCTCTCCCTCGCGTGCCCGCGGTGGTTCTGCCTGCCAGCTGGTTATCCCGTTTTGCCCCGTGTGCCCCTGCCGCGGCTAAGAAAGGCCTTCTTTGAAGGCGCTGGAGCTAGTGTCTAAACCCTCCGAGAGGGCACAGGTTCGATTCCTCCCATGTCGAAACTTTGTGAGGACAAACGCGGCATAGCTGACCGGCTCAGCGCCAATCCAAGCCAATTCCTTCGGGAACGCCTAATAGAATCGCCAAGGCTTCGGCACAGGCCTCCCCGGGACCCATTCACTACTAGTGGGGGGTACTGCACTTGGCGCGTCGGGCAGATCAAATAATGGTCTAAAGCTAGACGTTAAAACCGGGAAGTGAAGCTTGTGGAGGCTCTTCCCCACCTTTACCTTTTACCTTTTTGCCTGGCTGCGCCAGCCGCCCGCGCCATCGTTCGCCCTGCCCTGCGGGAGGAGGCCCGCAAGACCATCGGCGACACCGGCCTGCTGGATCACCTGTTGAAACACATGGTGGGTCACAGGGATCGAGGAACACGCGCCCCAGGCATACTGTGGGGTGGACAGGATGCTTGGCCAGGTGAACGGCAGGCTGCTTCTTCTTCTTCTCGCGGTCACGGCCGACGTTTCTGTCTGGCCGGGGTGCCTGCCTGCCGGCTGCTGCCTGCAGGCGGACCATGTTGTGTCCCCCGCCGGCGAGCGCCTGCGGCGGCGGCACGACGCGGAAGGGCACATGATCTACTGGCTGCAGTTGCCCGCCGACGCTGAGCAGGGTGGGGCTGGGGCGTGCGGCGGGATGCGTTGCCGCATGGCGATGCCGCAGTGCCAGGTGCTGTGCTGCTCCTCCCTCTGCAACACAAAGTATTCGGCGGCAACCCGCAATAAAGCCTCCTGCCTTCCTCTGTCGCGCCCCTTCCCCTCATGTCGCATGCTCGTACCTCCCATCCTTCCTCCAGAGGAGGAGGCCCTGCGGGAGGAGATGGAGAGCCTGAGCAGCGAGATGAGGGTGGTGAGGGAGGCGCGCCGCGTGCTGAGCGCGGTGCGCGGGGAGGCGGCGCAGGCCATCCAGGCAGTCAGGTGGGTGGGTGAGACAGCTGAGGGATGTGGCAGCGCTGGCGTGTAGCACATGCTGCCGTGAAGCTGCCGGCAGGCTGCCCGATGTGGTGGATGTGTCGCATGGCCCCATCACGGGTCAGCGCTGCATGCCGTGCCCGCTTCTCTCCCCGCCTTTGCAGCGGCATCAAGGAGCACCCCGAGCAGGTGGTGCAGGCGCTGAGCGCAGCCGCGCAGGCCCAGGTCCAGCCAGGCATCGCCTCGCCCCTCATTGCCTCCACGACAACCAGCGGGGTCACTCCCGCGGGCAGCCCAGGCCCCGGCCCCGGCAGCGCTGCCGCAGGCGCCCTGGCCGCCGGCCTGCTGGCGCCGGCGGCGGCCACGCATCCAGGCCCCGGGCTGGAGCCCAGTGGGCAGCCAGCGGACCTGCTGCAGCGTGTGCAGGCTGCAGAGGGCCAGGCGCAGGCGCTGCTGGTGGGTGGCGCTTGTGTGTATGAATGAACAGAGTCAAAGTGTCAGGTAGCAAGGCAGAGCACCATTGCGAGTGATACTGCGCCCTCTCTCCCGGCTGCAGAAGCGGCTGCAGGGTGCGGAGAGCCGGGCGCTAGCGGGGGTGGAGGCGGCACGGGGCGAGGCGGCTGAGGCCACCCGCCAGCTCAGCTCCCGGCTGGTAGCCCAGCTGGCGGCGCTGGCTGATGTGGCCCGCGGCGTCACCGCCAGGTGTGCCCACTGACCTCCCCACACATGCACCGCCGGCTTGATCTTGATCGTGCGGCTACAAAAACTGGGCAGCTTGTTCTAGCGAGGCTACTAGTGCTGTGAGCCAAGCTGCCGAACGCTTGCCCTCCTTGCCCTGCAAGCTGCACAGATTTTGCGTCGCGCTTGCTTGTGTGTGTCGCGCTGGCAGCGGCTCAAGACATGAGAGCAGTGCTTGTGTGCCTGCGCGGCCGCTGCCTGCCTGCAGGTGTGCTGCCCTGGAGCGCCAGCTGGCGGCGCTGGCGGAGGAGGGGCAGGGGCGGTACGAGGCATTGGCAGCCTCCCTGGCTGCCGCCACAGGGCTGAGGCAAGGCCCCGATCTGCTGGCTGGGCAGCAGATGCTGGCACCTCTCCTGCCCACAGCCTGTGCTGCGGGCTTCGCAGACCTGTCGGCACATGTGTCAATGACACCTGTTTCTTACTGGCACCTGGCACCCTGCTTGCTGCGCCGCAGGGAGGACGCCGCCTCTGACCGGGGCCGCATTGCGGCGTTGGAGGGAGAAGTGGCGGCCATCAAGACAGGGCTGTCGGCCCTGGCAGACGCCATGCACGACCAGCCCGCTGCACGCAATGCTCTGCTGGCGGCGGCCGCCGCCGGAGGCGCTGCCACTTTCGCGCCTGGCAGGCAGGGCGTGCAGGTTGGCGGTGGCAGTGCAGCAGCGCCGCCGCCGGCGAGAAGCCCAGCCGCGCCAGGCTGCCCGCAGCAGCGAATGGCTGCCGCCGGCAGCCCGGCTTCCCAGGGGCCGCCGCCGTCTGGAGGGCCCCATCGGAATGGCCCCGCCGTGTCCGTGGGTGCCGCGGCCGGAATGCAGCAGCCGGGGCCAGCCGCCGGCAGGAGTGGGGCCGCAACTGTCAGACCGCCGACTGCACCGCAAGCAGCACTGGCAGCCAGCGCCAGGGACCCGCAGCCACCAGCATCCGCGACAGCGGCGCAGGCATGCCCCAGCACAGTTGGCAGCGGCCCTCCTGGTTTTCCTGTGCTGGCGCTGCCGGCAGGGGTTGCCGTGTTTCCAGCACCCCAAGGGATCTGGCAGCAGCAGCACCCCTTGCAGCCCGTGATGGGAGCCGCCGTGTTCCCCGGCCTGGGCCAGCCGCCACTCCAGCCTTCCCCACTCCACACCCAGCAGCAGCTGGCAGCCGCTGCGGCCATGGCAGGCATTGCTCAAGGTGCAGGCGCTGCTGGGGGGCAGCCAGGCCAGCAGCAGCCGGCCCAGCAGAACCAGTCGGGCCAGCAGCAGCAGCAGCCGTTTGTTGCTCCGCTCCACCTGCTGCCCGACCCCCGCTTTGCACAGATCCTCATGCACCACCGCCAGCACCCCGGCAGCAGCGCCAGCAGCGGTTCCACCGGCCGCTCGCTGCACGCAGGGCAGCCCAATGGCGCTGGCATGCCGACGCCGCCTTCCGGAACTGGTGCTTGCCCTGCGGTGGCAGGCAGGGGAGCTGCAGGCGCCGCAGGCGCACCGGTGGGCATCGCGGTGGCTGCACACCGACTGAGCCGACCTGCAGCGCCGCAGGGCGCCCCTGCAGGCACCTCTGCCCGCAAGTGACGATGATGGCAGCAGCCAGCCACCCAACCGTGGAGTTAGCGTGATGTGGTCAACACGTGCCAGACCTCCACTGCTGCCATAGCGAGATGTAGAGGCCTTTGCTCCTGCAAGAGGCTCCTCCCATGCGACGCCGCTGCTCTGGCACCAGCTATTCTGTCTGCCCGTGATACCGTCAAGCCGAATGCATGCTTTCTGTGCTGCGATGATACCAGCCCAGCACTCTGCCACTCGCGCGCGCCCTCATTTGTTTGATATCTGCCCGTGACACCGTCCTGCTCCTGCCCTTTGCTTCACAAATGCCCTTTCATTGTGTTAACAAGTGCATTGGACATCACACAGCGGCAGCAGGCGAGATGCCGGCTTGTCAATGTGGAGAGTCACATCAGCATGCCGTGACTGGAGGAAGAGGTGCTTGTGGCATGCGGCGGGCTACGCTACAGGTCGCCCTGCTCGCTGCGCACATGCAGCTCATGGGCTTGCCAGGGGCCCTGCAGCCGCCCCGCCTGCCGCCACGCGTGCCGCCGCTCGTCCAGCCGGCGACGCTCCGGCGTCGGCTCCGGCCACTCCCGACTCGTCCAGCTGCAGCTGTCTCTCCACTCCTTCCACCGCTTGTCCTCCTCCCCCTCCTCTGGCGGCATCGAGCCGGGCGTGAGGTCGGGGATGGCGCTGAGGAAGAGGATGTGAGGCTCCTCCTTCTGCTTGGCCGCCTCCACCACCGCTGCCCAGCTGCTGGCCTGCTGCTCTGCGGCGCCCGCCTGATCCGCCTGATCAGTCTGGTTTGCGGCCTGCTCCTGAGGCACCTGTTTCTGCAGCCCGTCCAGCTGCACCGTGTTGTCGGGCCCGGGCTCGCCGGTGCCGTCTGGCAGGCGCCGCACCAGCTCCCGATAATCTGGGTGCGTGATGTAGGTGCCCGGCATGCAGCGCTTGTCCACCAGGGGCCACCACACGCAGTGCTGGTCGTCATCCAGCCCGTACTTGAGCATCTGAGGGGGAGGCAGGCACGTGGGGGGAGGCAGAGGGCAGGAAGATGAGGCGCCACCGCTCGGCTGGCTGGCCAAAGCAGCCGATGCACAGCCGCGGGCCTCGCCAGCGAGCAGGTGGTGGGCCGGGCAGTGCATGCGCTTGCGAGGGGCTCTGGGCATCCCTCGCCATGCCGCTGCACCGGCGCAGGCCCGCCACCTACCACCCATTCTGCGCAGCTCTTGGTGCGCTTGTGGCCGAGCACATCGTCGTCGCCAGGGTCATAGTACGTCTGCGGGGCACCCTAAACCCTAAAAATGGGCAGCCGTCCCACGGCCCTCGCCCCGTTGAAATTGAAATGGCAGCTGCATGCAGAGGAGTGGAGGAGGCTCGGCTGGTAAGGCGCCGCCCGGCGCTCACCCAGGTCGTGTTGCGGAGAGGGTCTGGCAGGAGCATCACGCGGCCCACGCGCATTGCCAGCCGCACCAGCTGCATCTGCTTGTCCCTGCGGAAGGCAGGCAGGCAGGCAGGCAGGCAGGCAGGGATGGACTGCATGGCATCCGCGGCTGGCGTCGATGGCTGGGTGGGCTATGAGCGCCTCTGCCAGGCGCGTCGCCACCCCCCCGGACAACACATCGCCCCACACCCAACGCCCGCACCTAAACTCCTGTCTCGTTGTGCTGGACAAATAGAGGCCGGGAGCCAGGGCCAGCACGCGCGGCAGCGGCTGCTCGGGTGTGGCCGTGGGGAAGAGCTGGCCATGCAAGGCCTGGGTCAAAGGAGGAGGGCAGGAATGTAGGGGCAGAGGGGCCGCCAACACAAGGGCACTGACACGAGGCAGGGCATCACATGCAGCAGGCCTGTGCATCACTGGAGATGCATGCACCACGGCCCCATACTGTGCACCAGCGCAGCGTTCCTGAGAGGCGCAATGAAGACGGGGCAGGCGCACGGGCTGCGCTGTGCCGTTCACGCCACCGCACACACCTGTGACACATCAAAGTTGAAGGCGTTGACAGCTTTCATCCCATACTCCTTTTGGTAGGGCCCCTCCACCTCCCCAGGCATGAACATCACGTGCACCTGAACACAGCACAATATAGGGAGGGTGCGCTTGTTGCCACACAGGGAGCAGACGTGACGAGCTCATCATCAGCTCCCTTCCACATGCCTGCCACAGCTCTCCCTCTCGGTCCTGCAACCAGTCTCTGACCTCGACCCACAGCATGCCAGCCGCCCCTCCTACGCCCTTCCCCACCGCATCGGCTCACCGCCACTTGCGCCGGCGGCTGCAGGTCCCAGAACCCTCCCATGCGCCGCCCAAGCCAGGTCTGCACACAGCGCAGCGCAGCACAGCGCAGCGTAGCGCAGCACACCATGTCACAGAATTCAGAGGCACAGGCTGGAGCTGGGGCCACGCCAGAGGCAATGTCGCGCGACGCACAGAGGGGCTGCCGCTTCTTGCGACGTGCCCTCTGCGAAACACATGTATCTGCGATATGCATGCGCCTGGCTTCCACACAACTTACCCCGACGAGCCACTCGGGGGAGAAGATGAAGGTCTCGTTTGGCGGCGGGACCCAGCCTTCGCGGGTGGGACCCTCGATCTGCTCATACTTGTGCCCGCTCTCCTCTTCCAGAGTCTGCGGCGCAGAACGGGGAGTGTGGCAATGAAAGCGTCAACGCATCAGGCAGCTGGCCAGCCAGCCAGCCGGGGCGGCAAGAACACGATGGTGCAGGTGATCAGCCGCAGGCCCGACATGCCAGCACTCCACATATCGTGCAGCATGCGTGGCAGCAGTGCCAGCACAACACGGCAGGCGCCAGGCCCCGACCCGCCAGCCACCCAAACACACCTTGATGAACGCCAGTGCGAACTTGCCCCGCGGCGGGTAGGGCTGCCCCCCGATCTCTGCGTCCCACTTCCCGTTGATGTGCTGCAAAGCCAGGGGCGGGGACGGCGGGATGCACTGTTCTGCGTGCAGCGTGCAGCAAGGGGTGCCGCCTCACACCATTGCAAGAAAATGCCTCTTCTAGGGCGCGCACCGGGATGGTGAGGTTGAACCCCTGCTCGGTTGCCACCTCCAGCGAGCCGGTGAGGTTAACCCACTCTGGCGGGAACTTCAGCTGCACGCCAGGATCGCCATACTGCAGCCGCTCCCACACCTCGTTGGCCAGCCCCGGCGACATGGGCAGGGTGAACTCGACGTACGGGTGTCGCAGCCGGTTGGTGCCCATGGCATCCGCCAGCACAAACTGTGGCAGGCAGGCAGGTGGGCGGCCATGCGGGGTGGGGTGGGGTGGGGGGGTTCTGGGGATCGGCGTGTGTGTGGAGAAGGCGGATACACACGCGAGCAGGCTGTTGCTGCCGGCTCGGAACGACACACACGGCCTGGAGGGATGCTGCCCAGGGATGCAGGTGTGAGGGGATGCACCCCCTCACGAGCCAACCTCCTCGTGTTCCCCTGCATGAGACGGACACAGCGCGCGCAGCGGGCCTTGCCTGGTCCATCATGGCGTGCCCCAGGTGGCCGTCGTCGCTGATGTTGGCGTTTGCCGCCCACTTCTTCCAGTCCTCGTTCACCCGGATCATGCGCTCAGCCGCGTAGGCAATCGTCCAAGCCGCCCCGCCGCCGGGAGCGGCGTTCTGGATGTAGGAGGCTCCGCCTGCACGCACGCAGAGCAGCGGGTGGGCAGCGCGTGCATGGATGAAGGGCGCACGGCGGGCGCGGCACACGGGGCAAGCACCAGCCAGGCAGGCGGGCGGCATGCACAGCAAACAGCTGGCCGCCGCCGCACCATTGGTGAGCGTGGCGCCGTTGTCTGACAGCGTCATCCACTTGATGTCCTTGTAGGGCGGCACCTTGACGTACTTGTAAGGGTCCCGGTACAGGTAGGAATCTGTATCCAGCAGCCTGCGGTATGGGCAGTACAGTACAAGGGGCGCAGTGCGGCGCTCGGACAGGAAGCAGGTGAGCGAAGCAGCCACTGGGGCAAGGCGAAGCGCAGCCTGGCAGCTACCCCAACAAGCCGACCCGGCTGCGCAGCGCAGCAAGGGGCTGCTGCGGTGGTGGCGCTGGTGATAGCCCGGGTTGCTGTTGGTGGTGGTGGTGGTGGGCAACGCGGCAGGGCCGCTCACCACACGTTGTAGCCGAGCCAGACAGCTCGAGCCATCAAGATGTAGCGCACAGCCCAGATGTCAGTCGACTCAGACAGGTTGCCATACTTGGCTCGGGTTGGAAACCAGTCCCTGCGAGGAGCAGCAGACGGGCGAGCGCACAGGCCCTACGTATGTTGCCTCCTTCCTCTGAGGCAAGGGGAGGGGAGGGAGGTGCCACATGCCAGAGACCCTCTGCAACAGGCTCCCAGGGAGGCTCACTCAGCTTCAGGGATGGCGGGCGCATCCCCTGCCCCGGCTACATCGCTTGCAGGCCCCTGCGGAGCTCACCGGTCTGACCAGACGCATGTGACGTTGTTGTACCCAGCCTCCGCCAGCACAGCACACGACTCGTTGCCGGTCGCGTGCAGCATGACATTGGCCAGGCCCAGCTTCCAGGCGCCCGCCACTGCAGGCAAGCAGGGTCAGAGCAGAGCGCAAGTGTGTGTGGTGGAGCATGCTGTGACGGGCTTGCCCGGAGAGACTGCCCGCCAGCGCTGCCTGCCCGCACCAAAGTTCATGCCCAGCAGGTGGCCTCCCGAGCCGATGGTGAGCAAGAAGAAGTCCTTCTTGTAGCTGCAGGCCTCCAGCTGCAACAGCAGGGCAGCGTTTGTGCGGTGGGAGGCAGGAGCGCAATGCGGAGGGAGGCAGGGCATGCTTCCTGTGGCCCCACCCAACTCACCGCCGCCTTGAGGCCCTCTGTGCTGTCAACCTCGCCCACATATGCCTGCAGCTTGCCCAAGCTGCAGTAGCCGCTCTCCCGGCAGGGCAGGTCGGGCTCAGCCTCCCCGCCGTCGCTGCTGCTGCCATCTGCCTCTTCATCGCCGCCGCCATCTTCTGCCGCAGCGTCACTGGTGCCAGCATCAGCGCTGCCGTCTTGCTCGCCTTCTGCCTCTGCGCCACTGTCGTGTCCCTCGCTGCTGCTGCTTCCCTCCCCTTTTGGCTCGCCTCCACCGCTGCTTTCCTCGCCCTCTGGCTCAGCATCGCCGCTGCTTCCCTCACTCTCTGGCTCAGCAACGCCGCTGCTTCCTTCACTCCCCGGCTCAGCGCTGCTGCCGCCGCTATCGTCGCTGCTGCTGTTCTCGCTAATGTCCACCATTTCGCTGCTGTCGCTGCCGCCATCCTCGCCGCTGCTGCCATTGGCCGCCAGGCCCAGCTGGATGGGGATGGCTCCGGTGAGGTAGGACAGCGAGGTGGTGGTGAGGTGCTTGGCGGCTGTGCCCACCACGCCAGACAGCCTGGTGCCCGGCACCGTCACCGCCAGCATGAGAGCCAGCACCATCCCTGCCGCTGTGAGCGCCGCAGTGCGCGGCCAGGCGACATCGCTGGCGGGGCTGTCGAGCTTGAAGCGGCGGCGGTGGGGCGGGGGCGGGGCGGCCTGCGGCAGCCCGCCGTTCTCCACCATCCTTCCTCCTGAGCTGCTTGAACCTGTGTCTCTGGTCAATCCGATGCGCTGCGCCGAGCAAGGCGTGCAGGTGTCAAGCGCCGCGCATCAGCGGTAGCCCTACTCAACGACTTGGGAGCTACGGTGCGTCCTCCACACGACAATTGAATAGCGGGAAGCGCTGTATGCCACCAGACGAGGATCCAACGGCACCGAACAAGTACACTGTTCCCCGTCACTGCCTTGCCATGCTGAGGCTCTCACGCTTCAATGGCCGAAGAAGAACCACACCAAAGGCGCCGTCAATTGGGGACCCAGCATTCAGCGCTTGGCTCCCTCTCCCCAGCCTCGCCAGTCGGCGGTGGTGTTGCGGCGGTGCCGCAGCAGCTGAAGATGTCAGAGGAAGAAACGTTGGCTGGAAAAGTAGTGCATCAGAAATTATTGTCGCAACAAAATAGACAGAAACGCTAGAGATCGCTCGACTCGCTGTGCAAATGGCGCTGGCTGGCGCGTCGCAGGCCGCCGCCTCTGTGCTGCCAACCATGCCGCAGCTCGCCCAGCCGGCGGCGTGCCTTGGGGGGTGGCAGATTCTCTTCCGGATCGTGTGCCCAGCCACAGCCAGCTACCCACCCGGTCCACCACGTGTCCTCCTCCCCCTCCTCTGGTGGCATCGAGCCGGGCGTGAGGTCGGGGATGGCGCCGAGGAAGAGGATGTGAGGCTCCTCCTTCTGCTTGGCTGCCGCCGCCACCGCCTCCCAGCTGCTGGCCTGCCCCTGGCCCTGCCCCTGCTGCTGGTTGTCCCCAAGCTGCACCGTGTTGTCGGGCCCAGGCTCGCCCGTGCCGTCTGGCAGCCGCCGCACCAGCTCCAGATAGTCTGGGTGCAGGATGTAGGCGCTTGGCATGCAGCCCTGGTCCTCAGCAGACAGCCAGACGCAGTGCTGGTCGTCGTCCAGCCCATAGGGCAGCACCTGGGGCGCAAGGGCAGGGTTGGAGGGCGGTAAAGGGAGAGGCACGGCGCATAAGAGCCACAAGCTCAGAGCGGTAGTAGGGTGGAGCCTCAGTGACTCTATGCAACCACACAGGAAGCTCAGCACACACACCTGCTCTAAGTCGTACTCATTGCGCCGGTGGCCCTGCACATCCTCCACCCCATCACCGCTGCGCAGCTGCAAGGGGCACACAAGGATGGAAGAAACGGACATCAGCGCGGCCGCTTGGATGGACGCCCAGCACATTACTTGCACGGAGGGGCTGCCTGTGGGCCTTGCTGGCATGGCCAGCTAGCCCTCACCCAGGTCGAGTTGCAGACTGGGTCTGGCAGCAGCATCACGCGGCCCACGCGGATCGCCAGCCGCACCAGCTGCACCAGCTTGTCCCTGCGGCAGTCGGGCAGGCAGGCAGATGCCCAGAAGGGGATGACGCGCACAGCAGCCGCGGCAGCCGCTGCTGGCGGTGAAGAAAGCGCTTCTGCCACGCATCCAGCGCCACTAGGGTCTGGACTCATCCATATCTTGCGCAGCCCTTGTGCCTTACCAGCAGCCGCACCTGTATTCAATGATGGTCGTGCTGGTCAACTTGTCTCTGGGCAGCAGAGCCAGCACGCGCGGCAGTGGCTGCTCGGCTGTGGCCGAGGGGAAGAGCTGGCCCTGCAAAGCCTGCAAGGGCGGCGAGGTGCCACAGCAGGCAGCAGGAACAGGGCTGAATATGCACCAGGCAAGGCAGGGCAAGCTGGATGTGGCGATGGAATGGGCTGTGGTGCAGCCAGGCAGCACGCGCCTCTGCCAGACCAAGGCTGCGAGCGCCCAGCAGCCAGCCAGCAAAGCAACAAGAGCAGCACGCTCCTCCACTGTGCATCACGCAGCAACCGCACCCCCTCACCACCACAAACACACACACCTGCGCCACCTCAAAGTTGAAGGCATTGATGGACTTCATGCCATACTCCTTCTGCAGGTGTCCCGCCACCCAGCCGGGCATGAAGACCATGTGCAGCTGCATGGCAGCAGCAAGGGAAAGGCTTTGGCTTTGTGCGGGCGTGCCCGGCTCCGTACACCTCCCGCACCGGTCCTCTCTCTCCTGCCGCTCACCATCACTTGCGGTGGGGGCTGCAGGTCCCACGTGCCTCGCACGCCTCGGTCCAGCCAGACCTGCACCCCACAGCACACCACATGGATGCGTGGGCCAGCAGGCGAAGCAGGCGCTGCCAGCAGCACATGCAGCGCTCTGGCAACCTGGGGATTGCAGCGCAGGCCCGGCTGGCTCCTCAAGCACTCACCGAGATGAGCCACTGCGGGGTGAACATGAAGGTCTCATTTGGCGGAGGCACCCAGTTTTTGGGGGTGGGGCCCTCTATGTCGGCATACTTGAGCCCGCTCTCCTCCTCTAGTAACTGCAGCGCAGGCGTGGAGGACCAGAGCTATGAGGCCAGTGCACACCGAATCATGCAGCCAGTCGGCCAGGATGTGTGGGAGGCAGCCAGTGCCTGCAAGCCACCGGCACACGCTCATGGCACGGTGCAGGCCAGGCCGCTGCCCGCCTGGCTCGCCTGCCCGTCCACGCAGCCACACCATGATGAATGCCAGCGAGTGGTTGCCGCGGGGCGGGAAGCGCTTGCCCCCAATCGTCTTGTCCCACTTCCCATTCAGGTGCTGCGCCCAGAGCGGCAGCGAACGGACCAGCAGCAGTCAGCAGCCAGCGCTTGGCAGGGGGCTGCCAGCAGCATTGCGCATGCCGCCACGCAGCCTGCTCGGTGCGACGCAACCAGGATCAAAGGGCAGCGGCGCAGGCGCACCGAGATGGTGAGGTTGAAACCCCCCTCGTGGGCGGCCTCAGTGGTTTGTGTGAGGTCGGCCCAGTCTGGCGGGTAGCGCAGGTGCAGGCCCGGGTCGTGGTAGTGCAGCCGCTCATCCAGGTCGGGCGCCAGGTCGGGAGCATTCCACAGCGTGAAGCGCACGTAGGGGTGGCGCAGCCGGTTGCCCGCGATGATGTCTGACAGCACAAACTGCAGAGGGAGGGAGGGAGGCGGGAGGACGGGGGGAGGGAGGGCAAGGGAGCATAGGCGAGGGGTGATTCACAATTTAAGGGCCGGTCAGGCTGCCCGCCCCCGCCAAACCGTAGGCACCGCCAGGCAGCACCAGGGTCGCATGAGGCGCAGCTGCCTTGCTGCAAGGGCGGCCTGCCTCGTGCGGGAGGGGGTGCCATGCATGTGCACACCACCCTCTCTCGATGCGTGCCTGGTCCATCATGGCGTGGCCCAGGTGGTTGAGGTCGCTGATGTTGGAGGCCCGGGAGAACCACTCCCACTGCTCGTTCACCCGGATCATGCGCTCGCACATGTGGGCGATCGTCCAGGCGGCGGGGCCGCCCGGGGCGGCGTTTTGGATGTAGGAGGTGCCGCCTACGGGCCACGGGAGCGGGCACGACGGGGCTGTGCGCGTACTGCTTTGTCCAGAGCAGCACATGCCGAGGCAAGGCGAAGCAGCGTGCAGAGCCAGGGGCGGCAGGGCGCTGGAGGCGCCGATGGTGGCTGGCCTGCGGCGCCCCCGCAGCTGCTCCCCACCATTGATGATGTTGCCATTGTCCGCCATCGACATGAAGGTGACGTTGCTGAGAGGGGGCACCTTGAGATATTTGTAAGGGTCCCGGTAAAGGTAGGAATCTGTGTCTAGCAGCCTGCAATACAGGCAGTACACAGCAACCGCAAGCACATCAGAGCAGCGCCAGGCACAGCTGTGAAAGATCTCAAGGGTTCATCGGAGAGTGGTGAGCGCACATGCAAAGCAGCAGAAGCGGCGGGGCAGGGCCGCTCACCACACGTTGTAGCCGAGCCAGACGGCTCGAGCCATCAAGATGTAGCGCACAGCCCAGATGCCAGTCGACTCACCCACGTTGAACTTGCCATCCCGATTAGGGAACCACTCCCTGCGGCGGGAAGACAGCCACGGCTGCCAAGTCATGGCCCAGCCGCCGCCGCTTGGCTGAGGAATTTCGAGGGGCACAGTAGCAGCAAGTCTGGCAGGCCGCCGCTCCTGCCATAGATGAACGGCTGCATGCCCTGTCCAGGCCCACGAGACAACATCTCACCGGTCTGACCAGACGCATGTGACGTTGTGGTATCCGGCAGCTGCCAGCTTGGCGCAGGACTCGTTGCTGGTCGCGTGCAGCATCACGTTGGCCAGGCCCAGCTTCCAGGCGCCCACCACTGCAGGCAAGCAGGGTCAGGTCAGACCGCAGGTGTGTGTGGTGGAGCATGCTGTGACGGGCTTGCCCGGAGAGACTGCCAGCCCGCGCTGCCCGCCCGCACCAAAGTTCATGCCCAGCAGGTGGCCTCCCGAGCCGATGGTGAGCAAGAAGAAGTCCTTCTTGTAGCTGCAGGCCTCCAGCTGCAACAGCAGGGTAGCGTTTGTGCGGTGGGAGGCAGGAGCGCAATGCGGAGGGAGGCAGGGCATGCTTCCTGTGGCCCCACCCAACTCACCGCCGCCTTGAGGCCCTCTGTGCTGTCAACCTCGCCCACATATGCCTGCAGCCTGCCCACGCTGCAGTAGCCGCTCTCCCGGCAGGGCAGGTCGGGCTCATCCTCCCCGCCGTCGCCGCTGCTGCCGTGTGCCTCTTCATCGCCGCCGCCATCTTCTGCCGCAGCGTCACTGGTGCCAGCATCAGCGCTGCCGTCGCTGCCTTGCTCGCCTTCTGCCTCTGCGCCACTGTCGTGTCCCTCGCTGCTGCTGCTTCCCTCAGCCTCTGGCTCGGCCCCGCTGCTGCTTTCCTCGCCCTCTGGCTCAGCATCGCTGCTGCTTCCTTCACTCCCTGGCTCAGCGCTGCTGCCGCCGCCGTTGTCGCCGCCGCTTCCCTCAGCCTCTGGTTTGACTCCACCGCTGCTTTCCTCAGCCTCTGGCTCAGCATCGCTGCTGCTTTCCTCAGCCTCTGGGTCAGCATCGCCACTGCCTCCTTCGCTCTCTGGGCCAGCCCCGCTCCCGCCGCCAACGTCGCCGCTGGTTTCCTCGCTCTCTGGCAGAGCATTGCCGCTGCCTCCCTCACTCTCTGGCTGAGCGCCGCTGCCGCCGCTATCGTTGCTGCTGCTGGTCTTGCTACCATCTGCCTCTTCGATGCTTTCACTGCCGCTGATCCCACTGCCGTCATGCTCAGCACTGCTGCTGTTGTTGCTGGGCTCAGCCAGCTGAATTGGGGTAGAGGTTGGCGAAACCAATGGCAGCGAGGTGGTGGTGAGGTACTTGGTGGCTGTGCCCACCACGCCAGACAGCCTGGTGCCCGGCACCGTCACCGCCAGCATGAGAGCCAGCACCATCCCTGCCGCTGTGAGCGCCGCAGCGCGCGGCCAGGCGACATCGCTGGCGGGGCTGTCAAGCTTGAAGCGGCGGCGGTGGGGCGGGGGCGCGGCCGCCTGCGGCAGCCCGCCGTTCTCTACCATCCCGCAATAGCAGCCCGCTGAACTTTCTCAGTGTGATGGGCTCACTCCCGCTCACTGGCGCAGCAGAATTATCGCGCTGCCGATGCAGTGTGCGGAAACATGGCCGAGCAAGAGGCAAATGGAGTCTTCTGAGAGTGTGGAAAGCGCCTACATAAAAAACCAAAAGCAGCAGGTCCAATCGAGAGGAGCCGGCCATGTGCGGCGGGATGCCAGGCGGGGCGGCCACACAAGGGCTTCATGATGGATGCATTGACCCGGCTTCTTGACGACCAATCCTTCGGCAATCTGTTCAATCGACTATATTTACAGGTACAGTGTTGCAATATCTCAATACCAAGGCCAGAACCGCGAGAATGCGCCGGCACCGGACAAACGCCGCCAGCTCCCAATACACCGCCGAGCCCTTCCGATGGCTGGCTGAAATAAAGGGCGCCATGATGTACACTGATGGCACAAGCTGCAAGAGCAGCCGGCTTCCCACGCCAGATGCACAGCTGCCCCAGTCATCTGCTGTACCCGCCCGTGTGCTTGAACTGGTAGCCCTTGCCTGCAGCAGCACTCATCGGGGTTCACTTATTAGAGGAGAGGCATGCACGGCACGGTACTTGAGAAACCTGAGGCTGCCAATGCACTGCTGGCGCCAGCAGCCAAGTTAACACCAGCGTGCCAGTAGCCAGCGGCCCGCATGCCTGTATGGGAGCGAGGGTCGGACAGCACACGCTGAAACTGCTTCTCGCTGAGGTTGCGCCTGAACATCTGGGTCTTGCCCTGGCGGGGATGGTTCATCACAGTCTTCACCGTGCCGGCTGCAAGCACCGGGGGCGGACTGGGGCGGCAGTCGGGTGCTGGCACAGCATGAGCGGGGAGCAGGCTGCTGACACATGCCGGCCTGCCTGCGACTCACTGGTGGGGTAGTAGTCCATCTTAACATCCGTGCCATTCTCTTCGACCCTGGCCAAGTAATCCACACGGCTCGCCTCGTTTGAACCCTGGAAGTGCCAGCCGTAATCTGCGGGGTCTGTACGGTGGCGGGCCGGCAGCCGCTGGTGCTGCGTGGTGCCCTGCCGGCGCGGTGGCTCCACACACTGCTGATACAGGGGCTCGGTCTGATACCAGTGCTGCGCCTCGGCGTAGGTGGCGCGCGGTGTGTAGCACGGAACGGCGTAAGGCTGGTAAGATGTGTAGCCCCACATGCTCTCGCCAGCCGCACTGGCGTGCGTTACGAAGTGATCGCAAACAAGAGAACGACCTCAGGAGCACGATTGCCAAAATTTGTTTGGTTCGCTGCTGGGCCTGCTGTGGGCGGTTGGAGGGCGCCGAAACCAAGGTGTGCTTCACCCCTTCTCAATTTCAGTTTCTGCAAGCCTCGCACGCATTAACGTGCATGAGTGAATCAAAAAAAGAGACTGAATGGGTTGCTACTCCCACTGCTCACCACTGGAGCTGCAGTTGGCTCAGCAACGCATTGCCGCGGTCGATCCGCAGCGTGGGCGGCAGCCACAGCCGGTGCAGCCCGGAGAGGAAGGGCACTCCTTGCACCTGTCACCTGGTGTGTTTCCAGAAAAGAGCGTGCCAGATGGCGCAGGCAACGAATTGAAAATAAAAGGGCATTCTTTTGCTCTAAATTTTTCTCTCAGCACATGCTGCCAGGTGATGCAGGGCACCCACATGATGGACAAGCCGAGCAGTCCTTCGCGACATGCGTGCCTTGCCTCCCCGCCTGCCTGCATCCCGCCAGCCTGGGCTTGCATGCAGGTGTGCCTGCCTGATCTGAACACGCTCCCATCACGTGCGTGCTTTGCAGACGTGTGTGCGTGCAAGCGGCGTGCCAATGGCACATATTGGATTCAGCATTCAAATGAAGCGAAAGGTCAAAAGAGCGAGCCAAAGCGCCAGCCGCCAGGGCGCAGCCGACCACATCCCGGCTGCGGGCAGCCGTCTATCGCTCCGGGATGATCAGCTCAGCCAGGCTCCAGTCCTCAAACGAGTTGTCGGGCAGGTACCGCCTGCAGCAGCACGCACAGGAACAGCTCGTGGCAGCGTCCACGCGGGCCGACCAGCAACGCCAAACGCGGTTCCACATCACAGGTCACATCACACTTCAACGCCACAGCTGGCCGAGAGAAGGCTTCCTTCCTCCGGCCGCCTCACCGGATGATGAAGGGGATCTTCTTCTCGCGCAGCTCCTTGTACGCAATCTCCAGCGGGTCTGTCTCGGTCCCCACCTCCACCATCACCGGCGCATTCATGCTGATCTGCGCGCCGTTGGCGACCCCAGGCAGCAGGAAGCTCAGCCAGCGTCCACACAGGCGGAACGCACGGCAGCGTGGCTGGCGACGTGCTGAGGCCGCAGCAGCTGTGCTGGCTCTTGATTCAGCGGCGGCAGCACATGCGCGTCTGACTACCACTCCCGCGCTACGGGTGCCCCAAAGTGCAGCAGCGACGGCAACAGGCAGCATCTTCCCCGCCTGCCTCCAGGCCACTGCTCCATTCCCCGCACCCCACCTGTAGCGCCCGCGTGCCCAGCACCCGCGCCTTCTCGTACTTTGTGAGGTAGCGGGTGGTGATGCGCGGCCGCTCCGCTTGCGCCTGCTGCTGCCCTGGCCCCTGCTCCAGGATCTCAACCTGATCCTGCCCTGCACCCAGAACAACAGCGGTCGAAGTCCTGTGCCGGTGCGCTCCCATGGGAGGGGGGGCACGCCAGCTAGCCAGCTGGCAGGAGCGGCCCGAATGCTGGCCAGGCTCCACTCACCCTGCTGCTGGTTCATGCGGTCGCCCAGCTGGTCTCCCAGCTCCTCTGCCACCTCCTCCTCCTCGCCCCAAGGGTTGTCATCGGCAAGCTCCTCATCCCCAAATTCATCAGCGCCAAAGCTGCGGCGCGTTTCAGGGAGCAAGCAAGAGGTGGGCGGCGGCAGCGACGTGGCGGCGGCGGCGGTGCTGCAGCACCCCCCCGGCGGTCTCAAAGATGCTGCGCTGGATCCTCAATGCATGCCTTGCCCGCCTGGGCCCCACCAAGCGGCTGGCAGGCATAGCCAGCTGCATGCGGCAGCACTTCACGCACTTGTCCCCTCCAGCTCCTCCCGTAAAGAAGTCATCGTCATCTGCCATGTTGAAGGTCTAGCGCAGGCTACAGGACGGAAGATGCGCTGGCTGCGAATGGAGCGGCGACAGTGGTGGCCTGGACCGTCGATACAGCGTCACAAACCAATGCAAGACAATGCAGAAAGCAACAAGGCCGGCGATGGGCTCTTCTGGGCCTCATGGCGAGTGGTAGGCCACGGAAGAAAATTCGGCCTCGACCGCCAAAGCCCCAGCCGGGCCGGCCAGCGGGCTGATCCCCTCGCTCAATGCCCATGCTGCTCGGGCGGCCTAGTGGGTTCTCCATTCACCGCTCAGTGCTCTCTTTCACCCAGCAGCGGGGACAGCGGAGGCTCATAATGGCGTCTGCCGGCCAGAACAGCGGGGACCTGGAGTGGCCCGTGGCCAGAGTGCGCAGCACTTTCGTGGAATTCTTCGTCGGCAAGCAGCACACCGCGGTTTCCTCATCGCCGGTGGTTCCCGTGAATGATCCCACGCTGCTGTTTAGGCAAGGCAGCAGCCAGGGAAGGACAGCAGGAGGGTGGCGGATGCCGTCGGCGCAGGGGTGTCGGGGCGGTGGGCGGGGTTGGCAGCACCGCCGCCGCTTGCCGCGGCGGCGCAGCCCTCCGTTGCGGTCGCCAACACCCCTGCAACCCATGCCCCGCCTGCAGCAATGCGGGCATGAACCAGTTCAAGCCCATCTTCCTGGGCACGGTCGACCCCAACTCTGACTTCGCCAAGCTCAAGCGCGCCGCCAACTCGCAGAAGGTGCGGCGGGTCTTTGGGCACCCGCAGCAGCGTGGACCCAGCCATAGCCAGGCCCTGCCGCCGCGCCTAGCTCGGCTCAGCCTTGCAGCGGGCTGGCCGCTGCGTGGCGTCCACGGCCCAGGCGCCGCCGGCTTGGCTGACCTTCGCCGCTCCGATCTGGCGGCGCCGTGCTGGCCTGCCCACCACCTGCCTGACCTGCCCGCCAACTGCCCTCCCGCCCCCGCAGTGCATCCGTGCCGGCGGCAAGCACAACGACCTGGACGATGTGGGCAAAGACAACTACCACCACACATTCTTCGAGGTGCGGCGGCGGCTGCGCGTGTTGCATGGCGGGAGAGAGGCGGCGCCAGCAAGCAAGAGGGCCGCAGGGCAGAGCTACCGGGCTGTGCTGACGCTGCACCCGGGCCTCCCGCCCCACCTACCCCGCCCCACCCAACACACACCCACACGTGCGCACACACACACACACACCCACACGTGCACACACACCCACACCTGCAGATGCTTGGCAACTGGTCCTTTGGCGACTACTTCAAAAAGGAGGCCATCAGCTGGGCCTGGGAGCTGCTCACAGAGGTGCGC
>NW_005435082.1:807245-808025 GCF_000147415.1 Chlorella variabilis | reverse complement strand
GGGGGGGGGGTAGGGCGGGGCTGNCAGGGCTGGGCGGGGCTGGTGGCGTCAGCACAAGCGTGTGCGCAGGCTGCTGGGGTATCACACCCCCAACACAACGGATGGGATGTCGTGGGGAGGTGCTGGGGGGCGCGCATGCCGTGCCGCGGGGCAGCGCCGTGCGCCTGGCGCTGCCACCCGCTGATGGCCCCGGTGCTCCGCTGGCCCATCCTGCCTGCTGCTCCCCTGCCCCGCCCCGCCCGGCCCCCCCGCAGAGCGCCATTGTGGCGGCGGGCTACGTGCTGCACCTGGGGCGGCGGCCGGAGGGCGAGATCAGGGTGGGCGAGGCGGTGACCACCAAGTGAGGCAGGGGGCTGTGGTGGCGGGGCTGGGGACTGCGCCTGGGGGTGCCTGCCTGCCTGGGAGGCCCGCATGGGGGTTGCCCGCCCGGGGGCGCCGCCCGCAGTCCCAACGCCCGCGGTTTGCTCCCCGCCCTGGCTGGGCTGCTCGTCCGCCAGCCGCTCTTGCCGTGCGCGGCCCTTGCTCCACCCCCCCACCCCACACTCGCACCCACCCTCGCCCCCCGCTCCCCGCTGCCTGCCAGGGTGGACTATGCGCGGCGCGGCCGCATCATGCCCAACCACACCTTCACACACGTCCTCAACTACGCGCTGCGCAAGGTGCTGGGCGACCACGTGGAGCAGAAGGGATCCATCGTGCTGCCCGACAGGCTGCGCTTCGACTTCTCAAACAACGGTGGGCCTGGGGGGGGGGGGGGGGAAGCCTGAAAGGGCCCTGGGC
>NW_005435082.1:805924-807002 GCF_000147415.1 Chlorella variabilis | reverse complement strand
ACGCGCCTGCCTGCAGGCGTGGTGGAGGCGGCGAAGCTGGCTGAGGTGGAGGCCCTCTGCCAGCAGTACCTGGCCTCGCCGCAGCAAGGTGCACGCGCCCCGCCGCCCGCGCCCCTGCCGTGAGAGCATGTCCCCCCGCTGAGCCCTGCCGCGAGGCCCGCCCTTGCGAAGCCCGCGCCTGCGCCGTCGCATGCGTAGCCGCGCCTCTGCGTCCCCTGCCCTTGTCCTGAAGCCGAGCCCTCCTTGCCCTCCGCGCACACAGCCCTGCCGTTCCGCCGACTCACCCCCCCGGCCACCACCCCAGCTCACCCCGCCCTGCACACCCCTGCCCCCGCCCGCCTTCCCCGCAGTGTACAAGCAGGAGGTGCCGCTGGCGCAGGCTAAGGCCATCAACGGCCTGCGGGCGGTGTTTGGGGAGACCTACCCGGACCCCGTGCGGGTGGTGTCGGTGGGGAGGCCCGTGGAGCAGCTGGTGGCGAACCCCGACGCGGGTGAGGGGAGGGGAGGGGAGGGGAGGGAGAGAGGGCGCGGCGGGGGGCGCTGCCTGCCCGCCGCTGGCTGCCCGCGGCGGCCGCCTCGCCTGCTCGGCACGTCCCCAGCCTGGTCCGCGCATCGCGCGCTCGTGCCCTGGCCGCGGCACTGCCTTGCCGCTACCTCACCTGCCTCGCCTCGCCCTGCACCTCGCCTCGCCCAGCACCTTGCCTCGCCCTGCACGCATCTCATGCCTTTCATGGCAACCTCGCAACCCGCTCCCCACCCCACCCCGCCCCACCCACACCCCACCCGCCCCACAGAGGACAACCTGTCCTACCCGATCGAGTTCTGCGGCGGCACGCACCTGGACAGCACCGCCCAGGCCCGCGCCTTTGCGCTGCTCACGGAAGAGGGCATCTCCAAGGGAGTGCGGTGAGTCCCCGCTGCCCTGAGTGTGTGCGTGTGTGTGTGTGTATGTGTGTGTGTGTGTGTGGCGGGGTGCCTGGGTATGTGCTTTTGTAATGGTTGTTGTTGTGGTGGTGCTGGTGGTGGTGGTGGTGTGTGTGGGTGTGTGGTGGGGACTGGAAGTGGGGTCCAGCTGGTG
>NW_005435082.1:789278-805833 GCF_000147415.1 Chlorella variabilis | reverse complement strand
GATGGGTCAGCTGGCGCTGCCGCGCCTCCTGGCTGGCGGTGTTGGGCTGGCAAGCTGAGCCCGCCGCCGCCGCCGCCGCTGTGTCCCGCCCCGCAGGCGCATCGTGGCTGTGACGGGGGAGGAGGCGGAGGCGGCCATCGCGCTGGCCGACCAGCTTGCGGCGGCGGTGGAGGCGGCGGGCAGGCTGCCGGTGGGGGAGATGCAGGGGGAGGTCAAGGCACTGACGCAGGCAGTGTCGGGTGGGTGGGCCTGGGGCCTGGGGCGGGTTGGGTCGCTGCGCTGGACCTTGTACCAGGAGGTGTGGTTTGGCAGGCAGGCAGGCAGGCGTGCTGGCTTCTTGCCAAGCCAGCACGCCGGCCAGCCTGCGGCCGGCTGCCGCAGGCGCGGAAGCGCCTCTCCATCTCCGTGTGGCACCCTCTCTCCCCGTCTGCGCTGTCTGGCTCTCATCCCTCACACACACACACACACACACACACACACACACACCGCAGGCGCCGTCATCCCCACGGTGCGCAAGGCGGCGCTGGCGGAGGCCCTGCAGGGGCTGACCCGGCTGATCCTGGAGGAGCAGAAGAAGGCGGCGGCGGCCAACAAGGAGCGCGCGGTGGCGGCGGCGGTGGACGCCTCCGACGCGGCGGCGGCGGCGGGGCAGAAGTTTTTGGTCACCCGCCTGGATGTGGGGCTGGATGCCAAGGCGGTGCAGGTGTGTGCTTGGGTGCTTGGGTGCTGCGCTGCGTGGGGTTGGGTGGGGGTGGGCAGGGCTGCAGCGAATGGGGAGAGGGGGCATGTGGGGTGGACCCGGCTCCTCGTTGCGGGGGCGGCCACACACGCATGCACACGCCTGGCCGGCCGACCAGCCATTGTCTGCCGCACGTGGCCTCGCCCTCGGGGCTCCCTCCCCCTCTCACCCCACCCCACCCACCCCCGGCCCTGCCCTGCCCTGCCTTGCGTGTCCACACAAGCAGGAGGCGTGGAATGCCATCCAGAAGAAGCACCCCTCGCTGCCCGTCATGTTCCTGACCGCCGGCGAGGACAAGGCGCTCGCGTATGCTGGCGTGCCGCAGGACATCTCCAAGCAGCTGTCGGCGGGTGGGCTGGCTGGGGAGGCAGGGTTACAGGGGCAAGGGCAGGGGGTGTGGAGCAGGCAACAGTGTGCTGCCAGGCCTGTGGGCCGGGTGGCGGGGCGGCCGCCGGGTGGTGGAGTCGCCGGCGTGCCTCCCTGCCGCATCTGCGGCCTGCTCTGGCCCATGCGTGGCTGACCTGGCACCCGCACCCCCTGCTGCTGCCGCCCTGCAGGCGACTGGATCAAGGAGGTGCTCGGCACGCTGGGCGGCCGCGGCGGCGGCAAGCCCACCAACGCGCAGGTGCGCCAGCTCTTGCGGGCGACGGTGTGGCGGTGTGCGCCGTCTCTCCTCATGCCTGGGCCTGCAATCTTTGGGCGGAAGGCTGGTTCTGGAGCCCTGCCAGGGCAGCGGGTGCTCATGATTGCCGCACCTGCCGCCGCTGCTTGCCGTGGTGCAGGGCACAGGCCCCGAGGTGGGCAAGGTGGATGAGGCGCTGCAGGCGGCAGCCAGCTTTGCCAGCATGAAGCTGTGAGGCACCTTGGTGGCGGGATGCGTTCAGCCGTCTAATGGCAGCGGCGTTCCTGTCGCATTCCCCTCTGATCCGTGAGCTCGGGACTGGCAGCCTGGCCCTGCGGCCGTGCCTGCTCCTCGCACCGTGGCATGTGAGCCTGCTATTCCTCTTGCTGTGCTGCGACCCGTGCCCTCCCCATGCGGCCCCATTTATTGGCTGATACCTTTGCATGATCCTCCTTGGGTGCTGTAAGTTGGTGAAGCGATAACATGTGCAGGATGGAGGCACCACACTCAGCTTGGTGGTTGGCTGGCAGCAGGCAGCCTTCAGCTTGGTGGATCGCCACTGGTACATCAATACATTTGTGAGGCCAGGTCCATGCCAATGAACGTGACAGGGTCATTGGGCGCTTGCCCCATGTGGCTCCCTGCGGTCCTGGCTCCCATGTCGCGACATGCCGCCGCCCCCCGCTGGCGGCCAATGGAAACCTCCAGGACAGGCCGAGGAAGCGATCGCACTGCACAGATCGCTTCTGGCTCGTGTGTGGCCGCTGGATCGCTGTGAGGAGGAGGCAGCAAGTTGTGTGCGGTGCTGATAAAGGCTATGGATGGCTCCTGCCGCGCCTCCAGCCTCCTCACCTTTGAGCACGCGCTTGGCGTGGCGGCCGCAGCCACGCTAGCTTCCGGGCTGTGGCTGTGGGCTTGGGGCCGGCGCTTGCCGCCCGGTGCGGCGCGCCTGGCGGCTGCGGCCCCAGTCGTCGCCATCAACCTGCTGCTTCCAGTGCTGTTCTGCCGCTGGGAGCAGTGCACGACGATACTGCTGCTCAGCTTCAACAACTCCTGGATAGCAAACTTCAAGGTGCGGAGCAGCTGCCTGCCACACACACACCAGGCTGCCGACCGAGGGTTCAGGGAATCTGCCTGGCCCACATGGCACCCTCCTGCCGCCGCCGCCTGCAGGCCCTCTGCTGGGCCGTTGGTCGCGGCGCGCTCTGCATGCAGCACTTCACCCTCCCTCAGTTCCTGGCCGTCTACTGGACACCCATCACGCCAGCCGTGTCGGCGCCCCGGCCAGGGACGCCGGCGGCGGCAGCCAAGGCGCGGTCTGTCGCCAAGGCCGCCGCCAACGGCCGCAGCTCAAACAGCAGCAGCGCGGCAGGTGGCGTGCACGCCGGCAAATCAGACGGCGGCAGCCACGCGGGCACGGGGCTGCCCCGCCGCGGCAGCCAGGGGCGGCTGGGCGAGGACGCGGGCGGGCCAGGCGACATGGTGGCTGCCTTCCTGGGCAAGCACGTGTTTGTGCTGCTCCTGATCTACCTCCTGCAGTTTGATCTGCCGGGCCTGGTGGAGTCGTTCGTCTGCGGTGAGCTCCCCTGGTGCTGCTGCCGGCACGAACAACGCGCCACAGCGGATTTTGATTGTTTGCTTTGTTTGGTGTTGCTTTTCCTAGCAATGTGTTGCTCAATACACAACGCCCACGCCCACCTCTGCCTCCCCCCAGGCCTGGCCCTGTACGCACTGCTGTCTCTCATCATGGACGGCCCCGCCGCTCTGGTTCATCGGCGCCACGGGCCTGCGCGTGTCGCCCCACTTTGACCGCCCCTGGCGCTCCACCTCTGTCGCCTCCTTCTGGTCCAAGCGCTGGGACCTGGCGGCAGGCAACACCCTGCGACAGTTGGTGTACGAGTCGGTGGTGGATGGCAGCCTGATGGCACCGCCAGCGGGAGTGCCGCCGGCGCGGCCCAGCCCTGCGCGGCAGGCGCTCGGCACGGCGGCCACCTTTGCAGCCAGTGGGCTGATTCATGAAGCCATTTTCTGGTGAGGCTGCAGGGCTGCAGGGGCGGGCCCAGCAGACACATCCAGCTGTCTTGGCATGCCGAGGAAGCAGCAAGCTGCCCATCAGGAGTTTGCCATGTCATGCAGCAGACCGACCGGCCACCTCCCTGCTGCCGGTGCAGGTACATCACAGGGCGTACGACCAATGGCATCTGGTTCGCCTTCTTCTTCATCCAGGCGCCCCTCATCTTCGCCGAGCGCCTGGCGCTGTCGGCACTCAAGCGCCGCGGCATCCTGCTGCCCGACTGGCTGCGTACCGCCATCACCACGCTGTTGGTGGTGGGCACGGGGCAGTACATGTTTTGGCTGCCAGCCAAGCGGTACGGGGTGACAGACTGCATTGTGGGCAACACGCGGCAGGCCTGGCTGGCCATCCTGCGCCGCGTCGGCATCTCCCTGCCCATCTGACGCCTTGGCGAAGATTTGTTTCTGTCTGCTTCCGCATCCTTCTTCTTTGAACACAACTGCAATCGTGTTCCACTTGTGTTTATTTGGATCACTGATGAATGGGGCCCCATTTTGCCAAGGGGCCGGGCTTCCGCTCATTGTACTTGCTGCCGCGCTTGGGCACCGCCCGCACAGCACTGTGCTGTGACTTTCTGATTATGTTGAGCTTTCCCTGAATTCCTTGAGAAGATGGCTGTGTGTTGTAATCAACCGGGCGCACGCGCAGCAGTGTGCCAATTGTAAACATGGAGACTGCCTGCTCCACCGCTCGCCTCAGTGTCGCCGCCAAGGTGGCGCGGGATCGGTCCAAACCCCAAAGCCCTGCACTGATTTCCTATTCCACGCAGCTGCTGGCTGTCCTCTCCAACCTGCTCAACGCTGAGTTCCAGGCCAGCGCCCACAGGGCCACAGCGATGGCGCAGGAGCTCTGCCACACCACCCTAGGCATCAGCTTCGAGCACGCCCTCTGCTGCTCGCTGGCGGCGCTGCTAGGCTGCGGGCTGTGGCTGTGGGCGTGGGGCCGGCGCCTGCCGCCGGGGCCGTGGCGGCTGGCTGCCGCCGCTCCGGTGGTCGCCCTCAACTTTGTACTGCCCAAGCTCTTCTGCCGCTGGGAGGAGTCTACAACTATCGTGCTGATGACGTAAGAAGCGCTTCTGTGCGACGAAGAAGCGTCTCTGTGCGACGAGTTGTCTCGTGTGCCGGCCAGCGAATCCGGCCTCCAAGGTTGGAGGGGTCTCATCCTGAGCGCCCTCCTCCCTCTCCCCTCGACTGCAGCTTCATCCATCTGCTGGCATCCATGAAGGCGAGGCAGCGTTGCATTTCAGTTGTGCATCCCTGGCCTGCTCCGTGCCGCAAACCGCCCCGCTGCTCCCTTGCTCCCTCCTGCCGCCACAGACCGTCTCCTGGGCTACAAATCGCGGCACGCTCTGCATGCAGCCCTTCTCGCCCTCCCAGTTTGTCGCCGCCTACATCTTTCCCATCAATCCCCTGATTGCGAGCACTACAGACTCCGCACCTTTGCCAGCCGAGCCTGCCGTAGGCTCGCCCAGCAGCACAGCTGCTGGCGGCAGCGGCACTGGCAACAGCAGGGATGGCGACGATGCCACTGCTGCCCAGCCCCGCGGTGGCGGCAAGGGGCGGCTGGGCGAGGATGCCGGCAGCCGGAATGCCATGCTTGCGTCTTGGCTGGCCAAGTCTGCCTTCGTCACTTTCCTCGTCTGGCTGCCGCAGTACAAGCTGCCAGGCCTGCTGGAGTCTTTCGCATACGGTACACCAGGGAAAGCACCTGCCAGCACAAACAACCACAGCTCAGCAGTGCCACTTGCAGCAGATGCTCCGCTACCGCCTCAGACATGAATTTCGCTGCTCTCCCTCGCTGCGCAGGCCTGTCCCTGTACGCGCTGCTGTCTCTCGTCATGGACGGCCCAGCCGCTCTGGTGGTCGGCCTGACGGGCCTGCGTGTGTCGCCCCACTTTGACCGCCCCTGGCGCTCCACCTCTGTGGCCTCCTTCTGGTCCAAGCGCTGGAACCTGGCGGCAGGCAACACGCTTCGCCAGCTGGTGTATGGTCCTGTGGTGGATGGTAGCCTGGTGGCGCCGCCACAGGCGCCCCCCGGCCCACCGCACGCGCGGCCCAGCGCAGCGCGCCAGGCGCTGGGCACGGCAGCCACCTTTGCGTTCAGCGGTCTGATCCACGAAGCGATCTTTTGGTGAGGCGGTCTGGCAGGGCGAACCAGACAGCCACATGCGCCGCCTTGACATGCAGCTGAATCCCGCCCGGGCCCATTGCCTGGCTGCCTGCCTGCTGGCTTCCTGTGCAGGTACATCACCGGCCACACGAGCCACGGCGCCTGGTTTGCTTTCTTCTTCATCCAGGCGCCCATCATTTTTGCCGAGCGCCTGGCACTGGCGGGACTCAGGCGCCGCGGCATCCTGCTGCCCGACTGGCTGCGCACCTGTATCTCGCTGCTGCTGGTGCTGGCAACGGGGCAGTACCTGTTCTGGGCACCCTGCAAGAAGCATGGCGTGGTGGACAGCATGATGGGCAACACGCGGCAGGCCTTCCTCGCCATGCTGCGCCGCATTGGCGCGCCGCTGCCCATCTGAGGCACCGCGGGCAGTTTACATCCTTGCTAGTTTTGGGGTGCAGTGCCAATCGCGGTCACGCTCCGTGCTCGCCTTGCTGCACTGGCTGTTATTTCTGCTGCCGGTTCGACTCCTCTTTGCCTGCATATGCGCACACCAGCGCGGATGATGTTCAGCATTCCTTGTTCTGTGAGCCGATGAGGGCGTGTGTAAGCACGCCGTACAGGAGCTGCAGCATGCCGAGCCATCGGCGGCGCTTGCGCCCCGGCGACGGGGGCCAGGCTGGCGCCGAGAAGCCGGCTGAAAACCCGAGGCGCAATGCGCTGCACGGCTTTCGATTGAACCTCTGCACGCTGCCGCTTGCTTTCCAGGTGCTGCCGGCACAGTCAGTTTTCCTTGTGAGGATTCTTCGGGAGAGGCTCCTTCGGATGGCGGAGGAGCTCTGCCACACCAGCCTGGGCATCACCTATGCGCAGGCGCTGGGATACTCGCTGGCGGCGCTGCTAGGTTGCGGGCTGTGGCTGTGGGCGTGGGGCCGGTGCTTGCAGCCGGGGCCGTGGCGGCTGGCTGCCGCCGCTCCGGTGGTCGCCCTCAACTTTGCGCTGCCCAAGCTCTTCTGCCGCTGGGAGGACTCCACCACCATTGTGCTGATGAGGTGAGGATCGCATCCGGGTGGGGGGCGTGGCATCCACTCTGCCATGGCGTTCTGGTGACACGGCACAAACCCCTTCTCTGCCTTCCCTCCCTGCAGCTTCAACATCATGTGGCTGTCAACCATGAAGGCAAGGCATGCTGGCTGGGCTGCCTGTTGGTGTGCATGCCTATTCGTCACCACACCCCGCTCCCTGCCTCCCCACCTTTCCTGCCGCTGCAGGTGTTCTCCTGGGCTGTCAACCGCGGCTCGCTCTGCATGCAGCCCTTCTCGCCCTCCCAGTTTGTCGCCGCCTACATCTTTCCCATCACTCCCCTGATTGGCAGTACCACAGGCTCCCCTCCTCTGTCCACCACAGCCACCGACGGCATGCCCGCCGAGCCGGTCGCCGCCGCCGCCACCGACAGCAAGGCGGCCAACGGCAGCGGCAGCAGCGGTGGCGATGGGGATGGTGCGGCGCAGGCTGCCCAGCCCCGCGGCGCCAGCAAGGGCAGGCTCAGCGAGGACGCCGGCAGCCTGAATGCCATGCTGGCAGCCTGGCTGGCCAAGAATGCTGGCATTGCCTTCCTGGTCTGGCTGCTGCAGCACCCGCTGCCGGGCCTGTTGGAGTCGTTTGTGTACGGTAGGCGCAGTGCCCGCTCAGCTTTTGCCAGCAAGGAGAGATCCGCTAGAGCCGCAGCAGAGCCCACTCGAGCCTCAGGCGTGCTCCCGCTGCCCTGCTCTGCTCCCCCAGGCCTGGCCCTGTACGCCCTGCTGTCTCTCATCATGGACGGCCCCGCCGCTCTGGTCATCGGCGCCACGGGCCTGCGTGTGTCGCCCCACTTTGACCGCCCCTGGCGCTCCACCTCTGTCGCCTCCTTCTGGTCCAAGCGCTGGGACCTGGCGGCAGGCAACACCCTGCGCCAGCTGGTGTACGACTCGGTGGTGGATGGCAGCCTGATGGCGCCGCCAGCGGGAGTGCCGCAGGCACGCCCCACCGCGCTGCGCCAGTTAGTCGGCTCTCTGGCCTCCTTTGGGGCCAGTGGGCTGTTCCATGAGTTTATCTTTTGGTGAGGCGGGCTGGGCTCACTCACTAGCTGGCTGGTGTGCCGTCTGTCGCAGTTTGCCTGACCGAAGGTTGTCGGGATGCCAGTGGCGCTGCCCTCCACCTCACCAGCTGGAGCTGCCGGCCTGCTGTGGGTGCAGGTACCTGACCGGCCACACCACCCGCGGCGTCTGGCTCTCCTTCTTCCTGGCCCAGGCGCCCATCATCGTGGCCGAGCGCCTGGCGCTGTCGGCGCTCAAGCGCCGCGGCATCCTGCTGCCCGACTGGCTGCGCGTGTGCGTGTCCATGCTGCTGGTGGTGGCCACAGCCCAGCACCTGTTCTGGGCGCCCTGCAAGAAGCATGGCGTGGCCGACAGTGTGGTGAACAACGTGCACCGCGGAATCCAGGGCACCATGAAGAGCGCCGGCCTCATTGCCCGAGCCTGAGCGGAGCAGAGTCCCTGTGGGGCATGCACCTGCCCCTGCACGGGCCAGCCTGGCAGTTATTTTTCAACCCCATGGGTCAAGCAGGCAGTCAGGCTATCCAGCTGAGTTTTCTGAATGAAGCGCACTTGGCGCCCTTATCACTGTGACTACCTTGCACAGCTGGCCCCTTCCCCCAATTGTAACTGCTGCTGCTCTGCAAGCCAACGTGCCGTGAGGGACAGGGCAGCTGCAGTGCAGCCTGGCACTGGCCGGGGGCACTCGTATGCTTTGTGTGTGGGGACTAGTAATTTTAAGTTACATGAGGTGAACGGAATTGGGGGCACAAGATTATAGTGAGCTGGGACAGAGTGCATACTGGGAATGGCACTGGACGTATGTAGTGTGTGTAGTAATGTAGCAGGTTCTGAGCTTGTACGGTAGACGCTAGTAGGGAAGGGACAGGCAGGGTAGGGTAGGGCAGGGGGGCACGATACAGACAGATTCGCGCGGGCACAGGCCAAGGTTCCTGTGTGTTGCCCTGTCTGTTGACAAAAGTGTGCACACCACTGGTATGTGTGTTATAAAAGGAGGCGAATTTAATGAATTCCAGGTGAAATTGAGTAGTTTTGGCAGTGACACACCGCTAACACAATGTCGCCGTGGCCGGCCACGGCGCCATGAGCAGCCAGCAAGGCGGCCCACCGAGGGCCACCTATGGGCTTGGCCTAGCCGAACTAGGCATTGAGCGGCACCAGCCGCGCGCGCAGCATCTGCGTCAGCTGGGCATCGTCCATGGCCGCCAGCTTGGCGCTGTACCGGCTCAAGTGGCGCAGCAGGTAGGCGTACTTTCCAGTCATCACCGCCGCACCCACCTGCGGCAGGCAGCAGGTCGGGCCAGGCGCGCTGAGGTTTGAAACACATGCCCGCGTGGGGGCTGCGCTGTGCACACGGATCCCGCGCTGCAGCCAGCTAGCCACTGCCATGTGTCCCGCTGCCCTGCGCCTCCCATCCACACGCACGCGCCCCACTCGCCCACCGCACAGCCAGACCTGGAAGAAGTGGATGCCCACAAAGCACAGCGCGTCGTGCGCGGCGTGCTGCTCCAGCGTGGCCACCATGCGGCCGGGCATCTCGCTCCAGTGCAGGCGGCCGTTGAGGTGGTGCAGGATGTGGTAGCCGTCATTGTAGGACAGGCGGTTGTCGTGCACCTGGGGCAGGGGGGCAGGGCGGCACGGGGCGGCACAGCTTGGCATGGCATAGCGTGGCACAGCGTGGCACAGCGCGCTGGTCGAGCCCAGCGGGGCACAGCGGGGTGAGCGCAGCACAGGCAGGTGGTGCGACAGGTACCAGGCGCTCGGCGCAGGCGCGGCGGCCTGCGCCTGGCTGGGCAGGCCGGGGTGGCGGGCGGGCAGCGGCGCGGGCGCGTGCGCCCTGCAGCCTCACCCCGGCGCAGTTGTATGTGAGGCGGTAGGAGTCGTGTGGGTGGGTGGGGTCCACAAAGATGTGCTGGCTCCAGCTGCGGGGCAGGCAGGCGCGCAGCCAGGCCGGTCGGTGGCAGAGGCACGCCGGCGCGACAGGACGGAAGGGCGGGGCCCGCGGGGATCCAGCCAGCCCCTGGCACAAGCAAGCAGACATGCGGCGCTGGAGCTGCTGCCGGGCGGGCGGCCCTACAACAAGCCGGGCGCCTCACTTTCCGAACATCAGCGCCAGGCTGGTGATGAGGTAGGGCAGGAGCAGCACCCAGATCGTGGCGCGCGGGTTCAGCTTCCAGGCAGCTGCCGTCGCGCCAAAGCACGCCGCCTCCGCCACCAGGCTGCCCGCCAGCAGGCCCCAGCGCCGGTACTGCACGCATCTCGCGGGCACCTCCACCCAGCCGCCCACCGCAAAGCGCAGCCAGTAGAGCAGGAATGCGGGGAAGCTGTCCCGCTGGTAGTGCTCCGTGCTGCTGGCATCGTGCGCGGCGCAGTTGTTGCCGCAGTGGTGCATGAGGCAGTGGTGCAGGTAGTACATGCCTGCGGGGGCAGGGAAGGGGAGGGCGCTTTGCACGTGGCGTGTTGGAGCGGGAAAGCGGGCGGGCAGCGGGCAGGCAGGGAGGACAGAGGGCAAGCCTCGCAAGCCGGAGTGGCAGGCAGCAGGGCAGCCTCCCCACGGCTGCACACACCTGATGGCACGCCAAAGATAGGGGCGTACAGCACCGGTGCCACGAAGTTGAGAGCGCCCAGACCTGCGGCAAGGAGGGCAGCATGTGAGCATCGGCATCAGCCACGCAGCAGCGGCAGCAGCGGCTGCCAATCGCACTGAGCTGCAGCACAGCCAGGTGGAGGCGGCGGCGCCGGGCTGCCCACCGACTCACCCCGCCTGAACAGCCGGCGGTGCTGGGAGTAGTGCAGGGAGAGCATGAAGCGGCCCAGGTACGCCACGCAGTTGGCTACCAGGTAGGCGGCCCCCAGCCAGTGCGGCAGCGGGCGCGTGGCTGTTGGGAAGAAGCAGAAGAGGGCCACCGCCGCCGGCACCGTGGTGAGCAGCACATTTAGGTAGAGGAAGAGGATTGGCAGGTCACGAGAGTCTTCCAGCAGGGCTGCCAGAGGCTTGTGCAGGCGCACGGGGGGGGCGAAGAGGAACTCGGCGCGCAGCGCGTCGACATCAGACTGCGCCGCCGCCACCAGCTTCTCCGTCTCGGCGGGGTCCAGCAGGCTGCCGCCGTCGCCCGCCTGTGAGCCGCCGCCGCCGCGCGGCTCGCGCTGCGGCGATGGCTGGCGGTCTCCGCGTCCTGTTCCCATTTCAAACGGCTAACCCTTAGCCGGGGTTATGGCAAAGCTGATCTTGGGCGGCAGAGCGCAGACAGCGAGGAGGGCAGGGGTGATTGACGCTGAGAATACAGCGCTCAGTTGGTGCCGATATGGGCCTGATGGGCTGGTGCATCGGCCTGTATGGCGCTGGCAGTACACATCCCGCCAACCGCTTGCACAGGCGGCCGCCCTTGCGCATCACTTCAAAATTGAAATCGAGAGTTAGCCGCTATGTATTGCAGCAGGCCTTACGATCGGTGACTGCATCAATAAAATTCACCCAGTTGGGGCAACAATTGATGGAGATGATGCTGCAAGCCGCCAGCCTTCACCCCAGCGCAGCCTGGAGCAGCGGGAGCACTTGGGTGCAGCCATTCTGCAGTGCCATGCTGTAAGGAGTCAGTCCATTTCCGTCCAGCACATCAGCCGGCGCGCCAGCCTCCAGCAGCTGGGCTACAATTGCAGCCTGGCCCTCCTGGCAGGCAAAGTGCTGCAGCAGGCGTGGGGGCGAGCACACGCGTGGGGGGCAGCAGCGGTGGCATTATTCTGTTGCAGCCGCTGCCAAGCTGCCCATGCATTGCTCACGCACGCTAGCGGCGGCCCGGAGACGCTCCCCCCACCCCTAGATTACACTCACCAGCGGCGTCTGTCCCATCATGTTAGCGGTGCCCGGGTTGGCGCCCCTTGCTAGCAGCTGCGCCACCGCTTCCGCCGACCCCGGCTGGCAGGTGCCGCAGGCAAAGTAGAGGGGGGTGCACCCATAGACGTCGGCCGCGTTGGGCGCCGCCCCCGCCGCCAGCAGCAGCGGCACGTTGGCCGCATTCTGCTGGCAGGCGCAGATGAGCGCGCTGCCGCCAATCCTGTCTGCACAGTTCACCTCCGCGCCAGACTCCAGCAGCCGCTGCACCGTCGCGGTGTCGCCAGAGGAGGCATACATCAGGGCTGTGCGGCCTCCGGGGCAGGTCTGGTTGACGTCGGCGCCTGCCCCAAGCAGCAGCTCAACAACCTCGCCCTGGTTGAAGGCGGCGGCGGCCATGAGAGCGGTGCGGCCCTCCTCGTCGGTCCCATCCACTGCCGTGCCTGCCGCAAGCAGCTGCTTCACCCGGGCCACTGATCCCTGCATCGCTGCATCGACGAGCGCGGCCATTGTGCGACGGAGCGGGCTGCCTGCACGCAAGGGGCCCAGCACCGGGCGGCGGGAGGGCGGTGGGCGGTGCTGGCAGAGTGGAGCGGGAGGGGTCTGTGCTGCAATTCGATCATTACGTTCATCACTGCGCGTTGCGGGGTGTCTGGTGTAGAATGCAAAGCCCTCACCGCTTCAATTTCGAACCAGGCGCTAAGGAGAAGAGCGTTTCTGCGTTCCCTTGGTGGCGATTGCAGTTCTGCAGCGCACTGGAATGCTTGTGTCGACCAGACGGCGGCTTATCAGGCTGTATGCCCAGGCTGTACACCGCCGCCTCCGGTCGTCGTCCCGCCTGAACACCATTGCAGGGCGCGTGGCTATGGGGCTTTACACCATGAAACGCGGGACACCACATCAAATTCACGCCAGTGGACAGCTCCTGGTGTCGCCCCAGTGCTCCCAGTGTGCTGGCAGCGGCTCCGCAGCGCGGCGAGAGGCTGGCCGGTGGGATGTGCACTGCAGCCTTGTGCTTGACTTCCCAGGTGCAGCATCCATACCCTGGCATGCCACATTTCGATGCAAGGTCCATGTTTCTGCCTCCCTTGATTGATGTTAAGCTTCCCGCCCACTTACCCGCCTGCGCAGGCAGCTGGCGGTAGCGATTGTGGTGGCATCGTGCTGAGCGGCAGGAAGCGCAGCAGGTGGAGCTGGTTGGTGCAGGTGGTTGCAGCACCTTGCTGCTACCACAACTTGTGGAATGATGCCATGCAGGGCAACAATGCAAGTCATGGCCAAGTGGCAAGAGGGCGCCTTAAGAGGTGCTCACTCCGCTGCTGCCGGCGGGCACATGGTTAGTGCTGGCCCCTCAGACCGGAAGCCGCCGGAGGGTCTGGAATTGTGAACCAGCACGCCATGTGCAGACTGGGTGGGGTATCGCTAATGAGCGCCCACCTCAGGAGCACCCACGTGCCCAGTTCCGCCAGCTGGCCTTGGGCCACCCTTTCCCCTTAGGGGACAGGAAGCTATGTACATGAATGCTGCATACACTCATTCGGCTCAGTTGTAGACGGCCCGGCTCACCTTTCTCTAGCTCGCTTGCCTGCCTCTTGTCTCCTCTGCGCACTGCCACGATGGCGCACCCCTAGGTCGCCCTGCTGCTCGCCCTGTGCCTGCTGCTGACTGCCGCAGACGCACGGCAGACCAGGTGAGAGGGGAGCGGGGCATTGGGAACAGCTCTAGGGTTGGAGCGCCACTTGGCACGGGTGCCATGTAGCCCGGCATGTCTTGCGGAGGAGCCTCTGCTTGGCTCACAGAGCTGGTCCGCTCCACAGAAAACCGTGCGCCGCGGAACCCGGCGGAACACCAGCAAACAAAATGTTGCCGCCCGCCCGCCGCCCGCCCTTGCGCGCAGGGCGTCGCTGGGCCGCCGCCGCCTGCGTGCCAGCGCCCCCTCCCCCGCCCCTATCCCCAAGCCCATCAAGATGACGCACGAGGAGCTGTGCGAGCTGCTGGCCTCGGCCCCGCCCAACGCCAGCCTGCTGCTGGCTGCCGACCCCGGCGTATTCAGCGGAGTGCCAGAGGTGCGCTTCCTGCTGGAGAACGCAAAGGTGGAGGCCGACAAGGTCGGCCGCTCCGCCAGCTGCCCCTCTGTGGCCGTGGGCACCCTGCTGGGTCAGCCCGCCATCATGGGCACCACCGGCATCGGCCCCCCCGCCGCCTCGGCCTGCACCGCGGAGCTGCTGTCGTGCGGCGCCGCCATCGACATGCGCGAGGTGGTGTGGCTGGGCACCTCGGGCTGGTCGCCGCAGCCCGGCGGCGTGCTGAACGCGGACGACTGCTCGGAGGCCAACCCCAGCACGGACGTGACGCGGGTGGGCGACATCTGCGTGTCGCCCTTTGGGGAGGGCTGGTGCTTCAAGGCCAGCTGGACGGAGCAGGCCAGGTGGGCGAGCCGAAGAGCCAGCGGGCCGCCTGCTGGCGGCGCTGCATGCTCATCCAGCTGGGCTGCTGGGAACAGGGTGGCTGGGAGGGCAGGCCGCACAGGGCAGCTGTACCAGGGTCGGGGTGGGGCAAGGAGGGGCAGGCTGTGCAGCGAGCTGCGCATGGCTGCTGTCGAGCCGCGCCTGCTCGCGCTCAAGCCCTCACACTCCACCCCCCTGCCTCCCTGCCCCCGTGGCCTGTCCCGCAGCGGCTTCCCCAACCAGTGCTTCCAGCCGCCGGTGGACCCGGGCCCAGAGGCCGACTTCCTCTTTGGCTACTGCATGTTTGCCAACGCCTCGGACGCCAGCCTGGCGCTGGCCGACGAGCTGGTGGCGGCTGCCAAGGCGGCCTCCTACTCCGCCCGCCCCGCCAGCCTGCGGACGAGGAGCTGTACTGGAGCGAGATGCAGAACGGCACGGGGGTGGCGTACGGGTACGACGCCGCAGCGCCGCCCAAGGTGCGCGACTACACGGAGTGCGCTGAGGTGGCGTCGGAGAGCTTCTGGAGCGGTGAGGGGGTGGTGGCAGGAGGGAGGGAGGGCGGGTGCAGGAGCGGGGGCGGGCAAGGTGGCGGCGCAGCCGAGGCGGGTGCAGGCGCGGCGGGACAACGGCGGCGCACGGCAAGCACACCCGCCCACCCTGCGCGCCCGCTCCAGCGCCAAGCCCCTCGTCCCCTGACCTGCCCACGCGCCCTTGCCCCTCCCCCTCTGCTGCAGCGCACCCCTGGGACGCCCAGGCCCGCTCCTTTGTGGCTCAGCTCATCACAACGTCGGGTGTCGCCAACGTGACGCAGAGGGATGTGGTGGCGGTGTCGGCCATGGAGGCCCGCGGCTTCCTCACAGCCATCTACAAGTGAGGGCCGGGGGCTGCGTGTGTGTGTGGGTGTGCGGCAGGGACAGGGGCTGTGGTGCTGGCTGTGCCTGTGCGGCTGCACGGGCACATGTGTGTGAGGTTGGGGCCCGCCTGCACCCCACAAGCTTGAGCCCACCATCTCTCAGCCGCTCCGCCCGCCCGCCCAGCCAGGCTTGCAACGCTGCCTGTGGCACAGGCTGCTCGCCGGGCACGCCGCCGCCGCGGCGCGACCGACACGCCTGCCCGCTGCGCCTGCCCGCCCCCCGCTGCAGCCATAACGCCAACGCCGAGGTGTACCTGCCGCACGCCATTGTGCGCGCCGCCTCCAACCTGGACTCAATCATGCCCGTGGCGCCCTCCCCCGATGAGCCGGGCGTGTGGCTGGCGCAGCCGCTCATCAACGAGGACGTGTCTGTGGGATGTGAGCCCGCCGCCTGCCGCCGCTGGTGCTGGTGTGAACCCGCCGCTGCTGCAGAAGGCCGGGCCGCGCCCGCAGGTTGCAGCGCTGCAGGTTTAGGCCTGCCATTTCCGCTGCTGCCGCTGAACGCCGCGCCCAACCAGAGCGCTCCACAACTGTTCTCGGCTTGCCCCCGCAGACGCCTTTGCAATCGGCACCTCCTCATCTGCCGTGCTCAACATGTTCCGCCTGCGCTGCCTGGACGCCGGCGGCAGCGACGCGGAGTGCGCCTTCAAGATCGTGCAGTGATGCCATCGTGGGATGGCTGCCTGGCGTGGCGAGCTGCCCAGGCTGCCGCCGCAGCCTCTGCTGGAGGATGCGCGCCTCAACGATGTCACAGACCTCAGCTGCTTCTGTTGCCGGCCACACTTGTCACTACGCCGCTTCAACACATAAAATCCAACCCGCCGCACACTACCGACCCGCCTGCACACCAGACCCTTTCCATTCTACCTCCTTTCAATTAATGACCCTACCCTCCGTTGACACTCCTCCTTGCTTGGACGTCACATCAATCTATATTGCTCCCATGTACAGCCTGCATTGACACCTAATGTCAGCAGGCGGGGCGGTGAGTTCCCGCATGCATATGCGCAGGCGGGCACGGCTCCCGCCCCAAAACCTGGCAACCAATGCCAGCTGGTACTGCGACGTGACGCGGTCTGATGCCGGTGCCAGGGAGCCCAGCCCGGGCGCCACAGCAGCGCAGGCCTGAGCCCCAAAGGGCGGCTGCACCAGCCGCCAGCAGGCCAGCTGCCGGCACGCATTCCCATCCACAGCTGCTGTGTATCGTCTTCTGCCACCCGGCCGCCCGCCCACTGCCGTGCCTGCTGCCACAGCTCCATCCCAACCTGTGCCAGCCTGAAGTATTCTGCATTGTGTGTTCAGCATAGTTACCTTCTTATGCAGGTGCTGATATCATGTGTAGCGTTCATTTAGGGTGGGCAAGCAACAACGCTGCAAGCGCCGGTGGCAGGTGCACAAGGGGGAAGCACGGGGGGCAGTAGTGCATGGTACAGGAAAAATGGAGACATACAGGGGCGCTAGAAGACAAGGGTGCCGCCACCGGGGTGGGGACACAAGACAAGGGTGGGAACAACGGACGAGGCAAGGGCGGAGACCAATGCCGAAGCTAGGGTGGAGGGGCGCATGGCCAGCTGCAACAGGAGTGGCAGCGATAAGCGAGGCGGGTGCACGGGGCTGCTGCAAGCATAAAAATGGGGGGCAAAACACGGGCATGCATGCTTGTAGGGCAGAAAAATGGCGGGGGTGTTGTATCATGAATGGTGGGGGTGTTGTATCATGTTGGGAG
>NW_005435082.1:783458-788672 GCF_000147415.1 Chlorella variabilis | reverse complement strand
GCGCTTGGCTGCGCGCTCCGCCTCGCGCGCCGCCTGCAGCGTGGGCAGCATGCTCTCCCCCATCTTCTCGGCAAAGCCGCGGAAGGGAAGGCCCTGCAGGGCGGGGCAGGCAGGCGGAGGAGGGGAGAGGAGGCAGCGCGCGTGAGTGTGTGCGTGTACATGCGTGCGTTGCGCGGGGGAGAAGACGAGGCTGCTGCCGCTGTGCGCCAGCCGCACATCCCGGACGCGGCGCAGGCGGCCAGCGGCGCGTGCAGGCGGCGGCGGCGCGCCTCGAATGGGTCGAACACACCCTGCTGCCGCCCCTGCGCCTGCGGCTGCTGCGTCAGCTGCGGCATCTCCAGCGCATTCTTGGACGGGATGTGCAGGCTGCCCCCAATGTGCATCTGGAAGCTCTGCAGGGGGGTGGGAGGCAGCAGCAGCACGGGTGTGAGGCGCGCGACTGCAGCAGCAGCGGCGTGCAGGCAGCCGAAGTTGGCTTGCGGGGCGGCCGCAACGGCGCCGCCACCTGCCGCCGCCGTCGCCTGGCACTCCCTCCGGGGCCCAGCACACACACCAATGCCTGCGCGGCGGCTGGCGCCGTGCGCACGGCCTGGCGAGCAAAATTGTGCCCCCTGGGTACTGGGATGCAAAGAGGTTTGTCTGACACAGCGATGGCAGCAGCGCCCACCTTGGTGGCCTTTTGGCGCGATGCCAGGGGCAGCGGGTCTGCCTGGCCTGCAGGTTGCTGCTCGCAAGGCAGCGGCACAACTGGCGCCGCAGCCGGCTCTGCCTGCAGCTCGAAACGAGGGAGGCGGCGGAAAGCGGTTTGTGAGGGCTGCAGAGGCACGGACATGGGGTGGACGGGGCCCTCGACACCCTGCTTGGCGCTCACCAGGGGTGCAGCGCACAGTCGGGGCGGCATCAGGCTCCAAGCCTTCACCAGCGTCGCGCTGGCCGGGATTGCTGCCTTGCGAGCCACGGATGTCGCCATGATGCCTAGGGGAGGGAGGGATGGGCGCGATCGGGCCCTGCAGCGCTCCAAGAGCTCGGCTAGCGTCCTTGTTGGACAATCTCCGCTAGATTCTGCTCGCGCTGCCGGCCCGCGTGTTTCAGTCTGTTCCGAAGTGTGTGCCTTGATCCTGGAGGGGAGCGCCTGAGCGCAGCCCACTGCGTGTCACCAGCAGCCGAAACCATGAATCGCGCCGTCCTTGCACGTCTCGTCGTCCCTGCCACGTTTGGGGGTGTGGCGTTCGGCTTCTGGTACACCGTGGCGCACGGCAGGAGCCCCTACGCCGACCTGCGGGCCTGGGCAAAGGGTGCGCCGATGGGGCTGTGGGGGCGGCAGCTGCTGTCTCTAAACTGGCTGGCAGTGCCCGTCAAGCGCCCCAGGCAGCCCGGGGCGGCGCCCTGGACGGGCCCCCACCGCGTCGCCCGAGTCCTGCACCGTCCCGCCTCCCGCCGCCTTTCGCTGTGGGCTGCACAGTCTCTGAGCTCCTGAATTCACGTTTCCCCTGGCGCGCTGCCTGCCTGCGTGCCTGTCTGCAGGTCACACTGCAGATGAGGAGCAGCCACTGAAGGCTGTGACCCTCAAGCTGCGCTGAGGCGGCAGCAACCGCAACGTGGCGGGCGAGAGCCCCACCACGCCGCCTCAGACCCCACGTCCTGTCAAGCAAGGCGGGCCCCTTTGCAGCGTGCGCGCGTGGACCCCTGCCCGCCATCACTTTCACTGTGTCGATTTGATTCCCCTCCGTCTGAGTCGACTCTCCGCTCCCAAGGCTTTTCCACCTGCCCCCTTCCGTTTTACCTCCTGCCGAGTGCGGTTCCGTTGTCGGTCCGCAAGAGATCGCACCTGAAGCTCCGATCTTTTCCATGCCACGCGCTGGCCGATCCCTTTTCTGACCATGGCTGCAGCCCTCCCAGTTTTCTGCTGCAGCCCGCGCCGTTTTGAGCCGAGCGCTCCTGCCGAGAGCTACTTATGCCACTCCCGCCTCCCCTGCTTTTTCGAAGGCTGATGCCTGTTTTCCTTTCTATGAACCCAATGAACGATTCTGCCTCCCCAGTTTTCCTCCTCTGATTACCACCCTTCGTGTGAGAAGAGCGCTCCGGTGGAGAGCCCGCCCCATGCGACCCTGCTTCTCTCGCACCCGCCGCTGACGCGGCGGGGCACCTGTTTCTGATCCAACTGCTTTGCCCCCCCGACCCGAAGTTTTCCTGTTCCCATGCGGCCGCCCCCTTTTGCCTTCAACCAGAAGAGCACCTGTAGAGAAGAGCCTGCACAACATTCTCAGCCGTTTTTCGCCCGCCGCTGACGCGGTGGCTGGCTGTTCCTCAACCTCTGCCTTGCCCATCCAAGTTTTCCCACCACTCCTGCCTTCCTCCTTGCTGGCACTCCAAGCCAAGCGCTCCCCTGTAGCGGGCCCAGCTGCTCCCAGCTGCTGCGGCTCCTAGGTGTGCCGCCCCCTACACGGCGCACGCCCTGTTCCCGCCACACCAAATGCTGCCTGTTATGTATGTGGAGGTAGCCCCACTTTGCCTTGCCCAGACCCTTCAGATCAGATGCGGCTTGATGCCGCGCTGACTTTGCCAAACAGATATGTGTATTTATCCTACTAGGCTCCAGCCCTTGCACCAGCTGTCTCCTTGCGAGCAGACCCCTTTTTTGCGACTGCCACCTGCTCCCAACCCCCCTCGCCTTGTACCACCGCTCGTCATTCTTCATGCGGCTCTGCTTGCCCTCCCAAGTCTGCTGCCTGTGTCCCCCCGCTGCCGCGTGTCGCTGAGCTCACGAAACCAACCTGCTCTGCCCTGTGGCCCCGTCGTGCTCGTCTCCGGGAACGGAGATTAATGTGTTGCAGACATTGTAAAGCAGCCAACAAGATCCGAGATTGGCATGCAATGAAAGGGCAAGAGCAGGGGAGTGCTAGAGGGGTACAAAGGTGGGCAGGGATGCGTTTGAGCATGGCGAGAGGGTACATACAGAGTGACGCTAGGGGAAACCGCTAGGTAGGTGGTCAAGTGGCTGCCGTGTCCTGGCAGCAGCACAAAAAATGAGAGAGATGGGCCAAAACAACAAAATTTCTTTTTGGCAGGCGCCCGCCGCTGCAGCAACGCTCGGCGCCAGCTGGGCGCCGCAGCTGCCTGGCGCTGTCAGGCTCACATCATGGTGGACCGCAGGCGCTTGACCAGCTCCGACTGCCGCGCATCCTCCCGCATCGCGTCGCCCGCCATGGCGGTGACGGAGAAGCTGCCACGCAGCGGGGCCAGCCAGCCCTGCAGCGACGCCGCAAAGCCCTCAAACACCGGGCGCAGCCGGCTGGGCACCTCCTCTGCAGGCAGGCAGGCGGGCAGCAGCGGGCCGCGGTCAGGCGTGCGCAGGCTGGGGCTCTGGCCAAGGCTGCGGTGCCGCCGCTGGCCTGCTGGAGCGCAGCAGGTGCTGGCTTGCGCCAAGGCAGCAGGGCAGGCGGCGGGCGGCAAGGCTGGGCTTGGGCCTGGGAACCGGCAGCGGCGCTGGGCAAGCGGCAGCCAAGGTGGCAAAGGAAAGAAAGCTGCCGCTCACCCGAGGTGTGAATGTCGAGCTGCCTGGCGGTGGTGGCCACCAGGGCGCCGGTGCCCCACAGCGCCAGGATGGTGCCCCACATCATGGCCCGCCCCGGGGTGAACTTGGGCAGCAGCCTGCGGGGCGGCGGGCAGGCAGGCAGGCAGGCAGGGTGAGGCACGCGCCGGGGAGCGGGAGGCAGGCAGGCTGGCAGGCAGGCAGGCAGCAGCCGCCCCCGGTGCAGGCATGCGAGGTACCGCCCTCCGCCGCGGGCTGCCGAGTGCGGCTGCCCGCCGCACCACCAGCCAGCCCAGCCCCACTGTAGCGGCAGGCACGCAGTGCGCATGCACGCCACCCTCCGCGCTGCGCCCCGCACCTGTAGCCAGCCATGGTGGGCGTCTCCATGGCCGCCGCCTGGATCTTGCGCAGGCGCAGCTCCTCGTAATAGGAGGCGCGCGGCGGCGGCTCCTGCGCCAGCCGCTTGCCGTCCGCCACTGCAGGGAGGGGGCCGCGGGGCGGGCGGCGGCAGCTCGGGCGGGCGGCTGGGGGGCGCCGGGGCTGGCCGGGGCTGGCCAGCGGGGTGCGCAGTGCCGGGGCTGGCCGACGGGATCGCGCGGGCTGGCACATTCGCTGGCGGTGGAGCCTCGCGACCTCGGCTGCTCGTGTGTGCCAGGCACAACAAAGAGCCACCCCCTGCAGTGCAGCCCTGTGCACCCCCGCCAGCCGCCTGCCCACCCACCTGAGAAGATGGAAGCATCGTCGATGGACCAGCGGGCTCGGCCCAGCGAGATCTGCGTCCCCATCTGCATGTAGCGCTTGTCGTTCCAGCGCGGCGCTGCAGGCCAGCAAAAGGGGGCGGCCAGGCGGCAGGCAGGTGATGAGTGAGCGACAGGCGGGCGCGATGCGCGGGGGGGTGGTCTGGGGGGGAGCCTGGCGCAAGGCTACCACGGATGCGCGCTGGTGATCAGGCCAGGGGGGAGACCCGCAACCGACATCTGCCAGGCCAGCAGATGAGCAAGGCCAGGCAGCGGCGGCCTGGTGTGTGGCTTGCCTGGCACCAGGCCCGGCCTGTGCTGGTACACGTACTCCTTGCGGCGGTTGACCACCTCTGTTGGTGGCCCGCTGGCGGCGCTCCCCTCCTGCGCGCGCTGCGCGGCCTCCAACACCGCGCGCTCCACCTTGCCCTGCGGGGAGAGGGGCAGGAAGAGGGGAGCGGCAGCGGCGGCTCGGCTTGGTGTGCTTGCGGGGCCAGGTACCGGGGATGCCTGTGGCGAGCCCCGACAGGCTGTGCAGGTGGCCAGGGAAAGGCAGGGGCCGCAGCTAGCGGGCAGCAGGGGGATGGGAGGCAGGCGGCGGCAGGGGTAGTAACGGCGGCGGCGGCCACGGCGGGCCCGTTGCCTGCGCACCTCCTGCACCATCTTCTCCAGGTGCCTCATCACCGCCTGGCTGCCCTCGGTGGCGAACCAGTGGCCCTCGGCGGCGCGCTGGCGGGAGGCAAACGCGCCCAGCGCGGCCATTGTGCAGGGAGCGGCAGCGGTCGAGCGGCGGCGAAGATAGGAGGCCACCCACGCAAGAACCTCAGACGCAGAGGGGTTTGCGAGTCGTCCAGGGGGGGGGGCAGGGATGTGTGCCAGGAAGCGAGAAACGGGCGAGGGAGGCTGGGGGCGGCCGGGGAGGCGGAGGGCAGCAGATGACCGATG
>NW_005435082.1:778549-783303 GCF_000147415.1 Chlorella variabilis | reverse complement strand
CCTTAAGGCTGCCGCCCCCTCCAGGAGGTCCAGGCAGCCTGATCGTGGGCCATCAGCACGGCAGCTGGGCCGCAGGCTTTGCCCTCGGCCCGCCGCCAACCCCTGCAGCGCCTTGCATCAATGCTTCCAGCTCGAAGGCAGCGCCCCAGCCGCCAGCCCAGCCCACACACGTTTCTGGGTCGTGCCAGGGGCGCCCGCAGGCGCCCCTGCACGGCGCTGCCAGCAAACCCGCGAACGCGCCGCCCACTTCCCCCCATTGCTAACCTCCAACGGCGCCCCGCTCCTCCCTCTGCTGCAGACACCCACCCAGCCACCATGGTGCTCTCCCAGAACATCTCCGTGTCCCTGTCCATCCTGTCCCTGGTGGCCCTGGTCGGCGCGGGTGTGGCTGTTGGCTCCGGCGTGGGTGAGTCGCGCCGCCGCACCCGCAGCCGCAACGGGACAACCCGCCCCCACCCCTAAATACCCCCTTGCCTGTTTGGGTTTGTGCCAGGCCTCTGCCTGCCTGCCCCCTGGCCTGCTCTAACGCAGCAGGCAAGGCCTCGTGCTGCCGCCCAGGCTCGCCGGGCTCCTCCCTTGCTCGCATAAGTGCCTCATCCTCGCCCGTCCCGCCTCATCTGCTGCAGGCATGATGTCCATGGCGGCCCTGGAGCAGGAGAAGCAGCAGCAGCAGGTGGCGGCGCACAGCCCCCTTGAGAAGGTGGTGGTCAGTCGCAGCTTTGCCGCCTCTGGCCAGCACCAGTAAGCAAGGAAGCTGCTGCTGCAGGGCCACCACGCGCACGATTACACACGCACGGCCCCAGCCCCACCTCCACCCGCCCCCATCACTAGCAAACCCCCAATCCCGACCCGGGCCATGCCGCCTCAGCCCTGCCGCGGACCCCCCGGAACGACCATACGGCGCCCCCGCCCCACCGGCGGACGCCATCTATCCTGTTCACCCCTCCCCTGCAGCGCCCCATCGCATTGATTTTAATCATGTACTCCAATCCCTCTACCGAAAGCACTTTGTTGCCCAGTCCCCAGCCGGGCCTGGCCCCCTTTCATGCCTCGTCTCCTCTTGGGCGCGGGGAGCCTCCGCGCCCCCACCCCCCTTGCCCGCCTTGTCCTTCCGCACATTTTCTGCTTCCGTGAGTGAATGGGCTGCATGCCCTGCTGTGCCCTGCGGGTTTTTGTCGTCAGGGAGTCGTTGTTTCGGTAGCTGTGTCGATTGCGGGCCACGTACCCATCCGGTTGTCTTGCCTTGATGGCCCATGCTGTTGTGCCCACCAATATACGAGCGATGTAACTTGACCTTGCGCCTGCCGAGCTGAGGCAGGAGCAGTGATTTGGCAGCGTGAGACAACAGGTCTGGGGGTTGGGTAAAGGCAGTTGGGCCGGATGGGCGGGAGGAGCCCTCGACCGTGCAGCGCAGTACAACGGCGGCCGCCACACCTCTCTCCCAACCCCCTGTCCTCCGCAACGCCGCAATCGTGTCCTTCCCTTCTGATTGCATCACCGCTTCCTCAAACGAGCGAGTGCACTCGCCATCACTTTGCGCCGCTCCTCGGCAAGGCAAGCAAGCACCCGGTATCGCCACACCTCTCTCCCAACCCCCTGTCCTCCGCAACGCCGCAATCGTGTCCTTCCCTTCTGATTGCATCACCGCTTCCTCAAACGAGCGAGTGCACTCGCCATCACTTCGCGCCGCTCCTCGGCAAGGCAAGCAAGCACCCGGTATCGCCGTCCTGTGCAGAATGCAGCGAGGCGAGATTCACGGGCTTGGGTGGAACGCGCCATTGCTGCACATGACCGCCCCGCAGCCTTGCCCCACCCGCCGCTGCCCGCCCGCTGTTGCTGCTGCGACCTGTGCCGTGCCGGCTTTCGCGAGAGGATACTTGCCTGACCTGTTGCTCGTACCCTGTATGCAGATCGGCTCCTTGCGCAGCCTCTTGGCCCTCACTGAGCCAGCTGCCACCAGGCAGGCCTCGCCGCCATGTGCTGGTCGCTGCGGGTGTCCCTGGCCTCGTATGCAACGGTCTGCGCCCTGTCGGCCCTGCTCTGGCGCCGCAACTGGCAGACCGACCGCTGGTTTGCGGCCTTCCTGGCCTTTGTGGGGCAGATCCAGGGCTGCGAGGTGCTGCTATGGCTGGACCAGGGCTGCCGCGGCACCAACCAGGCCGCCAGCGGGGCGCTGCTAGCGGTCATTGTGCTGGAGCCCCTGGCTCACGCCCTCATAGCCATCGCCTGCCCGCCCGCCAAGCAGCACCGCGGTGCGCAATGGGCACTGGCAGCGGCGAGCGCGGCGTTTGGCGCGGCCTTGGCCGCCGTGGCAGCGCCGCCCACGGCCGACTGGTGCTCGCTGCCCTGCACCGCGCCCGCCTGCGGCCGGCACCTGCACTGGGCCTGGACGACCCACATCAACGACGCCTGGCGCCTGGCCTTCTTCGCCCTGCTGGCAGCCCCGGTGGCCTTCATGCGGCCGGTGGCGCACGCCGCCACGGGCGCCGCCTACGCCGCCGCCACCTTTGCCGCGGCTCATTACCTGTACAACACGGGTGCGGCCTTTGAGTCCATGTGGTGCTGGCTGGCGGTGGGCGGCTACGCCATCCCCCTGGCCCTGTGCCGCCGCCCGGGCGGGAGGCCGCCGCGCCGCCGCGCCGCCCAGAGGCGGCCGGCCAGGCAACATGCAAGCTAGGTGCAGGCTAGGCCCATGGTTTTCCATCACTCTTCCTCACGCACCTGTTCCAAATGTTCAGCATTGATTTATTCATTCATGTGATGTGAGGCATACGTGCTTTGAAGCAGCAGGCCAACAGGCTGTCTAGGCGGCGGGCAGAGCTGCTCGTACAACTTTGGTCGACAAGTGCTGCAGCCGCAGGCCGTGCATGGTGCTCAGCCAGAAGCTGAACAGCCAGGTGCTAGCACTGTTTTTAGGTGGCACCTAAATAGCAGTGCCACCAGCCTCCACTGGAGGGCGCTGGCCCGGCCTGGGCTGGCGCCCTCCGTGAGCGACGAGATGAGCACACCATCACTTGACAACTTTTAGTGGCTGCCATCTGCAGCTGAGCAGAGATCTTGTCCTTGACGGTGCAGTTGCTGCGCTCCACGCAGCCCTGGCTTTGCGGCTTGCCGATGGCCCCATTGATGGCGGTCACGCCAAACGCTTGGCACAGCTCCAGGATGATGCCGGCGACAAACTCCTTGCCATTGTCAGACTGCAGCCTGGCTGGCACCTGGGTGTCCATCCAGATTTTAAAGAGCTGCAGGTGAATGGACAGGACAAACAGTGAGGATTCCGATGGTCACAGCCAGCATGGCAGCACGTGGCAGCAACGAAGGCAAAGGGGCACTGCTGCAATGCACCATGGGCAGGGCAGCGATTAGCTACCCTCATTTCCTGCCCTTGCCTCCCACGCTTTTCTGATACTGCAACAATCCAGCAGCAGATTGCCAGGCGCTCACCTGGCGGGCAACCCCATGCGGCCTTTTGGAGGCCAGCGCACGGAGCCACACGTGGCGGGTGAAGAGGTCCACATAGCTCATGATGTAGCGGTACTTGGGGTCGCGGCCCTCGCCCAGGTCGATCAGGTCCACCTTCTCACAGGGATGTGGATGGGGAGAGGGGCGGCATGGTAACGGGGGGAATCTCGCATGGAACTCAGCATGGCGGGCAGGTTTGCTGTGGGTCGGTGAGCAGCAGCCCTAAGTAAAAGCAAAATGGCTGCTCCAGCTAAGCCACACAATTGCTGTCACCAGCATGCGCACCTGGCACTGCTGGAACGCACGGTCCACCACGATGGGGTGCGGGGCAGGCTGCTCGGCAGGCTTCAGTGGTGCTTGGTCGGCACGCACGGGGCAGCCCAAGATGAAGATGCTGATCACGGCACGGTCAAACCCCTCCAGGCCGTAGAGGAAGGGCACCTTGCCGTCAGCACCAGCTGCCAGCTCAGTGGGTGCGTTCTAGGCCAGCTGCAGGAAAGGCAGCAGAGCAGCAAAGGAGGACCAGGGGAGTGCGCGGCGTGAGGGAGGGAAGGAGGGATAGATGGAGAGGAGGGCAGCGCCACCTTGGCCGTGCCGCACCCCCCGTGCTTGCTGCGATGCATCCGGTTGCTGCCTGATGCAGAGCACTCTCCAGTTGGTCTGGCGTCAGCATTGCACCCCTTGTATCACTCACATGTGTGTACAGCCTCTCCACACCGCTGAAGCCAGTCGCCCGCTCGTGGTGCTCCTTGATCACTCGGGGCAGCTCCTCGAGCGGCACCACGGGGCACCACCGCCACTCTCCGCTGCGCTTGACGCAGCGGCACAGGATCTCCTGACCGCCAGCACCCTTCAGCACCTGGAAGAACTGCAGCACCTTCTTGCTGTAGTTCTTGGCGCCGCCCTGCACTGCCGCCCCCCCTCCCGCACCCGGCCGCCGCCGGCCTGAGGGCGCCTGCTGGTCGCCCTGCTTGATCCGGATGATGCCCTCTACATCTGACTTAGTGAGAAACACATTCTTGGCGCCGTTTTGGCGCCGTTCTAAGGCATAAAGGATGACAGGTTGGTTCATAATTTTAAATTTGCGGCAGCTGCGTGGTGCGGGAGGGGAGAAATAGAAGCCTTAGAGACTCTGAAAGGCTAAGGAAAGGGAGGGATCGCGGGAGAGAGCGTGCCTGCAGGTAGGCCTCCCGATCACCGGTCCCCTCCTGGCGGGGGTCATGCATCCCCCACCCATCATGCATTTCAGGCTTCATCTCCCTCAAACCTCCACCATTTCCCTCTCGTTTGTC
>NW_005435082.1:777517-778289 GCF_000147415.1 Chlorella variabilis | reverse complement strand
TTGTCGTGATCGACTCCGGGTAGCCCAAATGCCATTCTAGCGGGGCCTATGGGCCGCGACGAAGCGACCAACTCTGGTGGCAAAGGCAGCAGTCTCGGCGTGTCTGCCAAACGCCTGAAAGGCGGCACCAGCAAGTCCCAACACAAGCATGTTACAGCTCTACTGCAAAACTGGGACAGAGTCACCAAGGCGCATCCTGACCTGCGGGGCGTTCTGCTGTTACAGTCTGCATACTCCAACAGCAATGGATGGGCTAGAACGCACAATCTNGCCGGCATGGGCCCACTGCTGAAGGCTCTCTTGGTGGAGATAGTGGCATCCGCCGGCGGGCGGCGGGTGACGCCACGCATGGTTGCCGACATTGCGGAGGGGGCGACGGCGGAGAACTTGCAGTTCCTTTTGCGAGTTCTGGAGTTTTGTACAGCTGCCGAAGTCGTGGGGGGAAAGCATGTTGAGATGATGATGAATGCTGTCACGGGCTGCAAGCTCGACGCCCCGCCAGGTGCGCCTGGTGGCCACGCTCAGCCAGCCAGTCTCTCCATGCCTTGGTCCTGCAGGCTCTGCCTGCCTTGCCTGCCTGCCTGCCTGCCTGCTCTGCCTCCCTTCATCAGTTCCTCGGCTGCCTGCTGCAGGCTTGGCAAACACCGCGTTCAAGTTTGGTAACAAGATGGGCGCGACATCCACCTTGCAGCGCACGGCAACCGGGGTGACAGATCCAGTTGAGGAGCCTGGCTCCCCTGAGCGTGATGCTGGCGGGGATGGGGGTCAGCCG
>NW_005435082.1:773438-774977 GCF_000147415.1 Chlorella variabilis | reverse complement strand
AAATCTTCTGAGAGGTAGACAGTGTTGATCACAGGGCTGGTGGGCACACAGCCAACCTGGAACGGGTGCGCTGTGACGTTCTTCTCGCCGTGCGAAGTGCACCCAAAAAATGGGCACCACGAGGGAGCCCGCCACGCCGCCAAGGCCGTGATACACTGCCGGCATGGTTCCAGTCTTCCTGAAACAGCAAAGAGTGCCGTCATGCCGGCCAGCTGTGGGCCAGCAGCGCAGTGGCTCCGTGCTGTCCAGCCGCGCCTGAACCTGCTGGATTTCTGCCGCCCGCTGCCCCGCCTGCAGCGCCGCCCGCTGCGGTGTGGTGGCCAGCATCATCTGCTCGTCCGCCTCTCTCCTGTCGTCCCAAGCATCGTGCCTGCGCTGCTGCCGCTCGCTCCACCAGCCGCTGCTGCTCGAGGTGTTTGGCCCCGCCTCGGCATGGCGCCGGCTGCGCTGCCCGGGATGATTTATAGGAGGAGCCTGACCTGGTCTTTTAGATGCCTGCCTGCGCGGCTGTTCATTGTCAAGGCGCCTCCCAGGGTTGGACTCATGCACGCTGATGTGCAGCTTGGGGGGAGTCATGAAGCATTTGGGCTACCCGGAGTCGATCACGACAAACGAGAGGGAAAATGGTGGAGGTTTGAGGGAGATGAAGCCTGAAATGCATGATGGGTGGGGGATGCATGACCCCCGCCAGGAGGGGACCGGTGATCGGGAGGCCTACCTGGTGCCTGATGAGCCAGACGAATCGGGGGAGGTGCCACATCAGCGGGCAACACATGATAGTCTGTCTATGGTCAATTGCTGAACCGTCTCAGACTGTTATGCAAGGAAGGTTAAAAGTGAAAACTAAAGGTGGAGGGTGGGGAGGCCTCCTGATGGTGCGTGGAGGGGTGCCCCGGGCCCTGCGGTGCCCGCGGCTTGGCTAGTCCGGCGAACACCCCCTCGGGCCGGTGCCGGGTCCCGGCCCGTTGTATGAGCCCCCGTGTGCCCCGTTGGTGCCCGGCCACCCCCTCTGCGACTTGTTCGCCCCCTACGACGCGGTTTGTGCGCGCCAGCCCCTCGCCCCAATTCCCGCTTCCGTGTGTCGCGGCCCCAAGCCGTGGTGCTTTCCCTTCAGCGAATTGAGACGTGGGGTGGCGTGGCTTGGCGGAGGAGCCTGTTGCCGCCGAGGGATTTGCGTTCGGGCAGGCCGCTGCTGCTGCTGCCGCCGCCGCGTGACTGGCGGCCCGCCGTCCCCCCCTCTTTACGCTAACTTCGTGCCTGCCGTTCTGGTCGTCACGCCCCTGCTCTCCCCCCCGTAACCCGCAGATGCTTGCGCTTTTGCGCTTGCCCCATCCCCCCCGCGCCCAGTCTTCCCGCGTGCCGCCTTCACCTTTGCGCCCCCCGCCCGCCCGCCTGGCCCCTCTCCCAGCTACGGTGCCGGGGTGGGCGGGCCCGCTTTCTGGTGGTGGTGGTGTGCGGGTCCTCGACCTGCCACTCCCCCCCACCGGAATGCTTGGCGCCCTTGGGCTGGTCATTGCGAGACCCTGGCCTCCCTCCCCT
>NW_005435082.1:770368-772665 GCF_000147415.1 Chlorella variabilis | reverse complement strand
CCTGGGCAGCCCGGGCCGCCCTCCCCCCCGGGCGCATGTTCGGTGTTGGAGGGGTGTGCCCAGCGATAGGAGACCCCTGAAGGCATGCGCCGAGGCCGGGAAGCGTGGTTCGGCGCTGCTGCACGCTTGGCGATTTGAACAGAACCACGTGCCGCCGAGCTGCGGCCGCAGTTTCCGGCCCACGGTCTACGGTCGCAGCCACGGGACTCGGCGGCACGGCGTTTGGGCCCAAGCTTGCTGCCGCCTCCGCCGTGCCCGGGGGGGCAGCGCGGCGGCGGCGGCGGCACGCTGCGACGCCCCCGTGCTGCTGAGCTGCGGCCGTAGTTTCCTGCCAGAAGCCCACGGCCACAGCCGCGGGACTCGGCGGCACGGCGTTTCGGTCCACGGCTTGCTGCCGCCGCCGTCGCAGGGCTGCTGCCTGCGGCGGCGGCGGCACGGCGTTTGGGTCCACGGCTTGCTGCCGCTGCCGCCGCCGCAGGGGTGCTGCCTGCGGCGGCGGCGGTAGCGCACGTGGCAACCCCCCGCGTTTCCTTGCCTCCCATCCACCGGACCCCGTCCTGCGCTTCCCTTTGTTTAGGGAGGGGCTGCTCACTGCTCATTGCTCATTGCTCATCGCACACTGCTCAGCGCTCATTGCCCTATATCCCACCCAGCCGCAGGACTCTACTGCCGCCCGCGCCCCGCCCCATCTGGCCGCTTGCGCGCCCCCATCCCCCCTCGATGGGGCCCGCCCACACCGGGGCCTCCCCCCTCCCGACCACTGCTTTCCCAACGGCATTGAAGATGCCCCCCACATGCTGCTCACCTGCCCCCTTTACGCCCCGCTGCGCCTCAACTTTCCTGACCTGTTTGCTGAGCCCCATCCTCCCCACCGCTTCCTCCGCCAGAAACCGTGCCGCCTCGCCGCCTTTGCTGCCGCCTGTCACCAGCGCTGGCTGACCGCCACCGTTGCGCTGCCTGCAGTCCCGCCCTGAACCCCCACTCTCATGTCCACCCCCTTTGCTCTTACCGCACCACACCTGCTCCACGACATGCAGTACTGCCTGCCCGCTCACACACTAAACGCTCGGTGACCTGTCAGTTGGCCTGTCCTGCCTGTTGTTCTACTGCTTCATCCCTCCTTGCTCGAACAACAAAGTCTGTGCTGCAAGCTTGTTCTTGCTGAAACCAGACTGTAAGCCCACACACACACGCTAGAACCGCCGCCGGCAAACGGTATCGCTGTCTGCAGAGCTCACACTTGCTGTAATCTTGCAGGTCGCGCAGGCCACCTGCTTCAGAGCTGTCCAGTAGCTCATCCATGGCCTTTTAAAGCCTCGCGGATACAAACAGCGGCCAAAGCGCCACCCCGGTGCGGGCGCCCTCCCCGCCGCCCGCGACTGGCTATCGCTAGACGTCCCCTGATTGATTTGGGGTCGATTGGAAGCGGGACGGAGGCGTTCCGAGAGCAAAGTGCCAAAAGTGCACCCCCCACTTGGCGCACCCCCCGCGTGTCAAGCGGGCCACAGGACAGCTGGACCGCTGGACAGCTGGCGTCGTGTTGTGCCAGACACCTCACCCACAACGCAGTTTGGGGCATAAACCGCGGTGCCTGCCTCCATTCTCACACGTTTCCCTTCTCTTCCTCCCCGCCTTCGCTCCCCCTGCAGTCATGGCTCGCCAGGCAATCGCTGTGTGCCTCCTGCTGCTGCTGGCAGCCTCGGCCAGCGCAGGTGTGCGGGGACAGCCCAGCCCGCCCTGCTGCCTGCTCTGCGCCGTGCCCTGCCCCTGCCACGCCCAGAAACAGCCGGCTGGGGGCCAGGGAGGGCGCGGGGAGGCCTTCATCATTCAACGCGCGCTGGGAGCAGCCACGGGTCAACGCCTCCCTTGCCAGACTGCCCCAACCCCTGCCTGTCTGTGCCCCACTCTCACCCTGCCACCCCTCTGCCGCCCCCTGGCCGCCTCCGCAGAGCCTGCCAGGCGCCTGCTGCAAGGCGTCGGCTCGACGTCCGCGAATGACGCCCGGGCCTCGGGCAACGGCAGCTCTGCCAACTCCGCCGCGCTGGCCTCGGACGGCGGCGACTGCTCCACGCTGACGAATGTGGGGCCGGCTGCTTCAGAAAGTGCCGCTGTTGCTGCCCTCGCCCGCTGGCCTGCCCTGAGCCTTGCCCGTGCCTACCAGCAGCCTGCCGTCCTGCGCCTTGTGCCGTCCAAGTTGCCCCTGAGCCTTGCAGTGGCGTACCCCCCGAGGTTTTGCCATGAGCCTGGCACCGACCCCGTCCCCTCCCCCTCTTGCCTCCCTCCCTCCCCCCACCCCC
>NW_005435082.1:767018-769774 GCF_000147415.1 Chlorella variabilis | reverse complement strand
CCAGCTGTCCCAGATCGTGTTTTTGTCCTACAAGGCGGCCCAGACACGCCACCATGGCTCCGCCTTTGCCAACGCCCTCCCCAACTTTTCCAACTTGGTGGCTGCCCTGCGCGCCTGCCTGAGCCCCCAGCAGGAAGGTTTTGAAAGGGAGGGCACGGGGTGGTGACCCGCGCCGAGATGCCGTGCACCACACACGCTTAACCTCTTGCACCTTTGCCCCAGCCTCGCTGGCCTGCCCACCCCCGCTTGCCTGCCTCCCTTGGCTTGCAGCTGTTGTGCTCCATCGCCACGGGGCAGGTTTGGGATGAGCCCGTGAGCCCCTACGAGGGTCCGAGCGACTTCTGCATCTCGATATCGAATGTGGGGCCGGCTGCTTCAGAAAGTGCCGTTGCTGCTGCCATAGCCCGCTGGCCTGCCCTGAGCCCTGCCCGGCGCCTACCAGCAGCCTGCCCTTCCGCGCCTTGTGCCATGCAAGTTGCCCCTGAGCCTTGCAGTGGCATGCCCTCTGCCCCCCGAGGGTTTGCCGTGAGCCTGGCACCGACCCCGTCCCTTCCCCCTCTTGCCTCCCTCCGCCACCCCACCCCACCCCCGCAGCTGGTCGTCTACTGGTTGTTACACGGTTCCCCCGAGTCCGCCATCAGATCCATCGCCGACGTCATCGCCCCGTGTGAGGCCGCGGGGGTGCCCGCTCGTCTGTCGCAGGCGACTCGGGGTTAGGCGGGGTAGCTGGCGTGGCAGCCGCTAAAGGAGGCACGGCACTGGCCAAGGGCGGCCACTGTGTCACCGGCGGCGAGGGCGGTGGCACGGTGGGGGCCGGCTGCCGTGGGCGGGGGGGCCCCGGCAGGGGTGGCGTGCGCACGTGGTGGCTGCTCGCCGCCGACGTCAGGCGGCGGCTGTGGCTGCTGCTTCTGCTGCTCCCTTCTGCCGCCGTCGGGCGGCGGTGGTGGTTGTTGTTGCTGCTGCTGAACTGGGCCGCCGGCAAGCGGCGGCGGCGGCTGCTTGCCGCGCCTCTGTGTTGCTGCGTTAGCGGCTGTTGGTGGGGCGCCTCAAGCGCCATCCGCCCATTCCGCGTGATCCACAGCCGCTACACGCGCACGTTGCTGACTGACATGCTGTAGAAGGCGTGCAACCAGCCGCAAAGGCGTCTGCAAGCATGCTCACGTGCCGAACACTCAGATCGGCATGCTGCGGGGGGCGGTTGTCGCCGCCGGGCCGTGCCTCTACCAGGTGCTTCTCCACTCATCGCAGGAGCACAAGGAGAGCTGCGGCCGTGAACAGGCCCAGGAACGGGCCGATGGCCACTGCTAGCGCCCCTGAGAGAGTGAAGGAGACGACTGCCCTATAGACATGTTGCCACGGTCATGCTTGCCATGTTGTGTGGCTCCCTGGCAGTACGGGTTTGAAGAGAGCCCCTCCGGCCCGGCAAACATGTCGAAACGTGAAGGTGAGCGGCAGGAAACCATCGATAGGAACCATGACAAGTTGAGAACTTGGTTGTCCTATCGCGCAGTGCTCGAGAAGTGCGAGCCTCCCTAAAAGGATGTGGTTAGAATAGCAAGAGAGGCATGCTGAGATGGTACAAGACGGGCCCTCAACATGTCTTGTGTGACTTAACCGCCGATGGCGGAATACCCTGATCACCCCCTACCAATGAGGTTTCAGCTGGGAGGGAGCCAAGTGTAAGCAGCTATGTTTCCCATAAGAAACGTTAAAGGGGGAATTACGCCCCAGAGGGGGAATGAGCCCACTCTACCGTACAGGCCTTGTGCACCGCTGCCCATCATCCTCTCCCTGCTCGATTCCCGACAACTCACAAAGTTGGCTGCCACGCCCTGCCATATGCCCGTGCAGACAGCCATTGCTCGGTGTACTTGGCCGACAGACTCTCCGACATTGTTGACTCCCTGGGCTGCACCAGGCTGATCGACATCTTGCATCACGCCTCTGTGAGGGGAGGCAGCCGTTTTGCCAACACCCTCCAGGTTGGCTTCTCCAACCTGATGGCCACCGTGCGCGCCTGCCTGAGCCCCCAGCAGGTGCGGAAGGTTTTGAAAGGGAGGGCACGGTGTGGTGACCCGCGGCGAGATGATGTGCGCCACACTCGCTCAACCTCCTGCCCTTGCCTCGCCAACTTGCCCGCCCCTGCTTGTCTCCCTTGGCTTGCAGGTGGTGTGCTCGGTCACCCCGGGTTAGGTGGAGTCTGTGAGCCCCTCCCCGAGCCCCTCCCCGTGTGGCGGCTCCGCCGCCGCCCATGCCGAGGCCAACGCCGCTGAGCCCCCCAGCTCGGCCGCCCATTGCGCCCCTCAAGCCAAGCGGAACCTGTCTCCACCTACCTACCTGCTCTTGCCCGCTGGAGTCACTTGCCCTGCTGCCTGCGCCCGCGCTGCAATCCTCTTCCCAAGCGCTGACTTGTACAGTGATGCCACTGCCTATGAACGCCTGTGTAATCTTTACAATTTCACACAGAACAGCCCAGCAACACCGCGGCCCAAGACCGCCACAGGAGTAGAAGGGGGGCCTGCCTGGCGTGGCGGTGGAGCCGCAGTGGGGGCTCTTGCAGCCCGCACGCCAGCTGGCTGGGTGTCCGCTGCCCTCCCAGGGACGGCGTGTCCTGCCTCCTGCCCCCGCCTGCCACCAAAATGAGCGCCGAATCGGGGAGGGGCTGAGGTGTGGTGGGGCCCTGCACCCCTGCCTGCCCCCGCCTGCCACCAAAATGGACGCCGAATCGGGGAGGGGTTGGGTTGTGGGTGGGGGCG
>NW_005435082.1:761593-766195 GCF_000147415.1 Chlorella variabilis | reverse complement strand
GCCCAAACGCCGTGCCGCCGAGTCCCGTGGCTGCGACCGTAGACCGTGGGCCGGAAACTGCGGCCGCAGCTCGGCGGCACGTGGTTCTGCCCAGCATGCAGACATGCACGAAGCGCTGCGGCAGCAGGGCGGGGTGCTGGACGACGCCGTCCAGGCACCACATGTGGCGCGCCTCGGCGGAGCAGAGCAGCCGCACGAATTCCAGCTATAGGCATGGCGGGCGGGCATGTGCAGCCCCTCGTGAGTGCGGCAGCCAGGGGGGGACAGGAGGGGGCAACAAACATCGGGGCGTGGCGGCGGCATGGAGCCATCGAGCAATGGAGCATGCCTTGTGCCGAGAAGCCCGGCCCACGCCCCAGCACCCGCCCGCCCCTCACCTTCATGTCCACGGGCAGCTTGATGGCCCACAGGCTGTGGAAGAAGTCCACGGCCCCAAACTTCTGCTGGAGCAGCGCGCTGCAACACGCAAGCCGGGTGCACGCCGCCCCGTCACAAAGGCAGGGGAGGGGAGGGGAGGCAGCGGCAGGCGGCGCTGGCGCACTCACTCTTGCACTTCTGGGCAGCGGTCAATGGCGTTGAGCAGCTCCAGGCAGCCCGTCACGTCGCTCTTCATGGCACGCGCCACCTGGTACAACTTGTGCGCAGCCGGGTCTGCGGCACAGGCAGGCGGGTGGGGGCACAGGGGCTGGCCGGCACGCACGGCTAGCACGGCAGGTACATGGTCCACGGCTGTGGGGTGCGGCCTGCATGACCCAGGCCAGCCCCAGCCAGCGCCGCTGGCACACTCACAGCGCAGGTCGCACACCACGGCGGTGCCGGTGCGGGTGCCCATGTTTAGGCTCTGCATCGTCTTGTCCTTGAGGCACACCATGACCAGCAGGACGTAGGCGGGGAAGGTGAGGCCGCTGATGACAGCGTCGTCCTTGGAGTGCTCCGCATGCTGCACGGCGGCAGGGGGCGGGCTCAGCGGCGGGCCGCATGCGCGCCGCCAAGGCAGGTACAGGTGTAGACCCCGCCCTGCCTCTGCACCCCGCCCTGCCCCCGCCCCGCGCTCAGCACAGCAGCGAGCGGGGCCCCACCTTGCGGCTCGCGACGATGACGTCGCCCAGGGGTGATGCAGCGCTGCAGCACAGCCGCCCGTCGGCGCTGCTGAAGTGCACCGACAGGCCGGCCAGCTGCGGCAGCATGCCGTCCAGCTGCGCGGCGGACAGGCCGAGGGTTGACAGCAGCACGCCGAACAGCTCCATGAAGTTGCTGGAGCCGGCGCCCTCCAGGTGCTGCCCGCCGCCCAGCGACAGCAGGCGGGCCCAGGCGCAGGTGAAGGAGGTGGTGGCGGGGCCCAGCACGCGCCCCGCCCTCAGCTCCACCGGAGCGTTGGGCAGCTCCAGGGCGGCCTGGCGGGGGTGGCGCGGCGGCTGGGGCTGGCTGGCCTGCCGGTCTCCCTTGAGGTGTCCAAGTACTGCTGAGTCTGGGGCCCACCGGGATTGACGTGCAGCAGGCGCCTCCCAACATCCTCAGCAGATCGTCCCAGCTGCTGATGGTCATGCAACACTGTGCCGCGTCGAAAGCCGTGGCTACTCTCTCCTCCAAACAAGCCCAGGCGCTGCAGGTGATGCTGTAGCCGCTTGTTGATGGAGTCGGTGGAGAAGGGTTCTTCCTTGAAGCTTGCATTGGCTCTGGCCATCGGGCGCAGCAGGTAACCATCCAAAGGCACGCTGGCCCAACGGCACACTTGCAGACCAGCACACCAATGTACGGTGGCCAGAAGTACACCAGAGCAACAGAGCTGCCCCATCAACGCTTACTTACCAGGCCAAAGCAGTGCAGCCAGCGCAGAGGGTCCAGGTGGGCCTGGGACATGGGCAGCACATAGGAATGAAGCCAGCGCGTGGGCCAGGAATGAAGCCAGCATGGGCAGCCATAGGAATGAAGCCAGCGCGGCGCTGTTGCGCCACCTCGTGCCGTTGGGCGCCAGCTGCCACCGGAAGCCCTCCCTAAACGGGAAGTCGGGCTGCAACAGCTGCTCCAACCGACCCTGTGCGGCGCCGCACGAGGTTGTGGGGGTGGGGAGGGGTTGCGGCGGCGGGTGGCGGGCTCCCACCTCGTGCGGCGTTGCACGAGGTTGGGGCTGCCAAGCCTGCCATCCAGCCCAGCACATTCTGCCTGGCCCCAGGGCGTGCGGCGGCGCACGAGGTGAGCCTGGCGGAGGGAGCAGGTGGGCAGCCAGCGAGCGATGAGGCGATCCCACTTGGCGGCTCATGGGGTCATGCGGGAGAAGGGTTGAGAACGAGGCCGTAGGGCCTTGTCCAGCTGCCGGAAGGCCCCCTAAGTGGGGTAGCCAGAAAAGGGAAGAGGGTGACAGAGAGGCAGTGGGGCAAAATGCCTGCCGATTAGGCGGCACGATAGAGTACGCCGAATCAGGGAATCGAACCCTGGCCTCCTGCGTGACAGGCAGGGATACTAACCACTATACTAATTCGACATGGGTGGTAGATGACAATTTTCTGTTTTCTTGCTATATCACACCTTGAAAGTCTTTTTTTTTTCGCGAATTTCCGTCCGTTCGAACCCCAGCCGGGACACTAGCTGGGACTTTGCCTCACGGCACCTTCGTGGCGGCATCTGGGCGGCGGACGGCTGCCCGGCAGACCGGCATGGCGCTTGCAAGACGGAGCCTCCCCGGGATGCCATCGGCGGCCAGATTTTCCTCGCTCTGGACAGCCGGCAGGGTTAGTGGGTTCGGCCCCAGCACATTAATGTGCCCAATCCCTGTAACACACACACACACTCCGTCCACATGGCGCGGCGCTTGCAAGACGGAGCCTCCCCGGGATGCCATCGGCGGCCAGATTTTCCTCGCTCTGGACAGCCGGCAGGGTTAGTGGGTTCGGCCCCAGCACATTAATGTGCCCAATCCCTGTAACACACACACACACACACGTCCACGTCGTTGGCCGCGACGTTAAATAAGGAGCTGGATGAGTGCCGGTGGGTGATACCACAGGCACGAGTTCGAACCCCAGCCGGGACACTAGCTGGGACTTTGCCTCACGGCACCTTCGTGGCGGCATCTGGGCGGCGGACGGCTGCCCGGCAGACCGGCATGGCGCTTGCAAGACGGAGCCTCCCCGGGATGCCATCGGCGGCCAGATTTTCCTCGCTCTGGACAGCCGGCAGGGTTAGTGGGTTCGGCCCCAGCACATTAATGTGCCCAATCCCTGTAACACACACACACACTCCGTCCACATGGCGCGGCGCTTGCAAGACGGAGCCTCCCCGGGATGCCATCGGCGGCCAGATTTTCCTCGCTCTGGACAGCCGGCAGGGTTAGTGGGTTCGGCCCCAGCACATTAATGTGCCCAATCCCTGTAACACACACACACACACACGTCCACGTCGTTGGCCGCGACGTTAAATAAGGAGCTGGATGAGTGCCGGTGGGTGATACCACAGGCACGAGTTCGAACCCCAGCCGGGACACTAGCTGGGACTTTGCCTCACGGCACCTTCGTGGCGGCATCTGGGCGGCGGACGGCTGCCCGGCAGACCGGCATGGCGCTTGCAAGACGGAGCCTCCCCGGGATGCCATCGGCGGCCAGATTTTCCTCGCTCTGGACAGCCGGCAGGGTTAGTGGGTTCGGCCCCAGCACATTAATGTGCCCAATCCCTGTAACACACACACACACTCCGTCCACATGGCGCGGCGCTTGCAAGACGGAGCCTCCCCGGGATGCCATCGGCGGCCAGATTTTCCTCGCTCTGGACAGCCGGCAGGGTTAGTGGGTTCGGCCCCAGCACATTAATGTGCCCAATCCCTGTAACACACACACACACACACGTCCACGTCGTTGGCCGCGACGTTAAATAAGGAGCTGGATGAGTGCCGGTGGGTGATACCACAGGCACGAGTTCGAACCCCAGCCGGGACACTAGCTGGGACTTTGCCTCACGGCACCTTCGTGGCGGCATCTGGGCGGCGGACGGCTGCCCGGCAGACCGGCATGGCGCTTGCAAGACGGAGCCTCCCCGGGATGCCATCGGCGGCCAGATTTTCCTCGCTCTGGACAGCCGGCAGGGTTAGCGGGTTCGGCCCCAGCACATTAATGTGCCCAATCCCTGTAAAACACACACACACACACACACCGTTTTTTTCGAGTTCGAACCCCAGCCGGGACACTAGCTGGGACTTTGCCTCACGGCACCTTCGTGGCGGCGTCTGGGCGGCGGACGGCTGCCCGGCAGACCGGCATGGCGCTTGCAAGACGGAGCCTCCCCGGGATGCCATCGGCGGCCAGATTTTCCTCGCTCTGGACAGCCGGCAGGGTTAGTGGGTTCGGCCCCAGCACATTAATGTGCCCAATCCCTGTAACACACACACACACTCCGTCCACATGGCGCGGCGCTTGCAAGACGGAGCCTCCCCGGGATGCCATCGGCGGCCAGATTTTCCTCGCTCTGGACAGCCGGCAGGGTTAGTGGGTTCGGCCCCAGCACATTAATGTGCCCAATCCCTGTAACACACACACACACACACGTCCACGTCGTTGGCCGCGACGTTAAATAAGGAGCTGGATGAGTGCCGGTGGGTGATACCACAGGCAG
>NW_005435082.1:754660-756955 GCF_000147415.1 Chlorella variabilis | reverse complement strand
CTCCCTTGTCCCGCCGACATCTGGCTTGCCCGCCCCCCGCCTGGCGTGCGCGCTGGCGCCTGGGGTGTGGTGTGCCTGGCCGCTGTGGAGGCCATGGACCGGGGCCGCCGCAGCCTGGCGGCCGAGGTGCTGCGCCGCCGTGGCGCCCCGCCAGCGCAGCCCGCCGGACCGCGCTTCACCCAGCTCACCCTCGACGGCTTCCTGCACCAGCCGGCCTCGCGGCCTGCTGCCGGCGCAGCCTCCTCCGGCGGCGGCACTCAGGACCCGCCGCCCCCGCCGCTGGAGCCGGCCGCGCCTGGCCCCGCAGCACCGCAGCCCGCAGCCACGCCGCTGGAGGCTGCCCGCCGCGCGGCTCTCCACTCCTTCTGGTCCCTTCTCGCTGATTTTGAGGCCCTGGGCTGTGCCCCCGCCTCTTGGGTTGACAGCCTTGGCCCTGCCCACCCCTTTTTCTTCTCTACCGGCGGCCGCGTTCGGCTCCGCCCCCCTCCTGTTCCTCCCCCTGCTTGATCGTCAGTCAGCTCCGCTGGCCCTTCCCCGCCTTTCTCCTGACTGTGCCCTCCTCACCCCTTTTCTCGTGTCCGTCTTCCCTCTTGCCCATCTTCTGCCTGCCTGCCCTGTGCCCGCCGCCTTGCTGCCGCGCTGCTCGCCTGCTGTGCCGGCTTGCATCCGGTTGCCCGTGCGCTGTCGGCTGCTGCCTGGCTGTGGTGCCCCTTGGCTGGCTATTGCGCCGTGCGAGGTGTGCTTGGAACCAGTGGAGGTGGTTGCGCTTTTCCGCAGTCACGCCATCGGGGACCCGCCGGCAGTGTGCTGCAGTGCCTGTGCGCCTGTGCTTGCTCGTGCGCTGCTGTGCCTGCCGCGCTGCCGCTCGGTGTGCTTTCTCTGGCGTCCCCCTTTCTCCCCTCTCCTCGTTGGCAGCTGGCTGCCCCCTTCTCCCGTGTGATCTGACCTGAGCCTTGACCCCCTGTGTCGCCTGCCCTCTGAGGCGGTCCCCGCCCGCCCGCCTAGCCGCTCCCCCAGCTTCTGTGCCGGGGTGGGTGGCGTCTCTGAGCCGCTTGCGCCGCCTGCTGGCGGTCCTGGCCCTTGATCCCCCTCTTTCCCCTGTCTTTTGCCCCCCGTTTCCCCTCCTCACACCTCTCTGACAGTCACTGGGCTGGCTCCAAGGCACCCTCCGCTTTCCCTGCCGCCCGCTGTGCCCGACCGGCTCCTCGCAGCCCCCGCTCCGCCGCCCTGTCTGTTGGTTGGTTTCATACTTATATTGTCCAGAGCTAGTGGGCACGGCTTGTGTGTCCCCAGCCCTTTAAAGGGCCGGGTTCTCTGTAATCTCAGTCAGTCAGTCAGTCAGCTTGCTCGTCGTTGGCCGCGACGTTGAATAAGGAGCTGGATGAGTGCCGGTGGGTGATACCACAGGCACGAGTTCGAACCCCAGCCGGGACACTAGCTGGGACTTTGCCTCACGGCACCTTCGTGGCGGCATCTGGGCGGCGGACGGCTGCCAGGCAGACCGGCATGGCGCTTGCAAGACGGAGCCTCCCCGGGATGCCATCGGCGGCCAGATTTTCCTCGCTCTGGACAGCCGGCAGGGTTAGCGGGTTCGGCCCCAGCACATTAATGTGCCCAATCCCTGTATCACACACGCACACACGCACACGCATTGTTCCTTGCTTTTCGGCACCCCGGCTATTGTTCATCGTTCCTTGCTCGAGTCCCCCGGCGCGTCCGGGCCCCGCGCCCCCCTCCCGCTCCTCTGGGGCCCTTCTTGAGCAACACCCTGCCTTGGGGACGCAGGACGAGGGCGACCGCAGCATCGCCGGCTCGCTTGGCCCGCCAGCCGCCCATTCTGCAACTGCCCGCACTCGAGATGGCCTCCTGATGGTGCGTGGAGGGGTGCCCCGGGCCCTGCGGCGCCCGCGGCTCGGCTAGTCCGGCGAACACCCCCTCGGGCCGGTGCCGGCTCCCGGCCCGTTGTATGAGCCCCCGTGTGCCCCGTTGGTGCCCGGCCACCCCCTCTGCGACTTGTTCGCCCCCTACGACGCGGTTTGTGCGCGCCAGCCCCTCCCCCCAATTCCCGCTTCCGTGTGTCGCGGCCCCAAGCCCTGGTGCTTTCCCTTCAGCGAATTGAGACGTGGGGTGGCGTGGCTTGGCGGAGGAGCCTGTTGCCGCCGAGCGATTTGCGTTCGGGCAGGCCGCTGCTGCTGCCGCCGCGTGCCGGGCGGCCCGCCGTCCCCCCCTCTTTTCGCTCACTCCGTGCCTGCCGTTCTGGTCGTCACGCCCCTACTCTCCCCCCGTATCCCGCAG
>NW_005435082.1:749871-754610 GCF_000147415.1 Chlorella variabilis | reverse complement strand
GTCGCCCACTTCCCCGCCGCACCACCCCACCCCACCCGCCGGCCTCCTCCCTCGGGCGCGCAGCGCAGGCCATGCTGGCATCCACGACGCGCATGCTGCGTGCCAGCTGGCGTGACGGCTTCTGCCGCGATCTGTACGCCGACTTCAACAGCCTCACCCTGGCCATCACTCTGGAGGCGCTGTTTGGGGCGCGGATGGCGGCGGGGGAGGACGCCGCGGGGCGCGGCATCACGGGTGGGCGGGGCGGGGTTTGCAGGGCGGGGTGCTTGCTGGGGTTGGCGCCAAGGTGGCGCTGGTGTGGCGCCTAGGTGGCGCCATTCGCCACGCCCGCCGCCCTCCCCTCCGCCTGCCGCGCTCGGCCGCCGCACGCGCATCCCTCCAGCTGCCCCCTGCACACGCCGACACACATATGCACACACACAAACAGTAATTACAATTTCCTCCTCCCCCTCCCCACCGCACCACCCCACCCCAGACGCCATCCGCGAGGCCTTCCGCTTCTTCGCCGCGCGGGGCGCCTCCGCGCTGGCGCTGCCCGAGTGGCTACCCACCCCCGGCAACCTGCGCTTTGCCGCCGCGGTGGCGCGCCTGGATGCTGCGGTGCTGGGCCTGATCGCGCAGCGGCGCAGGTGCGGCGTGGCGCGTGGCGTGTGTGTGGTGTGGCGGCTGGTGTGCGTGCACGTGTGTGGCTGGTGTGCGTGCACGTGGGGTGTGTTGGCGGGGCTGCGGTGTGAGCATGTGTGGCGATGGCGGCACCAGGAAAGGCACTACACCCGGCTGGTGTTGGTGTGGTGTGCATCGTGGGGCGGCGGCGCAGCGGCGGCGCACGCCATGAGCGGAGGCTGGGCGGGTCGGGCTGTGGCGGTGCGCTGGGCAAGCCAGGAGCGTGCCCCTTGCCGCAACGTGCGCCTGGCTCGCTGCCGCCTGGGCGCGTGCAGGGAGCTGGCGGCGGCGCCGCGCCCGCCTGGCGACCTGCTGGACAGCCTGCTGCTGGCTGCTGACGAGGCGGGGCAGGGCATGGGGGACCGCGCGGCTCGGGACGAAGCCATGACGCTGCTGGTGGCAGGTGGGGTGCCGGGGGCTGGTGGGTGGCAGGCTGGGTGGGGGCAGGCTTGATGGTGGCAGGCTGGCCTGGGTGGTGGTGGCAGCGGCGTGGAACGTGTGGGTGTGAGTGTGCGTGGTGGTCGTGGCGGTGGGTTTGGGGCAGGGAGGGATGGCACTGAAGTCGCAGATGCTAGGGATGCACGCACTAGTGACGCCCAAAACTTGCATGCCACCCTGCGGCCCGCACCCGTGCAGGCCAGGAGACGTCTGCCATTGTGCTGGGCTGGGCCTGCGCCTACCTGGCGCACCACCCCGAGGCGCAGGCGGCGGCGGCGGCCGAGGTGGCGGCGCGGGTGGGCGCGCGGCCCCTGCAGGCGGCGGATGCCGGGCGGCTGCCGTGGGTGGAGGCTGTGGTGCTCGAGGCGATGAGGTGGGCGGCGTGCGCCTGCTGCTGGCGCTGGGTGTGGCGGTGTTTGGTGTTGGAAGTGGCGGTTGGCAGTTGATTGTTGGGAGGGACGTCTGGGCAGTTGCTGGATGCTGCACAGCGCTGGCCATGCCTGGGCAGCCTTGCGCCTTCTGCCGCCCCGCCTGCCTTCTGCGTCTCAACAGCCGCCTCCGCCGGCGCGACCCTCCCGCCGCAGGCTGTCGCCGCCTGCCTACCTGGTGGGGCGGTGCGCGGCGGAGGCCACCAACCTGGGAGGGTACCACCTGCCGCGAGGTGAGCACTGGCATCCTCTTCCATTGCGCCGGTACCACGCTGCTGCCTGGTGTGGGTGGCGGTGGTGGTGGTGGTGGAATGGGTGCATAACTGGTGTGCGAGCATGCTGCGCAGCCTGCATCCCGCCACTGCAGCAGAGTGTTTCGCCGCTGCAGGCCTTGCAGCAGCTTCCACCTGCATGCCCCCCCACCCTTGCCCCTCTCCCCCGCCCGCACCTGCAGGCACCACGGTGCTGGTCAGCCCCCACCTGCTGCACCGCGACCCGCAGCATTGGGGCCCCGACGCCGCCGCCTTCCGCCCAGAGCGCTGGCTGGAGCTGCAGCGGGCGCAGCTGGAGCAGGGGCAGCCGGGCACGCAGCAGGGCGTGGGCGGCTCCCAGCAGCCGCCGGCGGGCTGCCCCCACGCAGCGGCGGCCGGCAACGGCGGCAGCGGTGGGGGAGGAGGGGTCAGTGGTGGCGGCGAGCTGGGCGGCAGCGGCATGGCTTTCCTCACCGGCATGGGCCCCCACGGCGCCTACATCCCCTTTGGCGCCGGCCAGCGCAACTGCATCGGCACAGGCGAGGCCTTGCGTGGAGAGTGCTTTGCGCTGGCAGGCACCGCTCCCCACCTGAAGCCTGCTGTTGGCCTGGAGCCTCTCACCCACACAGACCAGCCGCTCCTGCCGCCGCTCGCCCTCCCCGCAGGCTTTGCTATGCTGGAGGCGGTACTGGTGGTGGCGTCCATACTGCAGCAGTACAGGCTGGAGCCGCTGCCGGGGGCGCCCTTCCCGGCCGCCAGGCCGCAGATCACGCTGCGTCCCGACAGCGTGCGCCTGCTGCTGCGCCGGCGCTAGCGTGCGCCGCATCGGGGTTTGTTGAACGTACGAACTGAAAACAAACGAATGGATCAATGCATCGCTCCCGTCTCCCTTCCCCTAATACTTACTACTGTGCTTACTACTTAGTCCATTGTATTAATATAGATCATTGTGAATGCATGGCACCCTCAAGGGCGGCAGCTGGCGCAAAGCCTATGTGCTGGCGGCGCACAGCCGCCAGATGTGTCATGCCACAAAATTTATCCAATCCAGCAAACGGGATTTGCACTGGCAGCTAGAGACGCGTGCGCCGCCAGTGCCCTCGCCATGTGCAGCGGCCCACTCAACTCTGCCGGCGATATGGATGGAGCAGGGGAGAAGATTAGAATAGGCGTGCTGGCTCTGCAGGGCAGTTTCCGGGAGCACATGGCGCTGCTGGAGAGGTGCGGCGTGGAGGCCATAGAAGTGCGGACCAAGGAGGAGCTGGGCAGCTGCGCGGGCCTCATCATCCCAGGCGCGCGCCGCGGGCCGCGCTGCCTGGTGCAGCTCCGCCGCCGCCGCTCTGCGCTGCCGCTGCCGCCGCTGCCGCCCATGTCCTGCCCGGTCAACGCGCCACGGGTGGAAGCCAGGCTGCCAGCCCATCCCGCGCCGTCACCCCGGCTGCAGGCGGGGAGAGCACCACCATGGCGCTGGTGGCGGAGCGGTGGGGGCTCATCCCCGAGCTGCGGCAGTTTGCGGCGCAGCAGCGGCCCATCTGGGGCACCTGCGCAGGGCTGATCTTCCTGGCGGACCGAGCCTCAGGTGGGCTGTCTCGCTGGCCGGCAAGGCGGACCGGAGGTGGAGGCGGGCGGAGCAGGCAGCCGTTGAGGGCGGGGCTTGCCCAGGAGCATGCCGCTGCTGTTTGGAGCTTGCGGGCCGCCTGCTGCTTTCGGGTTGGCCCCTCCCTCCCTCCAGCCAGCCAGCCAACCCCGCAAGCTGTGCCCCGCCATCTCGCCGCCCCCGCCGCAGGCATGAAGGAGGGCGGCCAGGCGCTGCTGGGCGGTCTGGACTGCACGGTGCAGCGCAACTTCTTCGGGGCGCAGATCAACAGCTTTGAGACACAGCTGCCCGCCCCCGCCTGCCTGCCGCGGTCCGCCGACCCTTCAGAGACCTTCCGCGCCCTCTTCATCCGCGCCCCCGCCATCACAGAGACCGGGCCGGGTGCGGCATGCTGTGCTGTGCCGTGCTGTGCTGAGCTGTGCTGTGCTGCGTCGTGCTGTGCTGCGTGGTGGCCGGTGGCCTGCGGCGCTCTGGGGCGACAGCCGCTTGCCCCAGCCGGCATGCCGCTGTTTTGCTGTGGTCGGCCGTTGTGTGCCTGCCTCGCTTGTGGCGCCTCATCCCTCGCGCCGTGGTGTCTGCCTCTACCCCTGTGGAGCGCAGGTGTGGAGGTCCTAGCAGAGTACTGCCTCAGCGAGGGGGAGCGCGCGCAGCAGCAGCGGGACAGCGTGGCGGTGGCGGTACGGTCGGGACCGCTCATGGCCACAGCTTTCCACCCGGAGCTCACGCAGGCAAGGCGATGCGGGGATGGGGCTGGCACAGTTGACTTGCCGGCGGGGTGGCAGGGCGGCACCTCGCGGGCTGGCAGATGCATGCCCAAGCTGGCACAGGTTGCTGCACCGTAGCACAACCAGCTCACTGTGCTGCTGCAGGACTGCCGCTGGCACGAGCTGTTTGTGAGCATGGTGAAGCAGCAGGCGGCGGACAAGGCGGCGGCGGCAGCAGCGCCCAAGCCTGGCCCCTTTTCGAAGCTGGGCCGCGCCCCCAACCGGCCAGCCGACCTGCCGGTGTACTAGCCTGGCCTCCCTGGGGCCAGCCGGCCGGGCCTACAACAGAGCAAGCGCCAGCCAAGGCACAGCTGGGGCCGCGTGATCATCTTGCTAACCACTGGCGTTGCCACCTGCCCCCGCCCCCGCGTGCGCATTGGCAAGCGGTTGCAGCCCGAGCCTTGGGGTGCCCCGCGGCTCTTCCTCTTGTGGCCGCAAACCGGTTGCATTCCGTTTGCGTGTGCTCATTTGCATGTTGGGGATACCCATGTTTCCATTAATGATGTGCAAAAACCTTAGTGGTGCCATAGTGGTGTCATGATGGCCCATTGTAATCATTGCGCCCCATAGTGGAGAGGTGGGGGGGGGGGGGGGGCGC
>NW_005435082.1:747174-749319 GCF_000147415.1 Chlorella variabilis | reverse complement strand
GTCAGCACGGGCGGCAGGCACGCGCGCCAGTCGCACGCCAGCCGCCCACTGCCGCGGCTTGTGCAGCAGCAGCCGGGCGCCAGCGGCGTGGGCTGCCATCGGGCGGGTGGGTGCTGGTGTTGTTGGGCGCGGCGCGCCCGTCACAGCACCAGGCCGGCCTGCTTCAGAACAGCCTGCACCTCCCAGTCAATGGCGATGAGCATCGCCAGCTCGCGGTCAACAAGCAGCTCGGGGCTGGAGCTGGTGGCTCGGCACATGAGCGTCCTGCAGGTGGCAGCCCAGAGGCCTGGCTTGTCAGCGCACGCCTCGCCCAGCAGAGGATGCAGTGGTGCGGAAGGGGGTGTGGGGGCAGCTGCAAAGGCAGCGGCAGCCTCGGGGCCATGCCGGCACTCCAGGCAGGCAGGTCCCCGCCAGGCCCCTGGCGCCCGCCCGCCTCCCCTTCCTTCCCTGGCTGCCCACCTGTTGGGCACTGCTGTGCGCACGGAGCAGTGCTTGAGGGCCACCCACCAGCAGGCCACGAGGTCGTGGATGAGCAGCTGCTGATTGGAGAGGTACTGCAGGCAGTACGAAAGGCAGTACCAATGGCGCAAGTTGGAGTTAGGGATTCAGCGACGGCAGTTGATCGGTCAAAGCCTGGTGCGCTGGACGCCCTGCCCAGCTGATGCCGCTGCTGGCGGCACGCATGGAGGCGCTGCCCAGCCGCAGCTGTTGAGCACTGGGCTGGCAGCGCGGTCAACCGCCCCCCCACTCCCGCCGCCGCCTACCGCAGCCGCGGCGCACCTGAATGGGGAACTTTCCCTCGCAGCAGGCCTGCACCTGCAGCTGGCGCAGGCACTTGAACAGGTGCAGCCCACATTCGTTCAGGTGCTCAGTCATGTACACCTGCAGCAGTCGCAGAGGGCAGGACACAGGCGATCGGCGGTCGGCAGCCGGTCTGGCGACCGTACGGCAGCACCGCTGGCGGCCCGTGCATCCTGGCAAGCGCACGGCGATTGGTTGAGGTGTGGGGGTGCGTTCAGCAGGTGTATCGGCAATACCCGCCGCCTCTGCCGCCGCAGCCCGCCCGCTCACCTTTGGCTGCAGGTGCACCAGGCGCTGTCCCCAGCTGGCCAGGTAGGACCGCAGGATCGAATCCACACCCTGGCTCACGGGAGGCGGCTCCTCCTGGCTGGTTGCCGTCGCTCTGCTGGAGGTGGAGGCAGCCGAGTCATGGCCTGTGCTGGAGGAGCAGTCGGCGCCTGCCGCCACCACCGCCGCCAACTCCCGTGAGGTCTCGAACGAGAACCTCCTACGCTTGCCTTCGTCATCCTGATTGGCAGGAAGGCGATTAGGGGCGTCAGAGGGTCCGCGGCGCCCCGCAGGAGGCAACAGTTTCGCTGCCATCGGACATTCGCGCGCACCCGGTCGGGGGTAGGGGCGTTGAACGCCTCCGCCTCATTGGCAGGCCGCCCATCCGGGTGCCGCGCGGTCTCAGGCTGCTCCAGGCTGCCCTGCGGGTTCAGTTGTGGGCACGCCTCCGCGTCGCTCGTCTCCATCTCTGTGCGCTGACCGTCACCCAAGCCTCGCTAGCATCCGCAGTTTGTGCTGATGGTGTTTAAGTAGGCGCTGTGGGTTAGTTGGGCGGTTTGGGGGCCGTTAAAGCGGGAGCCCTGCTGTGAACCTCCACAGCACAGCAGGGGAGCAGCCCTTGACCTCTCCTTGAAATCCAGCCTCCTCGAAATCACCCGATGGCAGGGGATCACCAGGGGGGACTTGAATCGATTGCAAGGCGGCCAGGCAGTTCAAGAGGCGCCCAGCCCCCTGGCTGGACCAGCGACGCACAAGGCGCGGTCGGGGCCACTGCCTCCCCCTCTCCCCTGATCTTGACGCAGAGCAGCGGTCACAACCAGCCTTGCAAACGGATCGATAGCCATCCAACAAGTTCACAGCAACAAGCAGCAGGCGCCCAACACGGCAGCAGCCGTAAAAACTCTCAACCAACAGCACAACGGACGGGGAGCGGGGAGGTGGGCGGTCGCCTCGACATCCCCACCGCCTCAGCCTCCAAAGCCGGGCAGCTTGAAGGAGAAGGGCGAGGCGGCGGAGCCCTGCCCCGCAGCCGCCTTCCTGCGCAGGCGCTCCACCTCGGAGGGGCTGAACTCCAGC
>NW_005435082.1:738922-742746 GCF_000147415.1 Chlorella variabilis | reverse complement strand
GCAGGCAGGCTGGGCGGGTGGGTGAGACGGCAGCAGCGCAGCCGACGGTTTCCTGTCTGGGTGTGAAGAAAAAGGGATGATGCCTGCGGGACTTGCTGGTCAGGGCAGGATCGGCGCGGGCTGCCAGCTCAGCCTCCCCCTCTCACCAGCGGCGACGCGGCCGCAGCCGTGCTGGCCAGCTGCTGGTCCAGGGCGTGCAGCCGCTGCTGCTGCTCCTCCTGCGCGGCTGCGGCGGCGGCCGCCTGCTGCTCCAGGGCCTCCTCCAGATGGCGCACCGCCTGCGTGAGCGCCTGCCTGTCGGCCTGCGCCGCCAGCAGCTGCTGCCGCTCGCGCGCCGCCTCCTCCTCGGCGCACTGCGCCTGCTGCCGCAGCTCCTGCTGGGCGGCGGCCGCCAGCTCGGCGGCCTGTGCCTCCAGCTCCTGCTGCGCCCGCTGCGCCTGCTGCGCGGCCGCGCCCTCCAGTGCCACCACCGCCTGCCGCAGGGCGGCGTTGTCGGCGGCCAGCCCCCGCTGCCGCTCCTCCTGCTCTCGCAGCAGGGCCTCGGCGGCGGCGGCCGCCTCCTGCCGCTGCTGCTCCAGCTGCTGCCGCAGCGCGGCGGCTTCCGACGCGGCTGCCTCCGCGCGCTGCTGCTGGTCAAGCACAGCCACCTCCCGCTCGTTCAGCAACACCTGCACCTGCGCCTGGGCGGCCGCCAGCTCAGCCTGCAGCGCCGCCACGCGGCCCTCCGCCTCGCCAGGCGCGGCAGCGGCGGCAGACGCCTCAGCGCCCGGCACGGCGGCCGCCTGCACCTCCTGCAGCTGCTGCATCAGCCGCTGCACCTCTTCCGTGAGCCGCTCGTTCTCTGCTATGGCCGCCGCGGCTGCGGCAGCGGAAGCGCCCTGCGGGGCCGCGCCATCCTCTGCCGCCGCCGCCGCGGCCCGCTGCTGTGCCGCCTCCTGCGCCTCTGCCAGCTGGCGCCTGAGCGCCTCCGCCTCGGCGGCCGCCCCCCGCAGCTGCACGTTCTGCTGGCGCTGCTGGCGCAGCGCCTCGCGGGTGCTCTCCAGCTCAGCCTCCGCGGCCGAGGCGGCGGCAGCGGCGGCGCCCTTGAGCTGGGCGGCCTGCTGCCGCAGCTGCTGCACCTCGCCCGCGTGCTGCTGCTGCGCGGCCTGCAGCGCGGCCATCGCTTCCTGCTGCTGCGCCGCGCGCCGCACCTGCTCCGCTTCCTGCAGCCGGCGGCGGCTTAGGGGTGACGGTTGGTCAACGCAACCGGTCAACGCAGCAGGCAGCTGTCGCAGGCTGCAGGAACGAAAACCCCGGCGCGAGCACGGGCAGCACCCAGCGCCCACCATCTGCTGGCACAGCTGCTGCACATCGGCCTTGAGGCGGGCGTTCTCCTCTGCCGCCGCCTGCGCTGCGTGCAGCCGCTCCCGCACCGCCTTGTTCTGTAGACAGGTGCCGGCGCCGCAGAGAGCACATAACACAGCTCGGCGGGAGGAGGGAGACCGCTGGCAGGCCGGCCGACCCGCCCACACAGCCAGGCCCTAGCAGCCCTGCACCCACCTGGCTCTGCAGCAGGTGGATGGCCTCGTCAGGCGACAGGCTGCTCAGCCCGCTGCTGGCGGTGCGCGGCACGCCTCCCGCCGCCGCCGCTGGCTGCGGCGCCTGGCTCCCCTCGCCGTTCCCTGCACGGCGCGCGCTTACTGAGTCCCTCGGTCGCAGTAGGCAAGGCTGGGGGGTCTGGCATCCTCTGAACGGGTCGAAAAACAATAGTCGCGACGAACGGATCACCTGAGAGGGATAGCGTGCGCCCGGGCATCTGCTGCTGCGCATTCTGCACCCCCTGCTGGAGCTGAGTGCCAAGCTTGGAGGCGCTGGCTCGTGCATTGTCGGCGAGCTGCCGCAATTTTTCTCGGTTCCACAGCGACGCCATCTTGCCAGCCGCTGCAGCGCCGGCGTCTTGCAAGACGCCGATGCTGTTTTTCGTTCGGACAAGTGGTTGTACTGCACAAGTGTACAGGGCGGGCTAGGGCTCTTCGCAAAATAGCGGCTGCTGGCCGAATCACAAGCTGTCACGCCATGGCCGATGTGCAGGAAGAGCCGGAGTGCCGCATCTGTTTGGAACCACCCCATCCTGCGCCCAGAGGGCTCGCCGACTTGCTCGTACAGCCCTGCGGCTGCCGTGGGACGCAAGCGGCGGTGCAACTTAGGTAGGATTCGGGCTGGGGGGTGGGAGGGGAGCAGCAGGAGAGGACGAGCCACGCGCACCAGGGCGCCCTGGCGCCGGTGAAACTCGCTCACCCCAACCCCTCGGCCTCCCTGTTCATACAGCTGCTTGCACGCGTGGCAGATGAGCAGGATGCGTGGCCTGCAAGATACCAGCAAGTGTGAGATCTGCAGACAGCGATACCGTGTGCCGGCGGCGGCCTGGCGTGCGGCAGTCGACGGCGGTTTCGTCGATGCGCGGGAGCGGCGGGAAATAGAGCAGTCTCGCGCGGCAAGAGCGGCGTCTCGTGCCGTCGGCGTGGCTGTCAAATGGTCAGCGATGCTGACAGCCTGGGCAGAGGAGGTGGTGTGGCTGGCAGTCGGTGACGCAGATGTGTCGGCTGCCTGCGCCGCGGCCAGCAAGCTGCCTCCCCTTGCGCAGCGCCAGGCATACAGCGGCGCCATCATAGCTGGCGGGTTGGCTGCCTGGCTTCTGAGGGACCGTGCAGAGGCAGGCGGCTGGGAAGTTGTGCGGCAGCGGGACTCATGGCAGCGGGCAAAGCGCATGGCCGCGATCGGCTTGCAGTGGCTGTCACGGCGTGGCTGCAGCAGCTGTGCGCTGGGCCCACCCGCCCGTGACGCCCCAGCCGGCAGCTGGCTCTTGCTGGCTGACCGCCTGGCAGAATGGGTTGCTTTGGCTGCACGGCTGGTGTTCGCATTTCAAGCAACCACCACCTGCCAACCAGTTGCCTTCCTCCTGCCGCTCTTGCGCGCCCTCGCCAGACCGAGGCTGCGGCCTGCAGAGGCTGGCTGGCGTGCGTTTCTCCCCATGCTGCGCGGCCCGGGGATGTACGTGCTGGACGAATGGTGGGGCCGGTACACCGGTGCCACCGTGCACCAGCTGTTCAAGCACCGGCCTGCCGCGCTGCGGCGGCTGCACGCTGCGCTGTCGCCGAGCCGCCTGCGGCGTGTGCTCAACCGCCTGGGCTTCTGGCGTGTCACCCGCCTCGCCCGCTCCCTGGGCCTGCCCAGCTGGCAGGACTTGTTCTACACCTGAGCTGGGTGTCACGGTGTGCACCGCCAGCTTTTGCTTGGCGCTTGTTGTTGTGTTGGTGCCGTGAGGCCCTCTCTGTTGCAAGAACCCTGCCCGCCAGAGATGAGTTGCGCAACCAAGTGGGTGGGGCCTGCTGCATCTGTGCCGGGCGGCGTGTTGGCGGCCTCTCGCAGGTCGGGACAGGGGGCAGCAGCGGGCAAGAGGCAGGACACGCCCTCGCTGGGAGGGCAGCAGACACCCAGGCAGCTGCAGGGCAGGCAGCAGGAGCCCCTCCGGCGCGGCTCAACCGCCAAGCCGACACGCCAGGCAGGCCGCCCCCTGCTCCTCCCGTGGCAGGCCTGGGCCGCTGTGTTGCTGGGCTGTTTTGTGTGAAGTTGTAAAGATTACACAGGCTTAGCAGGCAGGGGCATCACTGTACAGGTCAGCGCTTGGGAAGCGGGTTGCAGCGCGGGCGCGGGCAGCAGGGCAAGGGACTTCAGCGGTCAAGAGCAGGTAGGTAGGGGGAGACGGGTTCCTGGAACCGCTTGGCTTGAGGGGCACAGCGGGTGGCCGAGCTGGGGGGCTCAGCGGCCACCGGCGTTGGCCTCGG